>NW_006494609.1:9469037-9487571 GCF_000325575.1 Pteropus alecto
GAAATCAAACACTGTCATCTTAGATTTGAAACTTATATAACAACTGAATTGAAGGTTAATTTTGTGAGAAACACTTGAAAGATAATTTATGAAGCCCCTGTAGGCCTTCAAACTATTTTAAGTCAATTAAAGATTATTTATTTGTCAAAATTTACTCTTATCAATAAACTGGCACATGATAAAAGGAAATGGGGAAATTTACCAAGCATGAATAATTTTTTAAAAAAGAATTTAGCATAAAAATCATATGGCTTCTATAAAATAGCTTATCATTTTGCTTAAATCATATCTGTTTGGCATGATTGTAAAACAAAGGGACAGATATTCTTGCATTCCTCTTATAACTTGGGCAAAGAGACATAAGTAGTATAAATTTGAAGAAATCCAAAAAGATTATTGTAATTTTATTTCTGCCATTTTGATAAAATTCAATTGTATTCTAAGTGGAATCTAGGATTCATAGTAAATAGATTAAAAAATGATCTTTATATTTTGTCTGACCTGAGTGTATAAATTTAAATGCTCTAATAGAAGCTGATATTAATCTTTCTAATGAAGTAAGTGGGGTTTTTATTCTTTCTAGAGTTTAATTTTTAAAAATATGTATAACATATTGATGGAGGAGCAAAGCAACAATAGTGGCAAGGGGTAGAAAATTAATTCAATGAGAAAAGCAGAGCATTTCATTTTATATAATAAAAAGATGATTGAAAGTAATAAGGAATATTAAAGGGGTATATTTTGTACCATTTCTTTATTAACAAATGGGAGACAGACAGAACAAATTTTAAACTAAATAAATCATATTTAAATGGGATTAATATAACAAAAGTCCCCAGGTAAGAAATGTATACCAAATGTCCTTTTGACCTCTATGAGAATAAGTCATTCTGAGATCACTCACTACCATGTGGATAGATGGAGCATATTTGTTGGAATCAGTTCTGCTCAATTTAGTTAAATTTAAAATCATGATATATTGGATGGCATGAAGGGCTGAGTCAAATAGATATGGTTGCAATATAGCTCCTGCTCCTTATTACCTAAGTGAACCCTGGAAAGACAAATATTGAATATGTGCCATTATTTTTAACTGTAAAATATGAACAGTAATTTTTAAATAAAAGGGTTTGATTAAAGATAAAGTGAGATTAAATGAGATATACAACATGACCTATTTCAGGTTCTCATAAATCATTAATCCTCTTCCTAACACCCTCAGATATCTCCTGAGATATAAAAATATGAGTTTAAATTGATTTAGGAACTTTTATGTCTATCCGTGATAGAGTAATAAGACCAGAACTCCATTTAAGAACAACTAAGAAAGCTATATAATATGTCAGAAAAATCTGTTTGAAAAAGCTAAGAGGACAAAACCATAGAGAGGAAAAAAAAAAACCTGAAGAGATGAGTCCATATTCTTCTACATTTTTTTCTCATTGAGGCATTAGTGATTCTTGGTGTGGGGCCAACATTTAAGAATCCAGGCAGGCTTAAGAATCCAACAGAATTTTCCTCTATTTTGTGGGCCTAGCTTATAGAGAACAGAAATTTTTAAATGTCAAGGTATGCATTACATGAGTGACAATGATTCTGGGGAGAAGAAAACTATAATGAAATATGTAGAGTATTCAACTCTTTTCCTCCTAAGGTACTTGGTGAATTCTTAAACTTCACAAAGCCAGACGCTAAGAATTCAACCAAAAAGCCAAAGAAAGCATAGTCAAGATTTCTAATGTCTCATGGTTGAGACTAGACTAATTTGTAATTCAGGAACTCGTAAGAAGAAATAGCGTCCTAGTCCCTTAACTAAGAAGCCTCATAAACTACACCTCAGCAGGGATGCATAGGTTGATCAAACATTACAAACAATACACCAAGACTCAAATAAATTCAGTACTTGTTTAAATTCAGGTAATTTTCTCTATTCCCATTTTGGAGAAGTAGATTTCCAAAGGAAGATGATGTTGATATCATTCAGGGATGCTTCACTTTTTGACACAAAGTATTTGGCATTGCATCAAGAATAACCAGGCATATCACAAAGTAAAACAGACTAAGGAGAAAGGAAGAAAGATGAAATACAACCAATTTATTGCACAGATTTTCAGTTTTGAAACTCAGATTTAAAAAATGTAATTAATACAATCAAAATACAGATGACAAGGTGAAGATTTATAAACAGTCTGAAAAGAATTTTCCTATAAACTTTTTACCTTGGTTCTTAAATTTAACTAGAGCAGGCTGAACTAATTCTAACAGATGAATTTATTTCAAATATGCAGTGGTTAGGAAATTGTTGAGAAAACCAGTGAAGACAAATTTGAGAATTGTAGAATGGAGTATATGGAATTGAGTAAACAGATGGATTTAACAACAAATATGTCCATTAAGTAGATGAATTAATATGGCAGAAGAGTGGAGTAGTGCACTGTAGAGCAGAAGAGTTGACAGTATTCTGGTCAAATCAAAATAATAAAAAGATTTTAAAATATAGCATGCATACATATACATATACACATATACAAACATGAGAGACATACGGGACATAGTGAAAAATGTGTGTATATTTAGAGTTATAGTAGGCTGAAGGGAGTTATAGTAGGCTGAAGGGAAAAAATAAAAGTAATATTTGAATGATAAATGACCATTGTAAAAACTGATTAAAGATCTCAACCCACAGATTCAAGATACACTACATCCTAAACAAGACAAATACAAAATAAACCAAACCTAGGGACACTATATTCAAGCCATTGAAAATCAAAACAAAAAGATTATTTTAAAAATGACTATAAATAGAAAGATAGATTATTTTTACAGAAGAACAACAAAATTAATAGCTCTCAGCAGATATAATGGAAACTAGAAGATACTGGAATACATAGATTTAAAACCTATTATTTAAATGGTAGATACTAGTTTTAACCATTGGGATACACAACTTCTATCTTGTGTTCAAACTTGCAATGAATTAAAATATTTTTAAAACCTTTAAGATCATATTTATATTATAGACTTGATTTATAGTCTATATTATGGACTTGGTTTGTATAACTTTGAAAACCAACATATTTGTTAATGTTTTTTGGAAAATTTAATTACAATTAGAGGGCTGTCATTAAATGGTACAATGCTTTTCTCTTGGCCAGCTACTATGCTTATTCCTGTAACTGGTTGGCTTTTCAAAACTCTTTACTGCAAAACAATATTTAAAATGCTTTTTGATATGTAATTGTCTTTTTCTTCTTTACATATTTTATATTTAATTTTGTGTTTTTAAATCATAAAAAAGAAATCTATTAATTAATATGTAAAAGTAAGCATAAGTTAACAAAAATAATTATGACAGAATTTATTAAAACTTGAAGATAATTAGACATTGGGTGCTTCAAACTATGGAATACAGCCAATATTTCCCTACTCATCTTATTTTTTTCTTAGAATTAGCTTAATTTGACACTTAGCATTAATGTTTCAGGTTATAAAATATAAATATATAAGAGTAAACCTAAACAAAATTACTAGAGTTTGGAAAAAGGATATATTCCAAAAATATATCACTGCCAAATGAAAATTCTGGAGGCAGACATAACACATGAGATATACAATACATTTCATCTTTGTGGAATTTTCCCCAGTTGCATTTTGGTAAGATATTTACTTCATCTTTGCTTCCCAAATACTTCCCTTGCCCCAAGAAATGTAAAGTGTGTAACTCTTCGGTCCTTAACAAAAGTCATACTTTTTTCTTATATTCTGTACCTTGCCTTCCTCTAATAGTCGTTAATTTAGCTATAACTTAGTAGGCAACTTGAATGTAAGAGCTAACTTTGGAATCACAGCCAGATCAATGCTTAAAGCACATCAAAGTGATGAAGTCTTGTGATTTTTCCCCCCATGATTGTTGTATTTATGGCCTGATATATCAATGAAACCTCAATTACTTCTTTGGATCCAACTGACTCTAATCTAATGCTTGAAAAACTAAACTTTTTCAGTCTTTCCTAGGCCTAGACCAGTATTAATAAAGAGAGCTTTGTCTTAAAAGTTGTAACTAAATAATTGCTGAAATCACACTCATTCCATAGAAAACTTTACTTCTATGAAAAATTAAAACTTATTAAGAGTTTAAATTTCCACTTTGTTCATTGAAAACATCTTAGCAGATACTATTGCATTTTAAAATTGAACTCTTATTTGAACGCTGTTAATAAGAAAGAACTAAGAACATTATTTTGGTAAATAAAAACTATCGACATCATCTATCTGGAAAACAAACCAAGTCAAATGTTGATTTTTTAAATAATAAGATTCACAAAAGACAGTATTAGGGTTTCATAGAGCAATAGAATTAAAAGGATGTAGATAGATATAGATACAGATTAGATATAGATATAGATATAGATGATAGAAATAGATATAGATATATAGAGTTTTTTATGAAGGATTGGCTCATGTGATTACAGAAGTTCTACAATTTTCTGTCTGTAGCTGGAGGCCCATGCAAGCCAGTGTAGTTCTAATATAAATCAAGCGCACTGATGTCAGATGGCAGGGAAGGATGGATGTCCCAACTCAAGCACAGAGCAGTTCTTCCTTCTTCTGTCCTTTTGTTCTTTTCAGGTCCTCAAAGGATTGAATGATTTTCACTGACATTGGTGAGGGTGATCTTTATTCAGTCTAGCAATTCAAATGCCATCATCTCATAGAAACACTCTCACCCGCAAATCATGTTTTTTCATCTGTCTGGGCACACATTTGCTTAGTAAGCTGACACATAAGATTAACCATCACATTCAGGACATTTGAAATTTTATTTCATAATACCTTTTGTAAGAAAAAAGAAAATGATATTCAGTACTCAAGTTGAGGACTCTCCACTGGATAGTGATAGCTTGGGAGACAGGAAAGCATGGTATTTGTGAAACAGTAAATAAAAATACTGCTGAGGTTTTAATTGGGAGAGGTAACTATGGAAAATAGCACACCCAAGTATAAAAACCTTTACTTAATGTGTGATCTGGTTGATAAAATGGAGACATCTGAGTAGAGAGAAAGGCTATGTGACTATGTTTTTCTGAAGCAAGAAAACAGAATCTTACCTTATCCAAACTTGGTACAAGCAAAGATCTCTAACCTCTTTTTAGTTATTTGTAGTATGTACTTCACATTTTTTGGTTGGATATAGAGTTGGATATTTTTACTTTGACACAGCATTAGGTAAAAATAAATATAAAATTTAAAAAATGTTATGTAGTTAAAGAGTCATAGTAAATTAAAGATGCTGAGTATAAGAGGATATATTTTTGCTAGAAAGAACAAAACAGTTAACTCTCGCTTTGCTTACTTGTCAGTAAAGATTTTGTCTTTTAAAAACCTTTAGATATTCTTAAAGTTCAACTAGTCTAATAAGTCATTCATACTGAAATAATAAGCAATGCATATGGTACATCCACTGCTATTGTGACCAATAGTTATTTTGAAATTATTTTTTTCCAGTTTAGTAATTCTATCATGTAAGGTTTACAAAAATATGAGTAGTTAGAGTTTTGTAGAATATAGGTGATCAAGTTCTACTAAATTAAATCTAAGAGAGTTATTGTGTATTCCAGGAAATAATTGGTTAATGAAACTTAGCATGTTTGTGTAATCTCTCTTGTTTCCCTCTCTTAAATGTTGGTAGATATATGACATGCAAATGACAATAATTTTTTGACTCTTTACATACTTCCTAGGGGAGAATGCTTGTTAAATATATCATACACTTTGTTTTATAAACTTGCATGTTAGATAAATTACCAATACCTCTGGGGTGAACAAATGCTCTCCTGATCAAATGTAAAAATCCACAGCTGCTCTTCCATAGCCCCCAGTTTTCTCATATTTTTCCTGTCATTGTTAAGTCTAATTGTTTGCACATTAGCTTCTAATATAAAACTAGCTAGATACAGAAAAGTAATGGTTAGTGTTATCAGCCCTTTAAGAGCCAGGGCACTCTATAGCATTCACAGACCAAAAACTATGTAAGTGTGGACCCTGGGAATGATGGCAGGACATGTAGCAAGTTGATGGCAAACTTCGACAACAATGGCATTTTTAGTGTCTATAATTTTTACAGTTCTCTAATCCTTTCCCCACATTATCTCATATTCTCACTATAACTCTAGGAAATAGTACAGGTGTATTCCTTTATCTTCTTTTTATGGAAGAATAATTTGGAGAATAGCGAATCTGTGAGACTTAACCGAAATCATAAGGATAACAAGAAAATTAACCAGTAGAAAACTTGGGAATAATTTCCTTGGGAATAGTCAGTGTTCTCTTCAAATATTTTCTGATTACCACTATGGGTCAAACATTATTTTGGTAATTACTACAGTGACTCAAACAGACTAAATGTCTGTTCTTTTATAGTTTTATATTCTAGAGAGTAAGATAAACAGTAAACACACTAAGAATAGAATATATATTAAAATTTCTTAAAACAATAAATGTTATAAAAATTAAAATACTGTAATGAGGAGGATAATAACAGTGGCAGAGGTGGTAGAAAGCTCAGGGACATACTCTCTGGTAAGGTAATAATGACATAAAGACCTAAATGTTGAGAATAAACGAGTGATTGGAAAACCTGTTGGAAGAGCTTTCTAGGCAGAGAGAACAGCATTCTTACAGAGAGATAGATATGTTTGATATAAATTGGACAATCTGTCCTCAGACGACTGAGAAAGTGGGACAGTAGAAAAGATGAGGACAGAAAGTCTGCAGACAGATATTTCAGGTAAGGGGCTTGGATATTATTATAAAGTATGTTTGGAAGTCACTGCAGGGTTTTAGCAGGGAGGGAAGTATTTAAAAAGATTGTTTTTATTTCTATTTCACTTTTTTCTCTAAAACATAATTTTCTTATCATTTTATAAAATCAAAACTAATTTTTAAAATAGCCTTTATTAAGGAAGAGTATAATCTTTAGAATCATTTCTATATTCAAATCTTAGTTGCACCTTTGTATGCTATGTGATGTTCTGGATTACACTTATTTTATCAGGAACACAGATAAATATTGAGTATCTTAGAAAACTAGTATATTCATGAATTTATAACATATTGTTATAATGTAAAAGACATCAGTGTATAATTTTAATGATGTATCACTGACAGTTTAGAAGTATCCTGTTAAAATTAGGTTTTACCAATTAAATATAGGCTTTACCAAAAAATAACATATAATGATTATCCTGAATGTTTATTTTTTAAGTAATTATTTTGAAATATAGATGGACAAGGAATAAGCTACATAAGCTAGTACTTTATATTTTGTTCTTCAAATTTTAAATGCAATGGGAAGTCTTGTATAGAAAAGACAAAATTATACCAGAAGAAAATAGCATATAGCTGTATCTCTGAAGAGCAGAAGGATATAACACATGTGAAATATGCAAATTCTCGAAGAAAAAATACTGCATTTGTTTATTTAGATTGTGAGTAGATTGGTTGTAAACTTATACACACTTATACACACTTAGATATTTCGTAAAGATTGTTAATAAAGAGCTAGTGACAGTTGACATCAGGTGACATTTATTAAAGGTTTTAGAGGATAATGGTAAAAGTTCTAGACCTAAAATTAGGTTTTTCACAATTTTTAAATGTCAATGAGTACTCCAAATCTTACACATAAAGTTTTCCTCTCTTATAAAAAATGTAAAAATGACCTCCTTAAAAAGATAAGTTCCCCAAATTAATAGAACAGAGATGAATACTTTAGAAGACACATGCCATTCTTATGGGGCTAAAATTTTTATAGACAAATGCAGATTTATACCTGAAGATAAAGAGAAACAACTTTTATGAGTGCAAATATTTATGAGCCCAGTTGAGCTAACGTCCATAGTGAGAATCATTAGTCAAAAAAAATCCTGGCCTATATACAAAACAAGATAACTTCATTATATATATTTCATGTAAACTACAGTCAAAAATGTTTTACGCAATTGAATTATGAAGATCTTGGTTAGTACATATATATTATGTGTGTTATAAATTATAGGAGCATGTAAATATATTATATGTGACTAAATTAAACATTTCATCATAAAACCAAGAGCTGAGAAAGAAGGAAAGTAAGAATTGCAGGCAAAAGTAGGAAATATAAAGGGTATAATTTATATAGCATCTGCAGTCAAAGAAAGGATGTCCTAATATAAAGATAGAATGAGAGAAATGTTCAAAGATAGCAACCTGTGCATAGAGGATTGAAAAAAAATCATCATAATAAAAAAATAATAACAAAAAGCAAATGATAATAATAATAATAGCTCTTAATAGTAGAGGTTAAATCAAGTACTGGGCAATGCTAAGAAGTTGACTCAAACTTCAGCACAGCTATTTAGTCTCAAATATATTGCAATGACAAAGATTAGAAGAAAAAATCAGCAATTAAATCCACAACTCTGTAGATTAGAAATTCAAACTAGGGTGCTGGAGTAAATTTGAGGATCTATTGGACTCTGGAGGAGGTAGCTGGAAGCTCAGTGTTTGTGCAGAAAAGACAGTGGGGATAGTAGAGAATTAATGATTCTACAAAAAGATGGTAATGCAAGACAGAAGCTTGAAGCCAAGGGCTTGAGTGTGACTCCCAAGCATGTGGACTGACGTTAAAAAAAATGGGAACAAATACACAACCTGATGACAAAAGATTGATCCAAATATTTCACTAGTTATTTAACTGGACCTGTTATAGTCTTAATATCATCATTTGAGTAGGAAATTGTGGTCATTGAAGGTATTTACACTAATTAGGAGGGGAAAGGTAGTAGGTTAACTACTAGAAGTGAGAGAATAATTTAAGGTGGTGAAGTCAGGAGTTCTTCTGGTCAGTAATACCTCATGACAGGAAAGAGAAGAAAAAAAGGAACAATAAACCAAAGAACCACTACCAGCAAAAGAGACACCAAGCAGAATTATTAAACGGTTACCATTCTTTTAACCTAAAGAGTGAGGAAAGTCAAAAGCATAATGAGAATCTGAAGAGCAAAGTCTCAATTTTAAACAAAACTACATAAGTCAAATTTAGTCAATACTATAGTTAGTCCTGACTCTATTATCCTACTTTTTGTTAATAAAATTATAATAACAACAACGACAACAATAAAAAAAATAACCCAGTAATTTAAACAAACAGTAAGTAGCACTTAATCTGGCCAGTTCTACCTTAGAGGAAAAGCTAAAGTGAATATAAGAAGGATTTGTATTTGGACCAAGAAGGAAAAAAATGTCATGAAGGGCTAATTTGAACATATGTGTTAGACATACAGAATCACTTCATACAGCTGCTGTATTTGTTCTTCCACTAACTGGTTGGAATCAATAATAGGAGCTAAATCATGTGCTCTCCAGTTTACTCTGGCTTCACTGCTGGGAAGAAATCTACAGGAATTTAATCATATGGATCGCTCTCCTGCATTTACCAGAGAGTTGGAATTATTTAGAGTGAAGGGGACTAGAATAGGAATCCAGGGTTGCTTAGAGGATAAACTTTAAATGCCATCATATGACCTATTTCTAGACTGCAAAATCAGTTATCCAGCCTGAGGCAGCTGCAAAATTTAGACAAAAAAGTGAGATAAAAACAAACTGAAAAGATAAAATAAAATAAAAGCACACAAAACAGAAAAATCTCACTTAAACTGAGCTTCAAACCAAAATTCTAAATTTTAGGAGTGGATCTAATGTTAACAAAAACATACAGAATCTATGATTAGAACATAAATTTACTCTAAATAAAAAATAACTATAAAGGACTTAAAAATAAACCCATTCTAATAAACTCATAATACAGAGAGGCACATAGTAGGTGGAATAAACTCTAGCTTGAATTAGCGAAAGGAGAAGTGATGAATTTCAAGAAAGTACACCTTCACACCCCCCCAAAATATCCACAGCGATATAGACATATATTTTTTTTAATAAGAAGGGAGAGACTTTGATGTCCCAATTATAATTAAAAAGATAGTCATAATCGATATTTGTATGGAAGGCAGAAATTTTGTACAGAAAATACAATTTGCATAGCAAATAAAATGGAGCAAATTTGTATAGAAAGAATATCTGTGGGATTAAAGAAAGAATGATTTTAGACTGACTAGCCTGAGAAACAAGCAAGGTAAAGATAAATTTAAAACCACACATTTTATAATAAATTTGCCTGTAATCCTTGATAAAGAGAAGCTATTAAAGCTGTCAGAAAGACACAAGAGATTACAAGCAAAAGAGTTAAATGAGACTGACCACTTAACAGAAGATAATGAATAAATATCCTGGAAAAGCAAAGAGAACATGATTCCAGAATTATATACTATTCAAACTGCCGCTCAGAACTGGAGGAAAAATATTGAGACACACAAAGATAACAGAGTTAACACCGTCTGACCCAAACTAAAATAAATTTAAAAAGAGAGAAAAATGATACAAGAGACTTTGTACATCAGCTAACTTCATTAAGATTGGCTGCAAATTATTAATAATTATTATTTTGTATTTAAAATTACATACAATTAAACTATATAACATGATCAAGGAGAAAGACTACTCAATAGGTTGTCAGTATTTAAGAAAAAGTATATGAAGTTCTAGTTTTATTAAGATTTAGTTTACTATGTATATGAAAAATAAGTCACACCACTAAAATTTCTGAAACACATTCTTCATCCTTAAGCCCGGAAGAGGCAAGAGGAGGAATGTCAAGAACTCTATCAATCCAATCTAAATTAAAAAAAATAAGTGGGTGGGCTAGACAGAGAAAGCAAAAAAAAAAAAAAAAAAAAAAAAAAAAGAAAAAAACAAATAAGATAAAAACATACAACATTTATATGTTCTATTTGTTGTGATTATATATATGTATAGAATACATTAAAATTTTCATATTAAAATATTATCAGACTGCATTAAAAACAAATCCAGCAATAAAAACTCAGCTATATTTTATTTACGAGGCAAACATAAAACAAACGCAATATAGAAAAGTGATAATAAAGGTAGGAAAGCAAGTATGTCATGTTAATAAATATTAGCAAACACAAGAGGAGATATAACAATAGTAATATAAGGTAAAATGTACTTTATGTGAAAATATTAACCAGTATTACTCTTAGCACTACCTAATATTAAAAGAAAAACATCTCTTTAAAGAGATACACATACTATGAATATATAATCACAGCATCACAGCCTTCAAATACATGAAGTCTGAGGTAAAAAATTTCAAAAGCAATGAAGAAATTGGCAATTATGGGGAAAATTTTTAGTACATATGTATTAGATAAGTCAGCTATGAAAATTAGTAGATATGAAGAAAATTTTACAGAAAGCTATTGCATACTTGAAATTAATAACTATTATATAGGATCTGGCCCTCCAAAATGAAAATAAATTACCAAAAACCTTGTATTAGTTTATCTTTACTTACAAAATAAGTATTAATATAGTTCATATAATTATTTCACAGTGCAGTGATGTTAAAAATAAGTAGCAACTGCAAAAATATGTTTGAAGACATAAATGTATACTAACCATCTTAAGAGGGATAAAGAAACTACAACGACAACATATACATATAAATATATAGCAATTTGTTCCATATATAGAACAAAACTAAAATGTAATAGATCAAAATTTGTGAAAAAAATTAATATAGTGGTAAATTTATAACTTTACATGCATGTTTAATTGAAATATAGAGCTATAAGAAGCTAGAGAATGAAACAAAAGACTACTTTTATAGTAGAAACCTGGAAATGTTAATAAGAAGAGCAGTAATTAATGAAATAGAAGAATATTAGGAAAGAAAAGATCAAAATATTCATTACTTTATCAATACCCTTCGGGGAAAGAAAACAAAAGAAGTATATAAATTTAGATGCAATAGAGTTTGTAAAAATCATAAAATATTATTTTGAAAAATTTTGGTCAATTATTTTAAGAATGTAAATAAAACTGATTAATAGAATATTGAAAAAATAGAAATTACAAAATTGTGTTGAAAATAAGAGAAAGCTGAATATTCGGAAAAGAATGTAAACAAAAAAACTTGAATCTGTAATTCTAAGACTTTTCACTTACAAAGGACACACTGAACCCAGATGACTCTACCTTCAAAGAACAGATGTTCCTGATTTTATAAAATTTCAGACAATAAATTTTAAGAATAAGTTTCAGTTTAACTTTATGAGGCTGTATAAACTCAATAACAAAACCAGACAACAGCAAAAAAAAAAAAAAATGATAACAGTTTCCTTGAAAAACTCATATGCAAAAATCCAAAATAAAATATTAGTAAATCGAGTTCAATATTATAAACTGTATTCTAACAAATTAGTCCTACTTCCAGGAATGTAAAGAAATGCCATTTACAAATAAAACTGTCAGTGTCACAGAGTTTAAATGAGAAAAAAATATGAGCTCAAAAGAAGCAGATGAAGCATTCAGTAAAATTCAATACTTAACTCATAATAGAAACTCAAGTGATTTTTCAAATGTAAAGGAGATGTCTTAACCATCTGAAGAGCATCTATCAAAAACCTACGCTGAACAACATATTGATGGTCCAAACTAGAAACTAGATTTTATGCATTTGTAATGAGTAGTTCTTATACAGTGCATTATTGTATAGATATTAACAGAAAGAAATAGTATAAAAAATAGAAATTGACCCTATTTATGATTTTTATCTTAGTAAAATATCCAGGGGAATCAACAAATTAAACTATCAAAATTATTTTTTTAAATATCAATTTTTCTAGAATCAAGACCCACATAATAATCAATAGTATTCTTACATTGTAATAGTAACAAATGTAAAACATAATTGACATAAAACATTGTATTTAAAAAATAAAAATATAAAGTACTCAGGGTTAAAGCTTAAAAATAAAATATATAAGAACTTAATGGGGAAATTGCTAATAATTAAAAAAAATTACCAATACTTATTGGAACACTCTATGCAATATATATATGACTTACTGTTGAAATGTACACTTGGAACTTATTGGATTTTGTTAATCGATGTCACCCCAATTAAAAAAAAATCATAAAAGAAATTTTGCACAAATAACTATATTACATCCATGGATGGAAAGAGTCAATATTAAGATATTAATTTTCCTCAATTAATCTATAAATCCATCAAAAATTTAGTATTTTAATGAATTTAATACTGATATTAATGTGCATATGGAAAATAGGGGTAACAAATACATTTTAAAGAAAATCTGGGAGATATCCAAAAAGATAAACTTCTGTTTTTTGTTTTTGTCTAAAAACAATATGAAAAGTCATAGTTTTAGCAAAGCATGGTATATTCAGAATTAGACAAGTAGACCAATAATATTCATTAAAAATCCGTATAATGTTTATATACATCAGAGTTTGTGAGGAAGAGTTGTGTTCAAATAAAAATGCTGCCATATTCACTGTGAAAAATCTAAACCTGTATTTCATACAAAAAAAAAATTATAGATTCACATTTTGATATAAATTGGAAAAATAAAATCTTTCAACTTTAAATAAAAATATAGAAAATTATTTTTAACTTTGATTTTAGAAAGATTTCTTCAAACAAGACTCAAGAAGTATAAACCATAGGTTGATAAATTTGGCTACACTACGCCAGAAATGACTGTATCTTCATAGCATAAACACTATTTAAAAATACAATAAAGCATCAGGAGAATATATTTTGCACTCTTTAACCGAAAGAATTAGTATTCAGATTTTATAAATTAACATTTAAAAATCAAAGAGATGAACACATTTGAAAATGAACAAAATTGTATGAATTTGCTATTAATTAAATATAATTTTTTTAAAAAGCAAATGTCAATAGATGTTCAAGTTTAATAATTAGACAAAAAACATATAAAATAATATTTTATATCTATCAGAGTAAAACCTGTGTACCTTCAAATACTATTGAAAATGAGGAGAAAAGATACATTTCCTACTTTCTTTACCATCTGCAGAACAATTTCAAAATACCGAATTTTAATGTGAAAGTACCCTTCACAACAAAATTATACTTTTAGGTAGAGATGTCACATAAAAATGAGGAAGGAGAAAAATATGTCTCCATAACTTGTGTAATAGTGAGAAGCTGGAAAGTCCTCAAAATACCCATTACCTGAAGAATAAGTAACTATATATTACAGTGTGTCCATACAAAGAAGTACTGTAAAGCAATTAAATTAGTGAACTAGAATTACATTTGACATTATAAATAACTGAAATTGAGCATAATATTTTACTTAAAGAGCAACCCGCATTATGATTTGTACAACATAACATACGAAGTTTTATAAATAAAAAATAATCGTATTTTTAATGTATACATATATATTATGTAACATATAAACATACATGGATTAGGCTTGATAAACTCCATATTTATATAAGTGTAACCTGTAGGTATTAGAGAGTAGTATTCAATAGATGTACTGAGTGCCTGTAATATGCTTTGTCATTAAAAATTTAAACCAATTTAAAATATTAAAATCTGATAAAGCTTTCTATGGGTGTATGGATGATCTGCATATTTTTAAATTATTTTTATTTTAGAATATTTTAAGATATATAAAAAATCACAAAAATAGTACAGAGAATTCCAGAATATCTCATACCTTGTTTTTCCTATTATTAATAATTTATAATATCATGGCAAATTTGTCATAATTAATTAACATTGATACATTATAAGTAGGTAAACTCAATTTTATTCAGATTTTCTAAGTTTTTATATAATGTCTTTTTCCAGAATCTTACCTAGGATATCGTGTTATATTTAGTTGTCTTGTCTCCTGAGGCTCTTTTTGGTTGTGATAATTTCTCAGGCATTCCTTGTTTTGTTGACTTTGACAATATTAAGGGGTTCTAAAAGGAATTATAATAAATAAATCTATATTGGATTTTTTCTGATGTTGTTTTCATGATTAGAATGGTTATAGATTTGGGGGAGGAAGATCATGAAGGTAAATCACTCTTTCTATCACAAAATATCAAGAGGACATGCTATTAAAGTGACTTATCACTATTGATATAATTTGATCACTTAGCTAAGATAGTGTTTATTGGATTACAATATGGTAAAATTATTATTGTTATTATTATTTTACACATTGCTATAGTGTACTCTTTAGAAGTTACTATGTGCAGCCCAGACTTGAGAAGCCTAGAGTTATGCCCCAACACCTTGAGGGCACAATATCTACATAAATTATTTGGAATTCTTTCACATAGAAGATTTATGTATTCTCACGTTTATTTATTCTGTTATTTATTTATATCAGTATGCACTCATTAATATTATATACTTTGGGTTATAATTCAAAAATATCATTGATGAAATACTGCCATTTGCGGCAACATGGATGGACCTCGAGATAATCATACTAAGCAAAATAAGCCAGACAGAAAAAGTTGAAAATCACGTGATATCACTTATATGTGGGATATAAACCTAAGAGCATCAAATGAACAGGATAAACAAACAGAGACTCAGGGACATGGACTGTAGACTAGTGGTTACCAGAGGGTACAGGGTAGGGGAGGAGGGGAGTGGTGGACGGGGTAAAGGGGCTCAAATATATATTAGCTGAAGGGAACTGAGCTTTGGGTGGTAAACACATAATAGAATATACAGATGTCAAATTATAACGTACACCTGAAAATTATATAATTGTGTTAACCAAAGTTAACCCAATAAACTTAATTTTTAAAAAGAAAAAACAAACAAACAAATAAAAACAAACAGAAAATTACCATACTAAAATAGCAGACAAAACAGGAAAAAGAAACCAATGGAGATTCAGAGAAACCAGAAAACAAAAGATAGAATAGCTGTAGTAAGTCCTCATATATCAGTAATCACCCTAAAAATAAATGAACTGAGCTAACCAATCAAAAGGCATAGAGTAGCTGAATAAATTTAAAAAATAAGACTCAACTATATGCTGCCTTCTGCAGACCTATTTCAGCTCCAAAGGCAAACACAAGCTCAAGTGGAGGGTTGGAAGATGATACTTGAAGCACATGCTATCAAAAGAAAAGAGGTGTAGCCATACTTATATCAGACAAAATAGGTTTCAAAACAAAAATGGTAACAAGAGACAAAGATGGACTTTTGATAATGATAAAGGGTAGATCCATCAAGAAGACATAACATTTTTAGTATATATGCACCAAAACATATTAAGCAATTATTAACATACCTAAAAAGAGAAATAGTGAAACAATAATAGTAGGAGACTTTAACACTCCTCTTACACCGATGGATAGATTATTCAGACAAAAACTCAACAAGGAAATGTCCACGTTAAATGATACATTAGAGAGATGGACTTTTGATATTTAAAGAACTTTCATCTAAAAATAGCAAAATATACATTCTTCTCAATTGCATAGTCTCAAGGACAGATCATATGTTGGGGCCACAAAGTAAGTCTCAATAAATTTGAGAAGACTGAAATCATATCAAGCATCTTTTCCAAACGCCAAGATATGAAGCTAGAAATCATCAACAAAAGGAAAACTGAAAAAAATCACAAATATGTGAAGATTAAATAATATGCTACTGAACAACTATTAGATCAAAGAATAAATAAAAGAAGAAATAGAAAGAGACATAGAGACAAGTGAAAATGAAAATAAAACATACCAAAATCTTTGGGTTACAGCAAAAGCAGCACTAAGGGAAATTTATAGCAATGCAAGCCTACCTCAAGAAACAAACAAACAAACGAAAAACTCAATCTAACATTATTTCTTAAAGAACTAGAAAAAAGAAAACAAATGAAGCCCAAAGTCAGCAGAAAGGATGAAAATAATAAAAATCAGAGTGGAAATAAATGAAATAGTGAATAAAAAGACAATAGAAAAAATAAATGAAACAAAGAGCTATTTCTTTGAAAAGATCAATAAAGCTGATAAACGTTTAGCTAGACTCAGAAATTAAAGAGAAGTTATAATGTACACCAAAGAAATAGAGTTATAAAATAATTCCTTTCATAGTTGGATAACATAGAAGACATGAATGAATTCTTAGAAGCATGCAAAATTCCTAGACTGAAACATGAAGAATTATAAAACCTAAATAGAATAATAAGTAGATAACTAGTGAAAAAATTAAAACAGCAATCAATCTCACCCCCTGGCAGGGCGGGGAAACAACTCCCCCAAAACGAAAGGTCAGTACTAAATGGCTTCACTGGTGAATTCTATCAAACATTCAAAGAAAATTTGATACCTATCCTTCGCAAAATCTTCAGAAAAATTGAGGAGAAGGGACTGTGCCCTAATTCATTTTATGAAGCCAACATTACTCTGATACAAAAACCAGGCAAAGACATCACAACAAAAGATAATTACAGCCAATATCTCTAATGAATGTAGATGCAAAAATTCTTAATAATATACTAGCAAATTGAATACAATAATATATTAAAAGGATCATACACCATAATCAAATGGGATTTGTTTCAAGGATGCAAAGATTGTTCAACATCCACAAATCAACCAATATGATATGCCACATCAATTAAATGATTGATGAAAATCATATAATCGTCTTGATAGATGCAGAAAAATCAATTGAAAAGATAAAGCATTCATTTATGATAAAAATATCGAATAAAATGAGTAAGGAAGGAAAGTACTTCAACATAATAAAGGCCATATATGACAAAACCTTGCCTAATATACCCAATTCATTAACAAGTCCTTTAATTTTTATTTTCAGAATATATCACAAACATTTATGCTTCATTTTAGCCTTACTGCCACATTTTTATTCAAACTACCATCATATTTGGCCATGATTACTATAATTAACTGTAATTTGCCTTTCTGTTTATTTTCTGCTTATTTTATAATGCTGCTATAACAAAAAAATCATAAACTTATGCTTTAAAACAATATCCATTTATTAGCTTACAGTTCTACAGATCTGATGTGCAGGAAGGGCTAACTTGTTTTTGCACTTTAAGTCACAAACGGTATAAACTAAAATGTACATCAAACTGGGCTCTTACCTGAAAGCTCTGGGTAAAAATACACTTCCAAGTTTATTCAGATTGTTGAAAGAATTCAGAGCCTCATTGTAGGACTGAATTCCCACTTTTCTTCCTGGCTGTCAACCATAGGTGGCTCTCAGCTTCTAGAGACTCATCTGTATTACTTCTCACATGGATGCCTTCATCTTTAATCCAGGATTGTCAAATCCTTCTCATATTTTGTGTATCTGTGACCTGCCCTTTTATGGTAAACCAGAGAAAACTCTGTATTTAAAGTGTTTATGTGAATAGGTTAGGATCACCCAGATAACATCTCTATATTAAGAACTTATTAGTAACTTAAGTTACAAGTGGAAGTCTCATTTGCCACGTAACAACATAGTCACAGAAAAAATGGCCAAGGAGCAAAAGTTATGGAGTCATCTAGAATTCTGCTTACCATAATTCTTCTCTTGCCTCTTCCCTA
>NW_006494609.1:9487651-9507543 GCF_000325575.1 Pteropus alecto
CCCCCCCGCCGCCCCCTCCCCCATCTGCTTTCTCCCTCGAGGATTTGACTCTTCCGCCTGTGTCCTATCCATGAAATCGCACACATCCGGCGTCCGCCCTGTGTCCTTTGGACGACGGGGGATGCTATCGCCGAGCGGAAGGCTTTTCGAGACTCGGCCGGCTTTCTCTGCACGCGTCACAGTGCTCCGTCCCCTTTCCCCGGCTTCGTCCGTGTCCCCGGTGAGCCTTTCGGACGCATTTACACAGTGAATTTTATAATTTTAAAACATAAAACATATGTACCTTTCTTCTACTTTAAACGCATTGAATCAGTTTTTAACTTATTGTCACCCAATCATTCTATCTTCTTCCCAACTTTACTTATCTACCCGGCACTAGTCTGACAATGATGATTGTTTGTCCTCTCTATATTTTCAAAGGGCTATCTAGAATGAGTTGTCTAAACAGTAGGTAAGATATTGAGAAAATACAGGTATTCAATTCAGTAAACACAGAGTAAGTGATTACTCTCTGAAGCACTGTTCTAAGCTCTGTGAAAATCACAAAGATAACACATATGTGCCATTCAAGAGTTTAGATTCTAGTGGTAATAAAGAAAGTTAGAAATGCCATGAAATAGAATTGACATCTCAGCTATAAACAAAACCAAGGTCTAGTTTCAGGCAATGGGCATGTCTGTCTCTAAAACACGTCTTCTCAGATTTGACCATTTATTTAATTTTGATTTGTGATGGGAGAGATTTCTGAAATGAGATTTATTAGAGATGTAATAGAATAAGCCAGGTAGTATGAATATACCATACTGTTTTCCAAAAAGAAAAAAAAATGCCAAATGATCTTAAACCTCCATTGTAGATAGTCATCAGAAAGCTATAATTTTAATTCATTGAATATGTTTCTCAGAATTGCTGTCTAGTTAACAATTGCAGTTAAATAAAACACTATTCTAAGACATGCTTGTTAGATACTCATTATTTAAAACATATGTTTTAAGACTGAGCAATTATAAAACAAGCTATTCACCTCTTAAACTTAAATAAATAGATCCATGATAACTCACATGTATATAATTAACACAATAATTACTTTAGTAAGCTTTTATTATAAGGTCAAGCTAATAAAAATAGGAAACAAATATTGCTGAATTCAGTTTCCCAGCTGTTATTTATATTTTCAGGTTTTCCTTATTGAATTCAACATAAAGTAGGACAAACTCAATTGTGATTGCCACATTTAAATTGAGTACAAGAACTAAACTTATTCACAACAGTAGCTCTTAAAAGAGATGCTAAATAGAAACATGTGATCCAGAGAATTAGTCTTTGAATGCTTATGCCTCTAGGTTCTTTCTGTTCATTCTTAAAAGTAAGTGGTAAAAATGTTAGCAAAGTTGGTCCTTGAACTAAATTATTTGGAAGGCAAAATTTGGTTTGTATTCATTCAATAAGTCACAAGTAGGCTCTTTACTATTTACTTCCCCTCATGGCCGTGAACTATATCATGAAATTAGGTGTTACCTTTTAAAGGAAGTAGTATTACTATAGTGGTTAAATTCTTTGAGGTCTCTAGAGTGGAGGTCCCCAACCTCAGGACCGTGGACTAGTACAGGTCTGTGGACTGTTGGGAACCAGACAGTAGAGCAGTGGGCAAGTGAGCAAAGCTTCATCTGTGTTTGCGGCTGCTTCCCAGCGCTAGCATCATCACCTCAGCTCCAGCTCAGATCATCACGCATTAGATTCTCATAGGAGCACATGTCCCTGGTGCCAAAAAGGTTGGGGATCGCTGCTCTAGAGGATGATTACAATGTGAAAAAAATTACTTTTGTACTAATGTGTAGTATAATTGAGAGAATCATTCTTCTTAATCGGGTCAGGCTACTATGAACCCCTATTTGTACTCTTCTACTATCTTAGTTTAGTTCAGTATTAGAAATAATTATATTATGATTGTATCTTTACTTGTTTATGTTACCTATTAAAGTGTAAGTACAAGAACCATGTATTATTTACGTATATAATTACAGTGTCTTAAAATGCATTGTTGGAGTTTTAGCAGATATAAAATGAATGTTTATTGAATGAACCATTGAATGAAACTTGCAGTCTTCTCATTTGGAATTAAGCAAATAAGTTAAACTAGTTATGCCTCAGTTTTAGATCTATTAAATAGTTAAATCAGTAAACTTTGACTTAGAGTAAGATAATTTAATCTTGCCCCATAATTTTATGAATTATCTAGCTTTAAATGTGATATGTCCTCCATTTTATTTATTCCTATTTCTAATTTGTCTGCATTCTGAGCTTTCTTATATTATTTCACTCACTGAAAAGATGGCATCTGTATATTCATAGTTGAAAGAAATTGTCCTTGTGTAGGGTGTTCAGATTAGAAAAAATAAAATGATCCAGGGTATTTTCATGAGAAAAATAATAAGCACATTGGAAGTTTCTCTTATTTTAATAGAAAGATTTATAAAGAATTTTCTGGTTTTTCTT
Organism: Pteropus alecto; assembly: GCF_000325575.1. Classification (NCBI taxonomy): domain Eukaryota; kingdom Metazoa; phylum Chordata; class Mammalia; order Chiroptera; family Pteropodidae; genus Pteropus; species Pteropus alecto. The sequence goes on from NW_006494609.1 coordinate 9,490,148, forward strand.
CTATGTTCTTCATTGAGTTGATATAGTATACAATAATTTAGTGGAGAAATCTTTCTAGTAATGAAGATCACATTTGGCTGGAGAAAACTTTGTTTTGCTTCATCTTTTTTTTTTTTTTTTTTTGATGGCTTAAGTACATTTTATTGGTTTTCTTTTAGAACATTTAACATTTTTGAAACCTGAACATAACATGAGAATCAAATCAATTTCATATTTTAATTACTGCTATTACTGTAATTGTTGATGGGAAGATGCAGAACAGCAATACAATACCTTGGTTTATATCATTATACTCTCAGACCTAAATAGCTTCATTTGTCTGCCTCCAGAATTCTACCCAGACTGATGACAAACTTTACCAGCTACCTTAACAAATCTCCGTTGCTCCCATTACCTACAGATTGATTCAAAAATCCTCTGCTCATTTTAACACCATTTGTACCTAATGCTTTTCAATAAACCCCAAGTTCATTTGCCACAATATGCTAATACACACAACTTGCTTACATTTGAGTGAGTCTAATTACAGTTATCTTGCTTGATTCTGCCTTTAATTCTTCACTTATAATATTTATTTACTTATTTTAAATGTTCTCTTTTCTCTTCTCTACACACTGAACTCTCATCTAGCCAAGAGAATCTAACTTCTACTCTTTATTTAAATAATTTCTTCATCTATATCAGTTGAATTATTTTTCTATGCAATTATATTCAGAGATAGATGGTTGACAGTATTTCTCAATGTGTTAGGTAAACTTCCTGAAGACATGGACCTTGACTTACAATTTTTATGTCTCCCTCATTTCCTCTAGGTACTCAGGAAACACAGCTCACCCTTGAAGAACATGGGTTTGAACTGTGAGGGTCCACTTATACGTGTTTTCCCCCCCAATAAATACAGTCGACCCCCTGTATCCATGGGTTTCACATCCTTGGATTAAACCAATCACAGATCAACAGTATTTTCTATCCATGGTCAGGAATCCATGGATGTGGAGGGCTGACTCTATGCATTGTTTTATGCCATTTTATATAAGGCCGTCTGTGAATTTTGGTGTTTGCAGAGGTGCTGGAACCTACCTACTGCTGATATCTAGGGCTGACTATATATAGTTAAGCTTTTGAGGAGTCAAAAGTTATATGTGGTGTGGATTTTTGGCTGCATGGGGAGAGGTGATTGGTATCCCATGTTCAAGTTTCAACTGTATTTTCTAGCAATTGACAATTAGAAGAATTCATAATATTCATTAAAGAATCAATCACTATTAGTATTGTAATTGACCAAAAACAGGAAAAGATTTTTGAGTAGGACTGTTATTTATTAAAGCTAAAATCTCTATTTCTAAGGCAAAAAAACAAATATGTTTAGTTGTCCAGTTACTACTATCGTCAAATTAATAGAGGACACTGAAGGGAGATTTTTGTTCAGAAATAAATTTTTATCATTCCAAATTCTCCTGAGCCTCATGGTTTTTTCCCATAGAATTTTAAGATTTTTTTTTTTTTTTCCATATAGGCTTGCTTTTCTATAGGCTCAGCTAATGGTATTCTTATGAACACATACACACTCACAGATCCACACATACATAAATATACACAAATTAAAAGGAAAGAAACCATAATGATGCTTTAATGATTTTTTTTCCCATTTGAGATAAATGGAAAATCAAAATTTTAAGTAGGTATAAGATCATATCTTCAGCATCTTCATTATTATTATCATAATAATTTTCAAAGTTAACATTTATTGTGGGCTTACTGTAGTCCTTATTGCCTTACATATATACCATTTTGTTTAGTTTTCTCAAATATGAGAAAGACGATATTACCATATTTATTTTATAGGTAAGAAATATGAAGATGATAGAAGTTCAGCATGTTACTCAGGGTCACACAGCCAGTAAGTGATACATATGGATTCAAATTAAAAAGCAGTTGTAAATGATAGCTATTTTGATTATTATTAATATTGTTTTTATTAAAATGATCATTTCTGGTATCAGAGGCATTATTGTTAGAGACCAGATTCATTCTGTTTATATATTTCAAGAACAGATCTGATTAACATGGTGATATAATGCAAAGAATAAGACCGGATACCTTAAATATTCATAATATTAACAATTATCATCTGGGCTTTGAAGCATATTTTTATGGTGAAATTAGGCTCTTCAAGAGAAAGTCATCCCTAATTGTTGCTCTAATTGATTCTGCAAGTTTTTTTCAATAGAAACTAATTTTAATTATATTTTAAATAGGTTTTAAACTGGACCACTAATCTTTTAAGTGGTCACTAATACCTATTACTTTGTGCTATAGCTTTCTTGGCAACCAAAAATGCCTCCTCCAGAGAGGAACCATCCATTTCGGCTGTCAATCATTACTTTCCCATAGGAGCAGTGCTATATTCGCTTGATTTCCCTCCCTCTGACTTAAATTTTATGGGCACCTGATTATTGATAAGTCAACCAATCCCTTCCCTGGGGGCACTGAAACCTTATAGGTAAATTCGGACAGGTGTCAAAGCAGTTTTCTCCCATTCAAAAGAGCTTGGTCTGCAGAAAGGGAAAAGAAATCTAGCACAGAGAATCAGGGAGAAGAAAGAATTCTGAAGGCATTTCAATTTCTCAAGGCATTATTGTTTTAATTTGAAGGAACATGTTGGGTTTCATGGGCCTTTACTATTGAACTCTGCCTCATACTGTGATACCTCTTAGCATTCTAATTCTTTTTTTCCTCATTTTTCACTTTATTTTTGTTTTAGTTTAATTGAATATATAGTCCTATATAACAATTTGGAAAAAGCTTAAAGACTGTATTTTATGCTTATTCAAGCCCCAGGTTCAAGTGTTTAATAAAAGTTTGTTAAATTGAATTTCATCAAATTGATTAGATTTAAGACTATGAGACTAGGAATGAAGGGGCTGAAGGAAGAAGATCTAATAGTTTTCTCTGATTTATAACTTTCTTTTATTTCCAAAATAACCTTATGGAAAAGGAAATTACAAGCTCACACAGAAAGACACTTGACTTATTTGTACTGGATTGCATCTCTACAGCTCAGCAGTAAAAAGGGGCCTTTCAATCTATTAGAAAAAAAAAATTAAAAAAGAACTGTTTGAACCTGAGCAGTTATACAAAACAGAAATTGGCTTGGCCAGTCCACTCAAATCCTGTTGCTTTTATTGGAAGTGGTTTCTTTTTCAATAAGTGCTATTTTTTAGTTGCTGAGCCTGGACCCACAGCTACAGACCCTTGGTTAAGAAAGTGGTCATACGGAGACTGCCAGGGAATTTTTCATAGGAGGGAATCTGGGGAGAAAAGCCTGAATATAGAGCAGTGGGGTTGTTTATATAGAAATCCATGTGCACTGCTTTATGCTGTTAGTAGTTGAAAGCTTTTCTCCGTAAGAAAACTCATCCATTCTGAGCCCAGTATATTTCTTTCTTTTTTACAATGTCACTCTTAGAGAAAAAAAAAGAAAGAAAAAGAAAAAAAAAAAAGAAACAAACCTAGAATCTTGGCTCATTTTCGGTCGTTTTTTGGTGAGCTACTTACTCTCTGAACTAGTTTGAATGGTAACCAACCCCGAATGGCAACTTAGGAATTGATCATTTTGAATTATTCATGAAACAGTAAACCTTGACATTCTGAACATTTTGTTTGAGAATAGAAGAACTGAACAATAGACCTGCTATGGTCATTATTAAGAAGCAATAGCTGCTATTCAGATGATTACTAGCACCCAGAAGGAGTAATCAAGTCTAAAATGGAACTGCTTTACATTTGAAAGAGTTCTATACCAATGTCTTTGAGAAATATAACTATTTTAGGTAGGATTTATTTTCCATCCTTTTCAATTTATTGAGTATTATACAGTAGATTTTACCATATTACATTCCAGGCAGACCTTTAGGGTGGAGTCACAGATGTATTTGAGAAGCTACATACTGAATGAGAGACTTGTAAATCAATTAATTCTTAATTGTCCTACAAGATTTGTAAATGAATTTACCTCTCCATGTATTTTATTCAAAAAGTTTAAAATAAAAGGGAAAAATGAGACAGAAGCTGTTCTATGAAGAACAGTGATCTTAGCAAGAAATCTCTAAACTGCTGAGTTAGAGACATTTCAGCAAATTACTAAGGACTCTGAACTCAGCAGCATACAGATCTCAATAACATTGCATTGTGTGATATATAATCTTAATGACTGTGGCTTGAATTAAGTACACACACAGTTTCTTACAAATCTCAAGGTCCCCCAGTAATTTACTCAAATAACTCTTTCAGCATAAGGTTAGATGCCAGATTGTATCAAATAGTATACTCCAGGGACCAAAGTGTTAAGTTTGCTATATAAAAAGATTCAGAGATTATGGGCAAATTTAGGTATTCAACCAAATCTCCTACATTTCTAGTGTTGTCTGAAAAATGAAAAGCTTAATTCCTCGAGACAGCCTTGGTGAATGTTTAATGCAGTTCTAGGATGTGTTTTAGAAAAAGTATAAAAATCTATGCTTTTGATGTAATGGTTTTATACTGGAATGCAAAGGAGGCCTTAATAAGAAAGGTAGTACATACAAACATTGTCAAAAGTACACTATTACCTTAATGTTAATATTTGGCATGACCCAAGATAACATGGAATAACTTAATACTCACATCAGCCATCACCTCTCCCGATGCTCATATCCACCTCTGGTCTCTGACTCTAGAAGGGAACTTAGAAAAATTTTGAGAGGTCAGTATCACTTAGAAGACATGTATGTTTTTCTACCAATACAAGTAATGTTTTTTAGCTTATATTTTGGAGTTTTATTAAGGCATATACTAAGATTGAAAGTTTTTCGAGCAGTCATTGATCATTTGTTTATACTTTAGTTAAAATGAATTCCAGATATTTTACTAAAAATAAATGTTTATAGTGGAAAACCATAGAGAGATCTTAAAGAGAAAGGAAAAAGATAATTTAATGAGAGAAAAAGGTCAAGGAAAAGATATAACAAAGGATTAGGAAAATGTCCTAAATTGTGATTGTTTCTTTTCAGAAACTACACTAAAATGCTGATGAATTTACTTAGTTTACTTGACATTTAATTTAAAACAGTAGTGTATAATGGTGAAAAGAAATGAAAAAGAGCATCATTTCAAAAGGGAAGCATATTAATGTTACTACTCTCCCAGAGGTGAGGAATTGGGAAAAAAATCTTTGATTATCTGATTGTTCCTGATCTGAAAGATACTGGATGTTTCCTTTCTTTACAGAGCTCATCTCCTACTATTCTTTTCTCATCTGTTTTCCAGTTACACTTTCCTTCTTTCTGTCCTTCAGATTCTCTAGAATCATTCTCATTTACGGGCCTTTACATTTGTTTGCTATTTGTTTAAAAAATTGTAACTCTACCACTAAGGCATTAATCACATCATATTTAGCATTTATATATGAAATCAGTATCATCTCCTTGGGGATATCTTGTAATGAGTACTCCAGTTTAAAAACAATCACCCCAATTCCTTATTTTCTATGAAATTATATTTTTAGAAATCATATTACTTCTTTGAAATGATTCATGTATTTATATAAAAAATGTAAGCGTGAGACCATTGTTAAAAGATAAACTGAAAAATATTAATTTTTTAGCTTTTGAGCAAAAATTGATTAAAATGGGGGTAGTGTTAAACCGGAAGTGGTTAAGATTGCTCCACCCACAGGAGCTAGGGGAAAGACTTTAATAGAGCAGAGACAGATCAAAGCAACGACATTATTTGATTTACTAGAGCTTAAGTAGCTGCCTTATTATTATTAGCTGTTTGTGACTGACGTCCTTAGGTTTTGATTTCTTAACCTGGAGACATTTCATACTTAGGTTTTGGTTTGCTTAGGAAGGCTACTAAGACATTAAATCCATCTCAGGCTAATGGCCTCCTCATTTAATTAACAGTATGAACATTGCCTTGCCCATTAGTGTATTTCTAGCATCTGGAAGCGTGCCAGATGCTAGAATAAATGTTTGATAATGAATAAATGATTGTATTTAGATCCATGACTCGATGATAAGATATTAGAAAACTTTTGGAAATATTTATGGTTAGCGTTAATTGGTCATCTTGTTCATTTATTTAATTATCATTTATTCTAAAACTATTAACCTAGAACTAACTTAGTGCCATGAACAGAACTACATTCTCTATGCCATGGAGAGCCACAGAAAGATTTAAAGAGAGGAAATAGTTATGAATGTTTACATACATGTACATAGTACATATATGTATGTTTATGTGTGTATTTTCTATGAAGATAATTCTAATATCTGATAGAGGAGGATGGATTTGAAAGAGTGAAGCCCAGCTGTCCTGGTAATTTCAGTGATAGATGCTGAATGAATAAATGCAGAGAAGTGGATGGATCACAGGACTGAAGTTAGGGCCGGGGGACATGAAGGAGGCTTTGTAGATGGCTCCCAGTTTTGACTGGGTGGCTGATGATATTTAATTGATTAAATGGATGCCAGTGGTTGATAGAGAAAAGGTATGTGGAAGTTAGTGTTTGACAAGTTGAGTTGAGGTCCTATGTTGAGATGTCCATCAGGCAGTTGGATACAGTTGTTTGAAATGTAGAAAAATTATCTTATGAGAAGATATATATTTGGGAGTAATTGGTTGAAATAACGAGAGGAATTTAAAAAAAAAAAAAAACAAAGAAGGAAAGTCAAGAGAAATATTGTCAAAACTATATGAGTATAGCTTCAAGAAAGAAGACTTGATCAACAGTATAAATGCAGTAAAAGTCAAGCGTGAAGAACAAAAAATTAGAGGATGTAATCGTACTATTTCCAGCTGCTACAGAATTAGTAATTTATTATGGAAAATACTAATGTGAGGCATTTCACAGAATACTCTTTTCCCAGATACTTGGAAAAAAAAGTTTCTATGCTTTTTCATTTACCATAACAGGTATGATAACTTAGTATGAATATTCTATAGTCATTCTAATGTAGAATGTGTCTCAGATATGAAAATTTTCTACTAGGAATGATGGAAAATAGGAAAAGACTGTGAATATCAGGATGTTCCAAACAGCTACCCAGTATGTTGCTAATTCCTTCTTCTGTGATGTGCACTATTGCATTATACACATATTTCATTTATTTGGCCATCGCTACGAGGGAAAGGTTCTTGATAGTGAAATAATTCTTTGTCACCATTTACAACTAGCCTCAAATTTCTAGTAGGTTTACTATCTTCCCCATTGCATTGCCTACTCAAAGCAAACAATATTCTATAAATCTCATTCCAAAATTAAAAAGTTCAGTCAGAATTGCTTTGAAATAGAACAAAGTACTAAACCCAGTGCAAACAAAGAAGAAGAAAATAATAATGGTAAGAGTAGAAATCAGTGGAGTAGAAAATAGAAATTGAGACAGTTAACCAGTTGAATATAACTGGATATAAAAGTGCCTCTCCAGGTCTATTTTTTTTTTGAACTTCCTGTTTCACCTTTGTTTCCTGTATTCATGACTGTTTTTGTTATTCTCACATTTTCTGTTTCACCAAAGCCAAAAGAAGTGCATCTTTTGGCTTGCTGTCCACATGTGACCAGTCGCCTAGTCTTATTGCTACTATCTGCATAATAATTCTGACACCAGTGACTTCTCTGTTTCCATAGACTCCATTTCAAAGGAATCTGGTCCCTTCTGCCCATAGATTATTATGTGACTTCCTGCTATCTAGTCCTGTTATTCCAAGCAGCTCTAAAATCATTTGATAATTCACATTGCTCTCAGAATAAGCATTCAGAATTAAAGATCTAACCCTGCTTCTTCCCTGCTTAAAATCCTACAACGACTACGTAGGGCATTCAGTGTAAAATTCAAACTGCTTACTTTGGTACATGGTACCCTTGCTAATCTGGAACCTATGTGTGTTCTGACCTCATACCTTTCTAACCTTTTCATAAAGTCCTCCCTCTGGAGACTTGGGTCATTGCTTTTAGACCTTTCTTCTTTTCTAATATAAGCAATTAAAGTCATGAATTTCCTTCTAAGCAGAAATTTTATACTACATCCCACAAAACTGGATATGCTGAATTTGACCATTTAGTCAAAAGTAGTTTCTAATTCTTTTGTGACTTTTACAGATTATAACTATTTTACATAATATTTTATAATTTTTATTTCTAATTTAATTCTATTGGTATTAGAGAATATACTAAATAAGGTTCTAATTCTTTGAAATTTGTTGAAAATATTTTTATGGGCGCACATGTAGTTGATCTTAAAGAATATGCTATGTGCACTTGCAAAGAATATGTAATCTTCAATTGTTGCTCTATAAAAATTAATTAGATCATGGTCGTAGAATAATGCTGTTCAGATCAACTGTGTTTTTACTGATTTTTTTCTCTAGCTCTATGAATTACTGAAAGAGGCATTTTAAAATTTTTAATAATGTTTGTTCACTTGTCTCTTATTTCTGTCAGTCTTTGCTTTATGATTTTAAAGCTCTGTTATCTGGTAAATATAGATTTCTAATTGCTTTGTATTCCTGACTCTTTTATCAGTATTAAATGTCTATATTATATTTGATAGTTCTTTTGCCCTAAGCCTATTTTATCTGATATTGATATGAGCACTTTAGCCTTCTGTTTGTATGACATATATTTTTTATCAATTTGTTTTCAACTTGATTTTATATACAGCTGCATCTCAGGTATAACATAGAGTTGATTTTTAATCAATTCTGACATTTTTATATTTAATTAAAATGTTTACTTTATTAAAATTCAATTTAATTATTAATATAGTTGGATTTACATCTATTAATACTTTTTTTCTGTTTTTTTCCTTTTATTTTTTGTTCTTCTGTTTCTCATTTCCGGTCTTCTTTTGTGTTCTTTGGACATTTTTCAGTATTGAACTTTAAGTTATGTCAATTTTGGGATAACACAAACCTAAATTTTTCAGTCTACTTAGGATTAATATTTTATTAGTTTATATAAAATACAGAAAGCTTGTAATTGTTTATATCCCTTGACTTTTATGCTATTGTGTTATATTATTACATATATATACAATATAAAAACCAGAACTCAATATTATAATTTTTTATCAAATTGTCATGTGTATTTTAATACTGAGGAAGAAAAATAATATTTTATATTCACTTCAATTACTATTTCTGACATTATTTATTTCTGAGGATACTTTTCTATATCATGTTATATCCCTCCAATCTGAAGATTATCTTTTAAAATTTCTCATAATGGGAGGTCTGCAGATGATTCACTAATTTTTTCTCTGAAAATATCATACTCTCCTTTTGAAAGATATTTGTATAGAGATGAAATTCCAGATGGGTAGTGTTTTTCTTTCAGCACTTTAAAAATGTTGTTTTGCTGTCTTTGTTTTTTATAATTTCTGATTAGAAGACTTTGACCATTCTAATTGTTTCCTTCTTGTCTGTAAAGTTGTCATTTTTCTCTGACTTCTTTCATAATATTCCCTTTATCTCTGGTTTTCAACATTTGATTATGAAATACCTAGTTATAGTTTTCCTCATATTTATTCTGCTTCAATTTGACTGAGCCTATTGAATCTGTAAACGTATTTCTTTAATCAAATTTGGAAACTTCGGGTCAATATTTCAAGTATTTTCAGGTCAATTATCTATCAGCTCTCTGAGATTCTAATAACACATTTGCAAGAGGTTTTCCTTTTTGATATCCCACTTGTTCCTGAAGCTCTGTTCATTTTTTTCCCATTAATTTTCTCTCTTTTCTTCAGATTAGATATTTTCTATATTAATCTACTTTTCTGTTTAGTGACTTTTTTGAAAAAGTTCTCACCATTCTTCTACTAAGACCATCCTGGGCAATGCTGATATCAGATTTGGTATTTTCAAGTTCAGAAATTTTCATTTAGATCTTTTCATTGTTTCTATTTCTCTTTGACATTATATGTCTTTTCATTCATTATAAGCATCTTTTTCTCTTCTAATCAAGCATAGTTATGATATCTGCTTTTAAGTCCTAGAACAAAAGTTCAAATATCTGAGTCATCTCTGTATTTTTCTCTTTACTTTTTTTTCCTTGAGAATAGGTCACATTTTCCAAGTTCTTATGCTTAATAATTTTGGATTGCATTCTGGAATTGAAGATATTATACTGTGGAGACTCCAGATTCTGTATTATTTCCCAGGATTTTGGTATTCTTCTTGTAGCTGGTAATGAACAATATTTGACTCAATTTCCAAACCCCATCTCTTGAGCAGTAGCTATCTCCATTTAGTTCTGTTCTCTTTATCAAGGTTGTTGGCAGTCTGCCCTATACTTGCGTGTTTCTGGCTTCAGTCAGAGATTTGAGAAGAGTGTATCTGTAGAATTTGGGGTTCTCATTCTCTGATCCTGTACCCTCCAGGATCAACCCCTTACTTTCTAATGACAGTGGTTGTCTTGAACTCTGGCATCTGTTACTTTAAGCCAGAAGATATTATAATTTCTTTCTGAATTTCAGCCACCCCTTGAGGAGCTGACTGTGTTCAGTCCTCCAATAAAAAGCCGTCAAAATGAGTAACTCATTCTAAGCGATTCTCTTTTTCCAGGGTTTGAGAGTCTGGGGGAAAAAACAACAACAACAACAACAACAAACAAACAAAAAACAACAACAAAACTTGCTTTTGCATTTACCCCAGAGCCCCTAGGTAGTATTTTCTGTTTTGTTTTGTTTTTGATCAGTTTGTTTTGTTTTTTTTTCTTGTTTTAGAGTTTAGTGAAGTGTATTTGAATATATCAGAAGCAGAACCCATATATTCAGTTTTCATTTTGTCATATAGTTTGGCAACAAGCAAAACAAGGCTTAGATTAGAGATACAGACATAAAAATATCCCGTTAATATTAAATTAGATGAGAGGATTTTGAGATGCTACCTGAGATCAAATGAGTACTTTCAATTGTGAACTTAACTTTTTATTGCTAAATTTCGAATCAAAATACCACTATTAAAATACATAAAAGCAGTGAGATCTTTTCCCTGAGGTCATCGTACAATTATGTATTCATCTTTCACATATTTAGATGTATTCTTGAAAAGAAAATAGCTCTTGTTTGTCCTTTGCTTTTGCTACCTTACATAAAGATCAGCTCTTTATTATATATACCATTTATATATATATATGAAATAAACTCGATCTCATGAGAAAATTATGCCAGGATATATGGCTTCAATGTGGTAATTTGATAGCTGTTGGGTGGTGGTGTGAGTGAACAATAGTAGACTGATAATGTAGATTCTGTGAACCCCTGATAACACCTTCTTTAAACTAAGTTTATTGAGTGGAAAACTGAATCTTCATTATTTCTACTATATTTCTAGCATCTAGTTCCATGACTTGTATATACTATGTGTTTGGTAAATTTGAGAAAATGACATCAAACGTAAAATAATTTTTGTTCAATAAGCATTTCTTGATAGATATTGTATGTGGGAAGAGTACGACACTCATAGTCTGAAACACTTGATAGTAGGTTTTAGAATCCAATAACTATAGCCAGGTAAGTCAATCTTTCTAACTAAGTGACTTACTCTACAAAATGGCAACATTGTTGGCTACTCACCAAGTAATGCAAGTCATATAATATAATGTAGATGAAATTGTTTTGAAATAGTAAGTTGCTAACAAAAGATAGTCATGATGTCTCTGTATAGCACAGTATGCTAGGCAGTGTAGTAAACATAAAGTAGTCGAGATAAAGTTCGTTTCAAAAAGAAGTTACAATCAAGATTTGAATGAATCTGTGACTATAAATATTTATTAAATTTCTACTATGTGTAAGAGTCATGTGTGCAAAAAAGTGGCCTCTGATTGAGGATCTAAGCAATCTGAGATATTAAAATTTTGGGAATTAATCTGTGTGATGTCTTGTCTTGAGTTTCAGAGGCTTATGTTTTCCTTTTCTGCTTCTTCCAAGGAGGTAAAATAAACAAAATATCGTTACATATATTTATATAATAGTTATTTAGCATTGATATCTTAATTCATTTATTACTTACATATTTAATAAATACCATTTTTTAAGATGGTGGAAAAGCAATAATTTCATTAGTGAACATACCAGTAATCTCTCAGTCTCTCATTAGTCTTATACTCAGAAAGTAAAGAAGAATACAATCATGCACCACTTAACTATGGGGATACTTTCTGAGAAATGCGCCATTAGGAGGTTTCATCTTGCATACATCATAGAGTGCACTTAGACCAACCCAAATGATATAGACTACTTACTACACACCTAGGGTATATGTATAGCCAATTGTTCTCAGGCTACAAGTCTGTACAGCATGTTACTATACACGAGATGAAATCAAGCAGGAGAAAAAATACTGCAATCGACACGTGATAGCCATGAGATATGTGAGACTGTTGGCAGCATAACAGAGCATACTATTTTACAACAATTTTATTTTTAGTAGAAAAGGCATACTCTAAAATAACAATGAAAAATATAGTATATACATAAACCAAAAACATAGTTCTTTGTTAGCATCATCAAGTATTATGTACTATACATAATTGTATATGCTATATTTTATACGACTGGCAGCACAGTAGGTTAGTTTACACCACCATCACCACAAAAACTATGTAATGCCTTGCGCTGCAATGTAGGTGATAGTAAGTTTTTGGACTATTATAATCTTATGGGACCACCATCTTATATGTTTTGTCATTGACCAAGAATTTGTTCTGTGGCTCATGACTATATGGTGAATGATATGCAATTTATACAAAGGAGGTTCAGGTGCAGAGACCAATCTCCTATTTTAGTTATCAGGCAATGACTCTCTATTCTTGAGCTCCCCTTTGACTTTCCTTCTCTTTGTATTTTTATATATAATCAGAGATAAGTGGCTTATGGGGATGCTTAAGAAAAGTGAACTGGGATTGTTGTTTTAATGCAATGAGTGCTATTGTTATGATCCAAGGTTAGAAATAAACAATTTAGAGATTGGAGTTTGGAATTTAATTCTAAATATGCCTTCTTTGTGACTCATACTCCTTTCCTGTTTAAAGAATTAGCTAACTATCTTTATTTGAATGAATCAAGTAATATATAGTGCTAACTACATTATTAAATACAGCAGTTGACTTGGTGAATATGTTGAATTAAAGTGGATTCTGTTCTGAGGATTTTAGTGTAGCCAATGCATTATCACTACAACTTGGCTCCTTTTTCTAACTAGAGCTTGAGGGAGAAATTTTATATTTTTTTCTGGCTCCTCACATAGTAACAAGCCATGAAATCCTGTCACAGGCTACTGTCTAAGGCGCTTGGGAGTTCTTAGGCCCTTCTGTCTGTCTTCTGGAAGTGATTTGGATCTTTTTGTGCCGAAGATTATTTCTATTTTTCATGTTGAAGCAAAGGTCTTCCAATTTCACCATTTCATCATCTAATAGACATCTCATTGCTAAAGTAAACTTATACATAATATATCTCAGCTTCAGAGTTCTTGGACCTTAATTAAAGGCTGAAACATAAATTAGAATTTCAAGACACAGCAGTTGATAGAGCTGTCCCCTTGCTTTTTATTAGACTAATAGTGCCAATCACAATATTCAAACATAAATATGCCAGATTCCTGTTTGTTCTCAGGAAATAGTTTGCATACGTGTTCTCCTTTATTTTATATTGGTAAGAGAAGGGATTTTCAGCATTTAAACTTTCTGCAGCAAAATGTGAATTAAAATATTCCACAAAAAATAAATTCAAAATCTCTTTCCTATTATGCTTTTCTTTATTTCTTTCATATTAAATATGTGGCATAATGAGTAAAGCAAGAAACATGACATTTGGTATCTATATATTTATCCACTGTACTTTTAAAGACTTTAAACATTTGTTTGGCTTTTACAATACTTTTAGCCACTCACAAATCTGTAGAAATATCCTTATGTGTACTACTTTTTAAATTTAATGGTGTATTTTTAGAGAACCAGGAAAAATGTGGAACACCTGCTTCTAGAACAGCCTGTTCATGTTTTCGGTTATATTTCTTAGGTAGCTAGAGAGCCACCAAATGCAATAGTGTACAGAGAACCACAATATACCTAGAATTAGTCCCCCATACATGCGAAAAGCATCCAACCAAATAGTAAAACCTTAATGTGAATCATTTATCTCATACATATTTTTGCTCTTTTGTGGTTAAGAATCCCTGCCCTGTGGCAATGTTAAACTCCAAAGCACAATTAGTGTTAATACACACATGATTTTTTGCCAGCCATGTAAAAATGCCAAACTATCTTCTTTCTAATAGTGCATTCTATTTTCTTTGGTAGATAATTTCCTGGAAAGCATATTAGACAAAATCTCACTTTATTATTAATGTAAGTTAACTTTGAGGAGAGGAATTGAAGAATGGAGAGAAGCAAAGTATGATTTTCATACATTTCTTTGTATATATTTTGGATTTTAATTCCAATGAGAACTTATTCACATATAAATATTGTATAAAGAAAGAATCGCTATATTAATTTTAATATATCATAAAAAGGAATTCTAATTAATTATTTAAATCACATTTTTTTTCTCTAGATTTTCTCCTACATGATGGAGAATAGACTTGCCACCAAAGATACATTGTTTAAAAAACAAACAAACAAACATGGGACAGTCTTAGCTAGTGATATTTTAGTCTGGTAGGGAAGACTGATAAGTAAAAATCAACTATTAGTAGAGTGTCAGAACTGCATTTTTGGAGGTATTTGTAAGTGCTTAGGAAGCATAGACGAAAAAGATACACAGCAAGTTAGGGATGCCAGGAAGGGGCAGTGGCATCAGCTAGGTTCCTGAGCATTGAATGCAGAAAGGAAGGACAATCTAAACAGAGAGAAGAGCATGTGTGAAGAGCGCATTGGAAAACAATATGGCAACTTTTTCAAGAGCAATTTTCCCATCCCAGGGCAAACTAAAAAAGTGTATTCTCAGGAAAATTACATGGAATGGGGCCTCAGGCATAGACCAGAATCTTTGTACATTAACTAAGGATCTTGTACTTTTTCCTGGACCAAGGTTGAGAGATTGGAAAAAATAGAAAGTTTAAGCAGAGAAATAAATAATCAGATTTACATTCCATAGTGTCTGAGGATTACAGCCAATTAATTTCCCAACATCTGTCTGCACTTCACCTAACACATTTAATGTACTGTAAGTTTAGTGATGATTTCAGTAATTGTGATGCCACGACCTGGCAGACATTACCAGTGTCCTATTTCTCATCTGTACACGGACTTCTTAAATATGTGAGCAACTTAATCCCAGAATCTCAGTGTGTATTTCCTAGGAAATACCTAAGGGATTCCACTGCCATATTATGGATCCAATAGGAAAATGATGACTCAGTCAAGGAAACTATTTACAAAAGTCTGAATTAAACAGGTTTTATAGAAATAGTGGTGAAGCATCCTAGGCCTAAAAACAGTGGACAGAAGGTACTACTCAGAGGTCTAAAAGAGGCCTGGGGAATGTGATTATGATCACCCACGAGAGTACCTGTAGGAAAATACCACCTGATAGTTCTGGTCTTTGGTAAAGGGACACAGTCAATTTGCAGTGAGTGATCTTGCAGGAAGTCAGCCAGGGAAACAGGTTTTAGACCTCTCTCCCATTCCTTGGAGTCCTCTTGGTGTCTACCCTTGGCTAACTTGAAGTCAGAAGGTAGAAAGCTTCTTTGGGAAGAGCACATCAGTCACTGGCGAAGCAGTGTGAAAAGAGTGGTGCTAAGCTGAAAGGGGGAATATGGAATACTAAGCATGGCACACCTCTTTTTATCAGTGGGATGGTTGTGTTTGGAACACCATACCTCAGAAATGTTTCATAGAATGCAGTTTCTATAGAGTGTTAATCATTTAACTTGAAGATTATTCAAGTAGTGAAATATGATTATATCAAATGCAATTAAAAACATGTCTATACAGCTAAGTCGCTCAGGTCTGTAATATGCTAATGTGCAAGGTACTCCTTCAAGGGGTATAGAACATTGTTCTGAAATGTATTTCAATATGAAACTACTTTCTAGAGTTTAAGTTGGAAAGCTACTTGAGAGCTGAGAGTTTATTGCTATAGCATATTAAACATTTGACTAATCCAGGGGGAAAATTATTCAAATAAATATTTATATTATTTCTGACTAATCCATTGTATTGATTGACTTGAAAGATTTATATGCCACCGTGATCATATTAAACAAATAACTTTTTCAGTCTCAGTTTGCCTATTTCATCACGGCAGACATCTCCTCCCTGACCAAAGTTCATCGGTTCGTTGCAAATATTAAAATTTTATCAAAAACTACCATGTGTACATCATTTTCCAATTTGCTTTGAAATAATATTTTTTAAAACTTCAAAATTATAAAGTTTTTTTTCAAAAACTAAATTCTTTCAGTTCTGAACTAGGATTAGACATCCCCCCCCCATACCGCCGCCTTTATTTCTCAACTGTTAACATTGTGTATTTTAATATAAAAATCTTCTTGACATTTTAACTGCAAATGAGCTACCTAAGAGCAAATATCATGACTTAATTTCCTAGATATGTCAGTGGAATCTCTTAGGTATTTCCTAGTGATTAGTTCTTCAAAATCTCAAGTGTATGTTGTCTTGTCTATTTTTCTTTCCAATATTTATTTACTTTGAGGTCATTCTTGTACTCTTATTGTTCTTAAATGAGGAACATGTATACCCACTGTACTTTTTATTGTACTTTGAGACTTTCAATATCAGGAGAAAAACTGAAATTTCAAGGTAAGAAAATAAGGGAGTTAAATAAGCTGTAAAATTAAATGCAATAATTTTAGATTATTTCAAGTAAATATATCATATTATGTCAAAATATTTTGGAAATTTGAATAAAATATCTAGCTTGACAGTATTTCATGATTTATGACAGACTAGATGGTCTATTTGGTCTATGATGGGAACACTTACATTTTGCAGCTGTAGCTTCATTTGGGATCTTGAGATCAATTGAAGATGTGCAAAAGAATTTGAGAATTCTGTCCTCAATCCTCTTACATTTTTGCCCTTCTCTCATTCCACTGAATAATATGATTTACTTAATTGGAAGTAACATGAATTCATAGATTTACATTTTGGTGTGAATTTTTATTCTACCACTAAGTGTATTTTTTAAATTCATTGATATTTTCATTCTTTTTGATGTTAAATTTGATTTAGATTTTAAATGTAGGAAACAATAGATTATTTATTTTGAAATTTTCAATACATAATATAGTACTTGGAATATAGAAGCATTAATTGAATTTAAACAAATTATTCCTGATTGTAACTTTGTTCCTATGTCACATGTAAAAAATAAAATAAAATGCTAATAAAT
>NW_006494609.1:9507640-9517012 GCF_000325575.1 Pteropus alecto
TAGTCAAATGTGACTTATTACTATGTATCATTTCAATATTTGACATTTACACAAGAAGGTATAGAATTTAGCAAAGGGTGATAGAAGGAATCTTGGAATTGTTCAAGAAGTAGAATGTTATTGAAAAGAATGGTGTATCTGTGACTAAAACAGATTATTTTAAAAAGTGTATTATCACATATGATGTACAAATTCTCCAAAATTAAACTATTCAGTCATAGATCATTATCTGAGTATTTTGAATTCACGTCACTGATGGGAGGAATCATGGTGATGTGCCACTGTAAATAAAATGGTTTTGGCTTGTCATATGCTGAGTAATTTTAGCATGAGTCATAGCAAACTTCAGTGTTCCAGATGATGATGAAATGATTTCTTCGAGACACCAGTTTTGACTTAAATTCACTTGAAGAACATTTTTATAACTCATTAATTAATAGAACAAAATAAAACATTTTATAGCTACAGTCCCTATTAGTTCTTACTTTTTAAGAATATTTTTTATTGAAAATATGTGAGAAGATAATTATGTTAAAGCTTTGAAAGTTTATATGAGAGTGAGGGCATGTGTGTAAAATCTAAATTGCTTCTACCCAGTGTAAATCAATCATTTCTTTATGATAAATATTGCTGCTATGCTGTTGGTGTGAAAATGAATATGTCATTCTTGATTTGGTGTTATAATGTATTAACCTCCTGTGGGTAATAGTCTACCCACTGTATAAAAGAGTGTTTCATAGTACAACAAAAATTGTAATCAAAGCTTTTTCTCCAGTCATTTCTATTCGAGAAAGAAAAACATGAAACTAAAGTGGTCTGTGGGCACCTGCTCTCCATGTGAGCATAAAGTCAAGGCCATCACCTTGGCTCATATTTAAGTTCATATTTTTATTGGGAAACACTAGAGGAGTAGAATATTTGTTTAACACATTTCTCAATTTAGCCTGATGATATAAATGTATAGACACATATATGACTTTCATGTTTTGAGAATTAAATCTTAAATAAGAAATGGTTGATCAAAATGTTTAACTTCAATACCTCTTTAGGACTAGATAAACATGGTTATAAATGATAGGGATCTTTGGAGTCAGACAAATGTGTGTTTCAATATCGATTCATGTAATATTGAAGCATTGACTTAGTCATAATATGAGCAACCATGTATGAATTCTTGCCATGAATCCAGTGATAATTTAAAGATCTTATGGACATTATCACACATAATCTTTATAGCAGCATGATGAGGAATTTCACAGACCATAAAATGAGATAGAGAAAAGTTGTCTCTTAGATAGTGTGAATAAAATAAAACAGAATTTAAGTCCATGTCTTTCCAAGTATAAAGACCTGGGTTCTACATCTTTCCAAATTACATAAAATCTGAATTTGTTTCCTCACCAGTATAATGGGAACACCCATTTCTCCATTCAAGGCTTATGTGAGGATTAGAAAGCATACAAATAATATCTTTTACATAGAATCTGATACATAATTCTCTGTTAAAAGTGAACTGTAACTGCTATTACTTCAACATATTTTAAAAGGATATCTTCTTCTAGATAATTAACAAATATGATTACTATGATTTTGTTGTGATAGTTGAATTGCCAATATATTCTCCTTCAAATTGGACATGGAATTCTATACAGGGTTAGTAATGGCCTGCCTTATTCTCTTTTTCTATGCAAGAAAATGCAAAGCGTTTCTATTTTTTCCTGAATGTTTTGCTGCAGAAAAATGACATTATAACTAAGGTAGACAATGAATTATGTGAAAATGATAAATACCAGATTGACTATTAAATTTGAGATAAAGCATGAATTGTAAATAAGTTATGGTGTATCAATTGTAAATTTTTTCATCAAAAACTTACCTTTTCTTGATTTCGGAATGGGGATATCTAGAAAGAAAGTGATCTGGATAGTTACAGAAAATAGTCGGCCAAAAATAATAGCTAACATTTACTAAGTGTATATTCAGTGCCAGGTTCTGTTCAATAACTTTTTATGTGTAAATTGTTTTAATCATCACAGGAATCCTATAGGGTAGCTGCAATACTTATCACCCTCTAGTATAAAGGAGAAAAATACTGGCTTTAATTTATTTTTTTAAAAAAGGGTAAAAGGCCAACACTTTAATGCATTAGCCATGTGGCTTTAGGATATGCAGTTTCTCTGAATCTCAGTCTCTTTATCTATAAGTTGATGTGACACCACTTTCTTCTTTTTTTCTGTAATAATGGCTTAACGAAATACCTATATTAAAGGTTGGCAAAACTTGGCATGTAGAATATGCTCAAGAACTGTTCGTTGAATGTGAAATTACAAAGCATCTTGAATTTTAAATTCTAAGATATTACTATGTAAACATTTTTGTCATTTAATCTACCCTGTTCATTATCTTAAAATTAGCGGTTAATTTCAAGATTTTAAAGCAGTATTAATATATAAAATTAAAAGAATTTTATATTGTAAAGTAACAACATCCCTGAATGTCATAAAATATTTGAATTAAATGAAATTAATAACTTTTTCTTAATCAGCTTTTCTCCTCCTTATTAAATATCTCATATTTATTTGAAATTAGGTTTTTGATGATTAAGTGCTAAACACATATTTAAAATCTATTTTTTTTAAAGAATGGTCATGTAATCATAAAAAATTCACCATTTGCCATATACAAAATACTTTCATAAACATGATCATATCCTTTTTTCTGTGAGAGATGATCTCTGAGAAGTAATATTTTACAGGAAAAGCCATTGAATTTCAAAGGAGTAAAGCTACTTTCTCTTAGCTAGAAAATCCTAGTAAGCCAGGTTCTAAATCCAGATTTGTCCACTGAAAGAAAACTGCTGCTCATTACTGGTACAGATTTAATAGCCCCGGATAATTCTTACTGATCATCTGCAATGTGGCATCTTATTCATTAACATAATATAGATGTGGTCTTACTTTTCAGGTAGCTAAGTGATTTATAATCTATCATTAGCTAAATGTCTGAGAGAGGTACTAAAAATTTATGTCCAGTCATTAGTATGACTTCACAACCTGGCAATTGCATTAATGTTCAGGAACCAGAAACCCAAAATCTGTTTTCTGCTTATTTCATCTGTTTTCAATTATAATGTTATCTGGATGCCCAGTCCAAGTCAATGTGCTGACATTTTTTTAAAAAAACAATGCTGTAGTCACAGTCTTCTTGAGTTACTTCTCTCTCTAATAATTTTGTTTCTATTGTTGCATACAGTTGTAATTCATTGAAAAAGTCTTTAACCAGGCCTATGCCATCAAACCTGATTGATGACAAGTGAACATCTGCTATTCCCAGATAGAATAACTACTGATTGCAGCCATTAGTATAGCTATGATCTGGCACTAATTGCTATATTTGACCAAAATCAACAGAAGTTTTAATAAGTATGTACTGATTTTCTGGTCTGGCTCAAGTTCAACTACAATACCGTGATATACCCATTCGTCAGCCAAGTGTAGTATGGAGCACACTATAGAACATGAGCTATTTAACCTGTTTCAGATTTCACTGAGTTACATGGAAGACTCATGTTGCATTTGGTGATAGAAATTTATTGCTAAGATATTTGAGGTAGTGTAGCAGCAAAGGAAACTCAATATTCAAACATTCTGGTCTTGGAGAGTTGGAACTATATTCAGGATATTAAGGTGTCCAATGGATGCTTATTATAAACTAGATACTTTGCAAGATATTTTACATACATTATACTTAATTCTCTTGGTAACTCAGTAGATATTATCATACCGATTTTGTATACAATAACACTCAGGTTTAGGAGATAGAAAATTCCCCTCTCCCCTCTCCCTTCTTCCTTCTCTCCTCTCTCCTCTCTCCTCTCTCCTCTTTCTTCTTTCCTCTCTCTCCATCACAAGGATAGTAGATGCCAGGGCTAGAATTTGAACTTGACTTTTGACAGGAATCAATAAGGTGAGGATGAAACTAAACAACAACAAAAAAAATGCTGTTAGCTGATGCTCTACCTTACTATCCACCAAACCCTGTGTTATTTTCTTGACTTTTACTTTTTCACAAAGAAAGATTAGTGATATTTGAATATGACTTAAATGTTCCAAGGCAGGAATTCTTGCTATTTTGACAAACTGAAAAGAATAATTGGCATGGGTATGAAGTGTAGATTCTGAATTCCATCCCTACCAAATCCTTAATATTAACCCACTTTCTTCAGGCCTCCCTATGCCCCTTGTTTTACTGTCCATATCCCCCTCACACTCGTGGTAATGGATCTCTTAAATGATGAAGCTATTGAATCTCACATACCTAATTTCTAGCATTGTACTCTACAACTGTTCACTAAATGAACACATAAAGAGGGGATTAAATGTAAGACTATGGATTATGATAACTAATTTTAAATAATTTTAAAGCTGTAATATTCTAGCATTCATTAAGATAGTACTGGCACTGTGATTAGTATTTTGTTATAATTTGTGTGCTCCCCACCAAAGAATAATAATGACAAAATTGGTGTGAATTTATATTATACTTGACATTAATGTATTGAAAAAATACTTAGTAGCTACAAATTATATTGTAGAATGATATACTCCAAGTAATTCATAGTTCACAAAGTCAATTACCAATTGGCATTCTTTTAGGATCTCCGAAGAATATAACCTCATTATCTTTTAAAGATATTTATTTTAATATTTACAACTTAAAAAAATTATACCCTTTATCAGAGTAATTCAGAAGTGGTTAAACCCTGTTACCCTTGTTATAAAATGTTGTTTACCAATTTTTAAATGTAGTTTAAACTATGGAGTAGGTATTTCAATTCATATTTATAATTTAAACTCTTTAGAAAAGTTTGTCTTGATAAAAATATATTCAATTTAAAGATTATTTTTATCAAGCATTAGAGAAGGATATTTTCTGTTTGCCATTAATTTACTTTAAATAAAGTTTTCTTATAGAACCCAAATAGTCATATATCAAAATAAAAGAAGCATCACAGGAATGCATTTCTTACCAGCCAGTATTGAATATTTCTTGATTATTTGTGTGCTATCAGGAATTGAGGTCAAAGTTTTTTGTCTTGATCATAAGATAGTTTATGTGGAATAATTTTATATGGTTAGTCATAGTCTCTAGTAGAAATAATTCTTCACTTATTGTTAATGTTTAGCACATCTTCTCTAATTTTATAATAATGTGTTGTGGCCACATTAACTGTTTTCAGTGTTCCCATGGAATTTTAGCCCCTCTCTCAAGAAAAACATCTATACACACATACCTACATACCCACACATTTTAAAGCTTATAAGTGTTCTGAAATTTATCCATGACCTCAGATTAAGTAATTATTTTCAAATAAATAATTAAAAGGACATTTCTAATGAATGGATGTTGGGCATTGTACTATGTGATAAAATAAATCCAGGATAAATATGAAGTTTGATCACTGTTCTTGAGGAGCTCATTACTAGAATTCCACATAAAAAGTTTATACAAATGAAAATATGTAGTTAGAGAGAATATAAAGATCAATAATACATGAGTAGCAAATATTTCTTAAATTAATAATGAAACAACCAGTCAATAATCAAGTACAATGAGTAACGTGGAAAAGTGGTAAAAATAATTATAGAGTTTAAAAAAAAAAAACGTAAGCAATATTAAATGATTCTCAACCTCAGTCATAATTAAAGACATCATAATACTTCAAAATAATAATTATTTATTTCCTGTTATTTAACCAGGTTTATAAAATTGATATTATCCATTTATAGGAAAATAAGGGAGCAATTTTGCATTTTATCAAAATTGAAAAAAGTTTATTCACTTCTTCTTCCCCTTCTCTTATTTTTTAGCCCAAACCCAATCCTTTATGAACTATTTAATTCTAAAGTTTTGTGGTAAAACAGAAGAAGTCAAATTTCCAAACATTTGCTTTGGCCCAGAAAGAGTAACACCCCAAGAAAGATGAGGAGGGGTCTTTACACGAGAGCCAGTGATGGCAGACCTTTACTTGGTGTCAAAGCCTAAGTGGAGATGTGAAAGACATGTGCTTGAGGGAAGAAGGCAGTAAATACATTGGGAATGATGGAGGTAGTAAAATAAATTACAAATATAAAAAAGGAGAAAAATAGAAGGAAATTTGTTGTGATTAAATTGGAATTGCTTGTATTAATGTGTGTTAATAGTTTTTTGATATATTCGGATATAGAAATATATATAAGTGGATAAATATAGAGACCAAAAATGGAACTCAGGTGCCAAGACTCTGGAAAAAAAGGAACAGGGATGTGAATATATAATTTCACAGAATTTTTTAAATAATATTTTCTAAATCCTAAGATTCCCTGCGGTAAGGAACTGAGATATCAAGCAGAAAGAAGTTGCTAACTGCTGAAGAGCTAAGCAGGAATTTTTAGCAATTTCATAGTACTAGACATTAAAAAATTGAAATTCAGGTCTGGCTCAGACTCAGGGACCCTAGTTCAGACCCAGGCTTTCAGCTGAGACTCCTGAAGGATTATATCATTTTAGTAAGTGTTAACTGGAAATATACTGAAGCTCAAAGTAATTTGTCCTTGTTCTAACTCAGAAGAACCTCTATAAAAAAAAAAAAGTACCATTCAGGACCACTAAAATTTTTCATGCACTATGTCCATCAAAGACTACTTATGTTTCAAGAAAATAAAATCTAATAAAAAAATAAACAACAGAAGAAACAATAATGGTAGACATGCAGATAACCCAGGTATCGGATGTTTAGACACAGACTTTAAAATAGTTCTGATTAATGTAAATATGCGGTTTATTTGTCTGATTGGAAATTGTGTTTGGAATGAGCAAGGCTGTACAAATTCACACATGCTGATTGCCTACAAGCTGTAAAACTCTGTTCAGTGATTTTTCTTGTGCTATAAAATTTATCTTCACATTACATTAACCCTCTAAGGGTTATTATTATCATTTGTTCTCACTTTTTTAAAAGAGAAATAGATATCTCTATCTATCTATAGCTAAGAGAAATAGATATATCTATAGATAAGAGAAATAGATATATCTATCTATCTATAGCTATATTTATATTTACATAGATATAGATAGCCTATATCTATATTTACATAGATATAGATATATCTATATGTATATCTATATAGATAGCCTATATCTATGTAAATATAGATATAAATATAGATAGATTTAAAAATATGCAACCTATCCAATTAAACTTAAAACAAGTACAGTAATTATTTTAAGAAGATTTTTTTTTAAATAAGAAATTGATAGGCTACCCAAGGTCTCTATAATATGAAAAAGCAGATGAATCTAACAATTGACAAAGAAATGAATCAGATACTGCAGATCAAAATGTACTTTAATGCACCATGACCCCACTTCTTTGATTTGTTCAGAAGTGGGGACCTAGCTTTAGAAGGACCATCTATAATTTTATAAATGGAGGAAAAGGAGAAATCCATTTATTTGTTGACAGAATGAAAGTTATGTTAACTTTGGAGATGTTGGCAACCATTTTCTGCATTATGACATAAGGGCTGAAAAAAATTAAAAGCTTCTGGATAATGACAAAGATTCTCTCCATCAAACTTTAGCCCTCTTTTTGACTAGACCTCACCTTTGGCCTGTAAAAGCATGAACAAACACTAATATAGTTTCCAACAGCTCAAGACTGCATCCCTAGGATGATGCTGCCCCCTCTTCCACCCCTGCCTCCCCACCCCCCCATCTAAAATTTCTGCCTGAAAAAACTCAAGGCTGCCAAAAGAATTTAGTGTTTGTTCTAGCCAAAACCTGAAGATAGGGCTCCTGTTTTCCAGTTTCTGGGTGAGCGTTGAGGGACAGGGGAACTGTCTAACTTTGATAAGCAACAGTTAGTGAACCCATATGAGTTTCATAGTGAACAACCTCCTCACCTACCCACTTTTTGTAAATTCTCACTTTTCTGTTTCTACTGAGCCCTTGCTTGCTCCAATTCCTACTTCATAATTCTCCCTTTAAAAAGACCACTCACCTCTGTACTAAATAGAAGTTGAGTTTAGTTATCTCTGGACTCTTTTCCCTGTTGCAATAGTATATTAATGATTAAAATCTGTCCTTATTACTTAAACTAGTATCTGGCTTTGTTTATTTTTGACAGTAATTAAAATTAAGATTTTTTTTTTTAGAGTGTCTGACAATCATATTATGCCATATGGATATAGGAAGAGAAAAAAATTCAGGCTTCTGGGTAATTAAACTTAAAAATTTCTCTCTAAAATAGAGAAGAATGTAGCTGGAAATAGGAAAGAAATATAGTCTTTAAGTCTCCCACATTATTTTGGCTCTGCCTCTCAAAACTTGTTTCCCATGAGGTATTCCAGGATTTCATCAATATATTTTTTTCTAAACAAGCCAGAGCCTGATTCAATTGCTTGAACCAAAGAGCCCTAATTATTATACTAAAAATTGTTATAAAAGGTTAAAAATCAGGATTTTAGCAAAAAAGTTTAGAAATAAATGTGTATATGTATTTTAAATTATAACGTTCAAACTTCAAAACTTATATAATAATTATTTACCAATACGATAAAATTTTATTAAAGTTTAGTCTGAGGTAATATACACATGCTATATTAAACTTATCTGTAGAGATTATAAGAAAGATTTTTATGCAATATTTCTTAAAATTAATATTTGAAATATATAAACCAGTATTTTTATTATTTACATCTTTTAACATACCTTTATGAATATCATTACCTAAAAGAAAGTCTTCATCAAGATTTACTTTACTCTCATGTAATACTTGGAGGATAGGCGATTTTGTCAGAGCCCATTACAGTATTGTAAAGGGGAACTGCAGTCGTGGCGTTAATAAAAATGAACTACTGTTATATGGTACATAAAAAGTGCAAGAAACAGTGGTCTCACTAACAGTAAGACAATAGAAACACTGTCTGGACACTGTCAGTCCTGGGTGAATAATTCTTAATCAAACCTACACTCTTCAGAAGGAGGGAAATGTAATTGTAACACTTAGTCCAGGTAATATGATGGATTCCCAACATAAGGAGTTGATTTAAGGTAGTACCTATACAAGTTGAAAACTAAAGTCATCTTTCTGTATTCTTTTACCATCTGCTATGAAATTGTATCAGTCTTGTTCAGCAAAAAAAGTCAGCGCAGATAAATCTAAGTTCACTGGAAAAAAAGCGTTTGTGTTTACGACAGTGCCCAGCATGCTCCTATTGCTTAATAAATGTCAAGTCTGATGGATAGTATTCATTTAGATGTTACATGGCTGCTTTTATATTTCCCATTGCAAAGCTTTGAGTTATAGACCGAGCTTTTAAATGTCTTTAT
>NW_006494609.1:9518242-9541046 GCF_000325575.1 Pteropus alecto
CTCTTTTCCCTGTTGCAATAGTATATTAATGATTAAAATCTGTCTTTATTACTTAAACTAGTATCTGGCTTTGTTTATTTTTGACAGTAATTAAAATTAAGATTTTTTTTTTCAGAGTGTCTGACAATCATATTATGCCATATGGATATAGGAAGAGAAAAAAATTCAGGCTTCTGGGTAATTAAACTTAAAATTTCTCTCTTAAAATAGAGAAGAATGTAGCTGGAAATAGGAAAGAAATATGGTCTTTAAGTCTCCCACATTATTTTGGCTCTGCCTCTCAAAACTTGTTTCCCATGAGGTATTCCAGGATTTCATCAATATATTTTTTTCTAAACAAGCCAGAGCCTGATTCAATTGCTTGAACCAAAGAGCCCTAATTATTATACTAAAAATTGTTATAAAAGGTTAAAAATCAGGATTTTAGCAAAAAAGTTTAGAAATAAATGTGTATATGTATTTTAAATTATAACGTTCAAACTTCAAAACTTATATAATAATTATTTACCAATACGATAAAATTTTATTAAAGTTTAGTCTGAGGTAATATACACATGCTATATTAAACTTATCTGTAGAGATTATAAGAAAGATTTTTATGCAATATTTCTTAAAATTAATATTTGAAATATATAAACCAGTATTTTTATTATTTACATCTTTTAACATACCTTTATGAATATCATTACCTAAAAGAAAGTCTTCATCAAGATTTACTTTACTCTCATATAATACTTGGAGGATAGGCGATTTTGTCAGAGCCCATTACAGTATTGTAAAGGGGAACTGCAGTCGTGGCGTTAATAAAAATGAACTACTGTTATATGGTACATAAAAAGTGCAAGAAACAGTGGTCTCACTAACAGTAAGACAATAGAAACACTGTCTGGACACTGTCAGTCCTGGGTGAATAATTCTTAATCAAACCTACACTCTTCAGAAGGAGGGAAATGTAATTGTAACACTTAGTCCAGGTAATATGATGGATTCCCAACATAAGGAGTTGATTTAAGGTAGTACCTATACAAGTTGAAAACTAAAGTCATCTTTCTGTATTCTTTTACCATCTGCTATGAAATTGTATCAGTCTTGTTCAGCAAAAAAAGTCAGCGCAGATAAATCTAAGTTCACTGGAAAAAAAGCGTTTGTGTTTACGACAGTGCCCAGCATGCTCCTATTGCTTAATAAATGTCAAGTCTGATGGATAGTATTCATTTAGATGTTACATGGCTGCTTTTATATTTCCCATTGCAAAGCTTTGAGTTATAGACTGAGCTGTTAAATGTCTTTATTCTAATCTAATTTCACAATACCTAATTATTGTAGCTCACCCTTTTTGGCTAAAGTGTCTTAGGACTAGGAAACCAGTACTCATTTTTTCATTCATGTGTACATGCATTCAACAAACATTTATTGGGATCTCTTAGGAGCCACACATGAAGATGTATGAAATTCAATTCCTATCTTCAATAATATTCAAATCTAGTAGAATAACCAGATATGAAAGTAATGAACTGCAAAACAGTATGTTAAATACAGTAGTCCCCCTACCCCATCCTGGATTTCACTTTCTGCAGTTTCAGTTACCTTGGTCAACCACGGTCTGAAAATATTACATGGAAAATTCTAGAAATAAACAATTCATAAGTTTTAAATTGTGCACCATTCTGAATATTATGACAAAATCTCATGCCATCCTTCTCTTTCCTGCTCAGAAAGTGAATCGTCTCTTTGTCCAGCATATCCACACTGAATATGCTACCTGCCCACTAGTCACTTACTAGCCTTCTTGGTTATCAGATCAACTGTCACTTTATTGCAGTACTTGTATTCAAATGACCCTTATTTTACTTAATAATGGCTCCAAAGCCATTCACACAATTTTTACTACAGTGTATTGTTATAGTTGTTCTATTATTATTGTTTTTTTATCTCTTATTATTCCTAATTTATAAGTTTATAAACTTTATCATAGGTATGTATGTGTGGGAAAACAAAGTAATATATATATATATATAAATATATATAGTGTTTGGTGCCATCTGAAGTTTCAGACATCTCCTGAGGGTCTTGGAATGTATCTTCCACAGATAAGGGGGGCTAATGTATTACTTTGGGCAAATCTTTTGTATATTTATCTACTTTGGTTCCATTTGAATAATTCATTATTTTTAATTTTAGGATTTTTTTTTTCTCATGCTATTTTTTGTCTTGTAATTTATGTCTCTGTGAGTCATATCAAAATCCCATTTTGGAATAAGATTAAGTACATTAAATAAAAATCAAATTAATAAATGAGTAAATAAATATAATCATGGGTAAACAAGAAAGGAATTTATTCTGTACATTATAACTGAATGTATGAAAGTAATATGTTTTCAGTTATAATCAGGGATGAGTACAATTCCTAGTTAAAGAAAATGAATAACTGAAATAAATATTACCAGGTCTTCATCTATGAACCTTAATTTTTTTCAACAACCTTGATATCTTTTCTCTTTTTACCATCTAGTATGATTCCTTGGAAATGACAAATGAACTGATTTGAAACATATTGCTTTTTAGTCTGTTTTTTCAATGTTCATTTTCGGCACAAATACCATTAAACAGTGGAATGCCCTCAAGGAAGGAGAAAGAGGAAAATAATGTTCAGTTTTCTTTTGTCATGAGAAGTATGGAGAAACAGTCTTATTTAAACACCAAGAAAATAAAAGTTTTTAACTTTTCACAGCAATGTTTTTGTCTTATATGCCTAAAAAGCCAAAGTGAGTTTTATGGTTTTCACTTTATTTCATTCAATTTATTCTCCATCTGAAACACAAATGAAGAATTGTGCTTATAAAATACTAATATTATCAAGTGACTCTTACTTAGAAGACTCCATAGATTTTTTTGTTGCAGGCAGAAAAAAAATAAAATAAAATGAGAGAAGATACAAAGAGCATTATGTTGGCTACAAAGTTCTCTAAGGTCTGGGTTCTGCAATATGTGTCCCTTGCTCTCTGGGTTCTTGCCATGCTTTTGGTTCCTTGAAAATACCAAGGCAGGTCAAAATAAGTGATTGCCTTTGAGTGGTGTGCATTACTCACACAACTAATTCTTATTACCAAACTAGTAATAGTAGTTTCCTCATCTATAAAATAGGGACAATTACAGTACCTATCTCAGAAGGTTATGAAGAGAAGTTTGTTAATACAGGGAAAATGCTTAAAACTGCTCTAGCTCATAGTAAATGCTCAACAAATTTGGCACTAGTGTTGTGCATTCATTATTCTCAGTTTTACTGTCTGTTTCCTAAAAGCATTCTCCTGATAATCTTATATAAAAATATATCACTTTACCACAATTTTTCAGGTGGGTACAATTATAATTGCTGATTTTATGTAACTTTTTAGATACATGAAGACAGGAACTGTAGTTCTATCAGTTATTAATATGTCCTCCATGCATTTATTAAGTAAATCTTGACAATATCAATGGATATCTAAGAGATTAAAAGAAAGAATGTGTTTTCTAGTCCTATATTTTTAAGGAGATTTATTTCATTAGTATGGTGACCGAGTTGTGACATGGATAATTTGTTTAAAGCTCAGTTTTATAAACAGGCTCTGTAATATTATTTCATAAATACTTTCCACATTCAAATTTTGGAGAAAAAACACCTAAAATGTTTTAATTGCAACAATTTGTTCTTCTTATATGCTTATATGATAATATTTTTATATCAATCATACTGACACTACTTCTAGTTTCAACCACCATGGATTTCTTAGAGATAATTAAAATCAAACTGAACATACCTGTAAAAAAATTCCTTCCTAAGAAAGACTAAAATTAATGTTTATAATATAAAACTACTAGAAGAGTGTTAGAGGACATAGAACCAAGATTTTTAGATATTTTTTAGTTTCTACCAAGGATTTGATCTTTATAATACATTTTATATTCTTAAGATGAAACTGAAAAATATAGATAAGGGTATGTTAAAAAAAAAGATGAGCTGAAATATACCTGGGATAAGGCAATGAGGGAAGTTTTTTGTTTCATATTTTAATAAAAGCTTTCCTGTTTAATGTGACTAGATAGAATATGACTATAACTATAGTTATAGGAATACAGTGAAAATTTTAGAAGAAGGAATTTGCTTATGTAATAGTAAACATAAAGTAGCAAAAAGAAAATGCATTCAATTTAAGATGTCCTGTAGCTTGAAAGTTAGCAGTATGGTACAATACAGAGCTTGGAAACATTTCAGGACCTCCAAAATTTCTTATTTTAAAAAATGATTGAATAAGAGATGCTGGAGTTAAACTATGGCCTGTTTTAGCAAATAGCTTAATGATAAGAATGAACCAAATAATGAAACTGATGCCTTTTGTGTTGAGGATAGAATATTAATAGCAATTGGCAAATGGTTGCTGTACTCACGTGATATATATTAATGTGCCAAAACCTGGTCAGCCAGTAAGAAAACTCCTCAATACCCAAGCTGTGTCGCCCCTCTGGTTATCAGCTTGTGGGTATAATATCAGAATATACTTGTTTCACAATCATTAAGCAGTTTTCCCTGGATTGTTGTGGTTTCTTTTTTTTTCCCACAAGAAAACATCGGCTATATTGACTTTACCTCTTTTTTTTTTTTTTTTAAGCTATTTTGGAATAAATTTAATACAGAGTCTAAGTTGCTTTTATTTATTTGTCATAATTATATACTTTAAAATAAACAGATGCTAGTATGCTAACATAAAATGTTTGAGTGAAATTGCAAAGTTAGAAGAAAAAGAAAAACAGGCAATCAGATGATCAAATGTTACTATTCTTAATGATTGAGGAGAAACAAAGTGAAGATATAATAAATGCAGGTGTTTTTATTCCTCTGATTATACATAGAGAAAACGTTGAAGCCAGATACTAGTTTTGAAATTGATTAGAGAGCTGGGATAATATTTAAATAATATGAATACTCTTCTTAAATTAAAAAAAAAACCTGATCTCGAGCTTTCTCACACTAAAGTAAGATAATACAGCATGTGAACATATAGAAAATCATAATTTGGAAAAGCCAAATTTACATTTATCTCAATATTATGTCCAGACATTACTTTAATAAAGTACTTTAATTTAAAAATGACTCATTTTGAGTCATAAGGAGAGAGAATAAAATAAAAAAATATGTTACTAATATATACTGAAGATAACCTTAGGATTAGGTTATTGTATATATGTTATTTTATTCAGTGCAAAGAATGACTAAGTTGAGTGTATTTATAGTAGGTAAAATTTGTTATTATCCCACACATAATCCTTAATACTTATTGAGCATGTGTCGATAATTCATCTACTGACATATCCTGTGCTCTTAAGTTGTCACCAAGCCATCCTATGTTGTGATGTGTTTAAATTTCTTTCCTAGATCCACTTCCTTAACATCCTGTGTCTCTATATAATAACATTAAACTTATCAGATGAAATAATCCCAAAATAAGAATTTGAAGAGTAATATATTACCCTTCTAATAGAACAAAATATCTTTTCTTAAGTGGACTGCAACTTTACAAAAACTGACATGGCATAAATAATACAAAATTAATATATGTTAAAAATATTTTTGAACTCTTAGGAAATCAAAGATGAAGAATATGGTTTTCACAGCATTCACAGAGAATAAAATTTCTTTGGACCTTAATAATGGGTAGACTATCCACAGGAAGATTATTTAAGGCAGAAGAAGCATGGTAAATGGAAATCTGAGACAAGAAAACACAGAATGTCTAGGAGAAACATAATTAATTTGATACTAACAGAACATATTTCACCTGGGAAGGATTGCATTAGATGATGAGGAAAAACATTCTCTATAGGATGGCTAAAGCTAGAACTGATGTCAATTTAATTATTTATTGAACTCTGGAGAATTCAAAGATGAAGAGACGCAGTTATAGTGTTCATGGAGAAATTGCTAGATGCAGTTGCTGCTGAATAATTACTAAACCTACTTTCTTTTCTTGTTGGACCTAGAGGTAGAGTACATTAGTCAAATGTAGTGTAGACAGTTGGCAGGGTTACAATCGGAGGTATGTAAGTAGAAGAGATGTTCCAATGTTACCAAGACGTACCCATAAAACAACTCTCCACAGAGGATACTTGATGATCTTTCCCTCTCTGTGGTGATGTGGCAGCCATGGAATGAAGATGGCAGAGCCAGAAGATGAAAGTAATTTGGATCTTTGATCATTTCTTGAAATAAATTTAAATTATAAATGAAAGATGCATTAGTATTGTTTTAGACCACTGAAATTTTGAGTATTTATCTGTTCTATCAGTTAGTATTGCCTTAAAGAACATAATACAATAATGCGTGACAATCATTACCATTTGAAAGATGGGTGTATCGTTCAAGATGAGAATGTAAACAGAAAATACAGACATACTAATGCTAGATTTAGGACTGGTAGAAAGAAGAAAGAAAAAGTCAGAGAGGAAGAATAAAAATCTGATAAAATGAATTTTCTTGGAATCCTAGGAAATTTTGTACCAGGGACAACTGGTATATAGACTTTTATTAGCTGTATTTTATATTAAGCAGATGTTTAATTAATAGCCATTTGCAATTTGACTTTTACAGAGTGATCAAGGGTGGTTTGGGAAATATATTCTACCCATCAATTTCTCTCAAGCTGGAAATTTTATTTAATTTACATATTTAACTTAGAAATACAGCCTATGTTTTATTACCTTACAAGACACAGTGGCCAATAAACATTGGCAGAGGCAGAGTGTCTAAAATGAAAATTATAGGAATGACACTCCCCATCTTTTCCATCTGTAAAGGATTTAGAGATCTAAAAATCTTTTCATATAATATTTCACTTGAATCTTCCTAAAGATAAAGTTAGAATTCCCATGATCTATTACGTAACTACCATCCCTCAAATTAGTGCAAAAATATTAAGCTTAAAGCAAAAACAATCATTTATTGAGCTCACAAATCCAGAATCTGGGTGGGAACTGTTCAACTCAACTTCATGAGCCATCAGCTAGAGTGGTTAGAAAGACTTTCGTGGCCAAAATCATGGGAAGGCTCACTCTTTCAATGCATGGCAGCTGATGCTGGATGATGGCTGG
The DNA here is from genome assembly GCF_000325575.1 of Pteropus alecto. Classification (NCBI taxonomy): domain Eukaryota; kingdom Metazoa; phylum Chordata; class Mammalia; order Chiroptera; family Pteropodidae; genus Pteropus; species Pteropus alecto. The sequence goes on from NW_006494609.1 coordinate 9,525,368, forward strand.
CACCTTTAGCAGAACAGGGATGTCAGCTAAAACATCTACATAAGTTTTTTCATGCAGATGTTTGGCTTTCCCACAAAATGGTGGCAAGAATCCAAGAGCAAGAATCTGAACAGAGACAACTAGGTGGAAACTTTGCTTTTGATGACCTGAACTCAGAACTCACATGCTATCTCCTCTACTTTTACTCTGTCCAGATAAGTCTCAAAAGCCTGACCATGCTCAAGAGTTCACTTTCTTGAGAGAGTGGCAAGGCTCTGGAAATGCATGTGGGATGGTAAATGTCATTACAACCATTTTTGGAAAATGTCATTTGCCAACTAACATAAACATTGTTCTCATTTTTAAGTAATATAATCAAGGCTTAGGGAATGTAAGTAATTTACTCAAGGTCACACAGAAATAAGAAAGCTAAAACTTAAATAATCTTTAAGGAAAGTACTGTTTACTTCATATTATTGATACTTGACTGCAATGGCAATTACATCTGTATAAATATCTGGAATTAAATATATTCTTGGTGTATCAGTAGTACATAGCATTGGCTCAAAAGTGGCACTAAATAAAATAAAATAAAATTCAGTGAGGAATTAAGAAAATAATTTTACAATTACTAATAATGAGCATAATTATTTTTTGGTCATTATTTCATGCATCATCGTACGGAAATCATATAACATAGTCAATTGTACATCTAAAGTTGCATTAGAGTAAAAAATATTATTACTGGAATTCCTGTGAATATTTAAAATTTAGATTTCTAAGTTTGATATTTTTTTCCAAATCAATGGAGCATGGATGCTCACATTTACAACGTTCCAAATGAAACATTGTACCTCGACTCCCAGTGCTGCTCTCCTTTTAGCATTTTCTTCATAGATGAGCGATTTCACCATTCCTCTCATCCTCAAATGCAGACTGCTCATGTTCCTTTACCCTCTCTTCTGACTATTCCTATCCCTCCACATAACATGTGAATTAGTCCAAAATTTGACTAACTTCATCTCTTAAATATTGACTAAATTTTCCAACATTTCTCTATTCTTCCAGCAATTTATCAAAAATAAACGTGTCTTCACTGTGTACCTGAAATATTTCAACTGCTTCTTTCTTGTCTCCTATCGTAGTTTCTTTTCATTGCATTCTTCAAACAACTACCATGTGACAGTTATCTTTTAAAAACATAAATATGACCCTTCCATTTTTATAAGTATCACAAAGAAAATGAAGGCCAAAGTACATGGAATTGTAAAGTCATAACAATTACACCAACAGCGACACAATAATGACAATCCCATGAGTCTTCAGCATGTGCTAATCAATGGCAGGATGAATTACCTGTTACATAATCCTCATTCCAAACTAGGCAGGATGAATGGCAGGATGAATTACCTGTCACATAATCCTCATCCCAGTTTTATAGAAGCTGATATCTATTGAGGATCTCTAACTTGCTTAGTGTAATACAGACTGAATTTCCAAGTTCACATTTTTACATTCCCGTCATATCTCTAAGTTTAAGCCACAATAAATCGTTTCATCCTTAAGAACTATGTTTTAGACATGTTTCTCTACCTGGAATGCCAGATGGATCATTCAGTGGAAAATCCTCATCATTTTTCAATAACTACATAGAATATCACCTCCTTATAGGTTTTCTCAAGATTAAAAAATATTAAAGTTATTTTAATGAATTATATTTCTTGATGATTTGTTAAATGCCTAGAACTCTTACAAATTTTAAAGATGTTTATTTAGTCTCCTATGACATAAAGGTGATTATCATTCTCATGTTTATATGTTTGAAAACTAAGATACAGAGGTTGACTTGCTCAAAGTAACAAACCTAGATCAATTAGTACTGTCTATGATTTAAATGTTTTTCTTAACTTGCATAATTTATGAGCTATTCTATGTGAAAGATTATATAAGAGTGCTTGACAAATAATAGGCATTCCATAAATGTTAATTTTCTCCTATTGTGCCATATTGTACAGATAGATGACAGATAGATAGATAGATGATAGATAGGTGATAGATGTTCTCCCACTAAATTATGAGACTTATTCCATTCTCAGAGATTTTCTATTTTATTTCTATATCAGTATCTATATATAATACATTAATACAGAATCTAGATCATAGAATTTTTTCTTCAAGAAATGTTTGTTGAAATAAATGTCTCTTTTTCCCCAAAGCAATTTTTTGCTTTCTCCAAAATTTCAAATATTTTCCTGAGTTTTGTATATTTTATTTAAAGTTATGAGTATGTATTGGGGTTTTAAAGACACTTTTATTAATCAGACACCAATTATTAGAAGTACTTTAATAAGCAACAGTTAAATAAATGAATATGGTAAATTTATCATAGCTATTAGGATACCGTGTGGAGTATTTCTACTAAATACTAATTTTATTGAGCAAATGAATGTATCACTGAAATAAACAAAAATTTTCAGAATAGATCCTGAGTGTCAGAAAGCTCAGTGATTGAAGCGATTGAAATTTCCACGGTCAGCAGTAAATGTTTTTTAGATTTAGGACAAGGGCTTTGGAAGGGATTGTGTATCCATGTGGCATATGAAAGATAGGAGCAGGTACTGAAACATCCTTATGCGAAAGATTTATATTACAAAATCCTCAGATAATGTTGAGAGCTGCTCTGAAACTGTTCTTTTCTTCCCACTCTCACTACCAAGGGGGAAAAACGTACTGTTTTACCTCAGGCTCCCAAAATAACTAACTTTAGAAGTATTTTTCTATTTTAAATTATTCAAGATCTCTTTTACCTTTTTATTTTTCCATTTTGCACACAGAGAAACACAGTAACCATTTTCTGCAATGTTTCCTTCCTTTCGTACAATTTCAAAGCCTTAAGTCTTACAAAAAGGAGAGCTGAATCTCCCAGCATAAATTCAAGGCCCCTCATCTTTATTTCAGTGCAATTCATATTGCTCGCAACACATACAGCCTTTAAGATATGAAGACTTAATTTATTCATCAGGTGTTCCTGCATTCAAATTATACCTGGATAATTGAATTCCTTGATGATAGTGATGAGTATGCCTACCAACCAAAGATCAGGACAGAAACCTTTCCCACAGGATCCCAAAGAACCCTGTAATGGACTTATAAATATGTACAACAGAATTGTTTAAACAAGTTTTTAAAAGGTGTTTTTACTTTTGTTTTTCTTACCAGACTATAATATTAATAAGGAGAGGGAAACTTTGAATAAAGTTATTGGTAAATTGCCAATACTCAGCATTCTGCTTTAAAAATGCTTGATTAAAATTTTTTAAAAGAATGATTTAATGAATGGATGGATGAATGGTTGATGTAGTTTTTTTTTTTTTTCTAATTCTATCCATGTGGATATTCTGTGCTTCCAAGTAAATAATATTTGCAAGAAGGGGTTATTTCTAGAGATAGCATATTATAATATATGAGATCATGATTTCTGAATCCACCTTGCCTAGATTCATATTTCACCTCTACCTTAGGCAATGTATTTATTTTCTCAGTGCCTCAGTTTTTTCACCTGTGAAATAAGAATTTTGTAACTATAAAGTGAGTTTAAAAAATACCTCCATAGTATGTAGAACAGCGCCTTGTAAATAGAATGTGGTGTATAAGGGTGCTCAGATTTTTATTGGGGCTCCATTATGTAGGCATAATTGACTAATTCCCCAAGTGGTTCATTGATCTTAGATTCCAGATTAACTGATACCGAGTGATGAAAAGTCCCCATGTTAAATCACATGGTTGGTCTTTCTGGCATGGCCAACCCTATATATTAAGATGATTGGCTGTAACTGACCCCACCCTAAGATCCAGTGTGGCCAATCACAACCTTAAACGAAGATCTTCCTAACATGTATGACAAATTACTACCAAGAAGCCAAAAGCAATGGGAAGATATCTATTTGGAAAATTTTTTTTACTACTCACTTTTCCATTCTTTTTCTAAACTATATTCAGAGTTAAACATTTTAAATGAAAACATAGGATGAATGTCTGTGCTTAAAAGCTCTCATTAGCTTTTTCATTACACTGATGATGAACTGCAAATACATAAAGCATAGACTCTAAATATTCTTAAAGTTGTCTACGCTAATCAGGTACTCATTCACTTATATAGTGAGCATTTCCTATGTGTCAGAAACTGTTCTCGGTAATTGTAAGAGAGATATTGGACCCTTAAGGACTTTACACAAGAGTAAAAGGAACAATACAAGTAAATACATAATAAAGTAACTTTAGAGAGAAACTGGGACTTCTTTTAGATTTACTGATATAAGAAATTATTTGTGAAGAGATATAAATGTATTGAATGATAGGCCATGCCAAGGTCTAGGGAAAACACATTCCCCATCATGAGGGATATTTAGGGCAAAGACATTGACATAGGGATTATTTTTTCATAGTTGGGGAATAGAAAGTGACTTACTACAGCTGTAGTGCACAAATGCAGAGGAAGATAGTATGAGATGAAGATGGAGATGCATTCAGCGGCCAAGTTATGCCCTTACAGGAAAGATTAACATCTAATTTTAAATAGTTTGTTTTGGTTGCTGTGGGCCAAACCAGTAATATTCAAAAAAGATTTAAAGCTGGGGACATAGAGAGCCATGTGAAAAATATTAGTGGCTTGGAAGATGGAGAAATTGGAGGTAGCACCACATATATAGAAAGGAATAGATTTGGAATATTTTTGAGAAACATAATTTTACAACTGGAAATTGTATATCATTCCTGGATTTGGTACTTGCTAGAAGGTTGAAGCCTGAAAAAGGAAATAGTTTTGGAAGATGGGAATCAAAATTTGTATTTTTTATAATATTAGATTTGTAATCAGTAGACATTTTGAAATATTAGTTTTATCTCTAACCACAGGCAAAGATTTACATTTTTGAAATATCTCTAGAGATAATGTTTCAGTAATGGGACTTTAGTAAGTAAGAAAAAAATGTGAGGAGACCAAGAATTTAGTATTAGCCACTTCAATACTGAGAATTCAAACAAACAAAAAAGATTTGGAAAAGGAGACTGAAGACAGCCAGTAATATTAGATGAAAAACAAAATCTGAGAAAATTCTAGTAAGAAACCAGGAACAATGATATAATTGATCATTATCAACTATAAAAATGATGCACTGTGGGTAAAAAGGAATAATACAGGAATGTAGCTATTGTAAGGTCAACAGAGATACCATCGATGGCTAGAACAACAATAAAATAATAAATAACCAGTTTACAGAATAACATTCTTGAACCTTGAATTATCCTAAGTAAAGGAAAGTAGATGCAAAAAACTACATACCATATGGCTACATTTATATAAAATTTCTAGAAAAGTTAAACTTTTAGAAAGTCCACGTTTCAAGAAAAGGCAAAGCCATAGAGACAAAATGGGGTTACTTGTGGCTGGGGGTGGGTCAGTGATCTCCTGTAAATGAGTGAGAAAACATTTTTGTTATAGAATTGTTCTAGTATAAAACTGTGCTGATGGTGTACAACTACATAAATTTACTAAAAAAGATGGCATTCTGCATTTTAAATGAGTGATTTTTATGGAACATAAATTATATTCCAATAAAAGTAAGTAGATATAAACAAGCAATCAAACTGCTGAGTATTATTCAATTGTATTAATAGACTATTTTTTGTTTATTTGTTAACTACTTGATGAATATTTGGATATCTTACATGTTTTGGTTATGCAAATAAATATGCCATAAACATTAATGCACAAGTATTCGAATGAATACATGCTTTCCATTTTCTTGGGTAAACACTCCGGTGTGAAATGTATTGATCATTTGGCATGTATATATTTGACATTCTAAGAAAATTCCACACTGTCTTCCAAGGTGGTTGGACCATTTTATATTGCAAACAGGTAGCATTGGTGCAGTCAATTTGTTTTTGTTCATTGTATCTTTTCTTTTAAGTGTATAATAGTATCTTATTTGGATTTTAATTCAGATTTCCCTAATGATTATTAATAACAAAGATCTTTTCTTATGCTTATTTTCCATCTGTATATTTTCTTCATTGATGTATCTGTTCGAATCATTTCTTCTTTTACATATTTCAGATTTTTTGTTTGATTTTTGAGAGCTTTTAAATATATTTTGAATAGAAGTCATTTATAAGATATATGATCTGAAAATATGTTCTCCAGTTTGCAGTTTGTCTTTTAATTATTTTATCAGTGCTTTTTGAGGAGAAGAAGTTTATAGTTTTAACAAATTTAATTGAATTGTGGTTATGACTTGAATCCTTTTAAATTTATTGATCTTGTTTTATGGCCAGAATATGGTTCCATATGTTCTCGAAAAGAATATATATTCTGCTGCTTTTCAATAGAATGTTTTATAAATGTGAATTAAGTTGAGTTGATTGATGGTATTGTTTAGGTCTTCTACATTCTTGCTGATTTTTTTTTCCTACTTATTATATCTATCGTTAAGAGAAGGGTATTGAAATTTCTGACTATCACTCTGCATTTTTCTAAGTCTCTTTTTCATTCTATTAGTTTTTATAACTATGTTATCAGATGCATAAATCTTAGAACTTTTAGTGCTCTTGATGAATTGATCCTTTATTATTACAATATTTTTTCTGAAATCTGCTTAGTTTCGCTTTAATATAGCCACTTTAGCTTCTTTTGGCTAGTGGTATATTTTTTCTTTTTTTTTTTTTTACTTTTAATCTATTTATGTCTTTATATTTAAATATATTTCTTGTAGCTTATGTTATGGGTTAAAATGTGTCCTCAAGAATGTACATTGACACCCTAACCATCGATACTATGAGAATTATTTTATTTGGAAATAGAGTCTTTGTAATTATAATCAATCTAGGATGAAATCATATTGGATTAGGATTGGCTCTAATATAATGACTGGTGTCCTTATAAGAAGAGAAAATTTGAATGCAGAGATACACGCACACACAGAGAACACTCTGTGAAGACAGAGGCAGAGATTGCAATGATAATATCTACATGCTAAGGATTAACAAGGGTTGCCTGCAACCAGAAAAAGCTAAGAAGAATCATGGACAAGTCCATGGCCCTGCTGACATCTTGATTTCAGATTTCTAGCCTGAAGATTTCTAACAGAGAATAAATTTTCTGTTGTTTTAAGCTTTCTAGTTTGTGGTATGATGTTACAGCAGTTCTAGGAAACTAATACAACAGCATATAGTTAGGTCATATTGTTAACCAGTAAGATGTCGATCCATTTATTTGCTGAGGAATTTTCTTTAATGTATTTCATCCTGTTGATCTGCTAGTAATGAATTCTTTCCGATCTATCTATCTCATCTATCTAATCTATCTATCTATCATCATCTATCTCATCTGTCTATTTCATTGTATTATTTTTGTTGATTGTTTTCTTTTTTAAAAAACTTCTTTTGTCATCATTTTTGAAAGATATTTTTATTATACATAGAATTTTAGGTTTGCAGTTTTTTTCCAGTTCTTTAAAAATGTTCCACTGACTTCTCTCTTGCAAACTTTCTGTTGAAAAATTTGTTGCTATCCTTACATTTGTCCTTCTGTATATAACATATCCTTTTTCTTTGGCTGCATTTTAGATTTTTTTCTTTGTCACTTGTTTTGAATAAAGGCTTATAATGTGCCTTGGTGAGGTTTTCTTCATACTTATTTATCTGAATATTTGTTGAGCTTCTTGGGTAAATTAATAGATTTAGTGGTGAGAAAATAAGGAGTTTTCCTGTCGTTGCAAAACTACTAAAACTTTATCATGAAGTATAGGGCTCAATTATCTGTTGAGAGATGTCGAAAGGAAGATGTAGTAAAAGTAGATATACGTTTAGTTTGAGTATGAAAGAGATGCTATAAATAGTGAGAAAGTTGGTAGACTAAGGAATTGTGATAAGAATGTTCATTCGAACCACTTTACCCTATATTACATACACTTCAGTAATGTCAGTCTTCTTTCTCCAAAGTATTTTAGATATTTTCTTCATTTCATCTTAAATGTAACTTCCTCAGAGAAGGTTTTCTTCTACTTCCAACCTAAACCCGAGCTATTATTATTTCTCATATTCTATTTAACATTCACTTGTAACATTTTAAAAATATTTATATAAATATCTATGTATTGTCTTTCTTTTTAACCAAACTTTAAATTCTGTGAGATCAGAACTGTCAATTTTGTTACTAATGGCTAGCATAGTCCACAGAAGGAACAAAACAAAGGTATATAGTTTTGAAAGGTGAACATAAATTTTTCCACCCCCTCTTTTCAAATAAAAGGAATGATTGCAGTTAAGACTCTCAAATAGAGAGAAAAATATGTACTAAGTTATGAAATCATAAAATAACACAAATATTTAGAAAGATGTAAAATGTTCTTTATATATTATCTTTTGAATGAACATGGGAATAACATTTTTTTTTTAAAGTGAATAGTATTCTAGTTATATTTATTAAGGGTTCGATCTTGTTTTGTTTTCCAAATTGTCATGTTCTCCAAAATGTCAGTAGATTTGCTGGCATAACAAATACTTTTGTTATCAAAACACTTTTGAGAAACTATAGTTTAAAACTTTTATATATTGAAGAATGTGTTCAAACAATTGAAGAACATTGTGGATTACCAAATGGGGTGATGTGGTATAAAACAGACCTCGTTTTTGTTTAACTATTGAACTTATTCTCACTGAAAACAGATTAATTGGTTAGTAAACACTATTGGTTCTAATATTCTGTAATAATAAAAACAAAATAGCATGATAATTATCAAAGTAGCTATTTATTTAAATAATGTCCTGATTTTTATTTGTTACCTTGTTAATCTTCTTCTTCTTTTCCACTAACTTTTGATCACTTTTGAATATTATAATTTACTATAATTTACAAACCAACTACTATCTCCAAAAACCTTTCAAGCCTAAATTAGAACTTTTAAGTATATACTTCTATCAGAAATGGAATGTCTATTCTCAAGACTACTTAAGAAGGTTTATTTTTAATTTAGCTGTTTAACCTTAAGTGTGGATCCAATTAATGATTTGATTGAACCTGTCCAAAAATCAGTTACCTTTAAATTGGTTATCTTTTTCCAGTCTTACCTCACATTCAAATTTTAGACATTGAATTCATATTTTAAAAATTAAAAATAATAAAAGTACAATTTAAGGAAATTATAGATAGTTGTTCATTTTAACTAGTAAACTAGTTTAATGTGGAACACATTCACTAAAGTTTCTGTTAAAATCCTTATAAGATATCTATACTTTTGCCAGTGATATTTATGATAAATGTAACTGTGCTTTTATTTTTTGTTTTGTTTTGTTTTAAACCCACATCCTCTTTGGTTATTGAAGCTAAGATTAACATGTCATGGTTCCTTACTGAATTGGCACTGTTACATGTCATCTTGAGTTATATTGTACAGTCCATTCTCCTAAGAAAACTTTAATCCTTAGGGCTATTGTTAAAATAAATAAAGGCCTAGAATCAGGAATGAGTTGACTTAAACTTCAAATTTTCAAGTGATGTGCTTAGATCCAATTATAGACTCTACAGTCTTTCATGTTTGATCACTGAGTAGTTAATACTTTTAATCTTCTTATCTGTCACTTTTAACCACTTTAGGATTCCTTTGCTATTGTCTGTGTAGATTTCTTAGATGAATGTTGGATTTATTTTGTTGGAATCCGGCATAGTAGTCATATTGAAATATTTAAGGCTATTTAAATAGACTTTCATTCAATCTATTACTTGGCAAATGTGGTCACTAGTAAACAGAAGAGTAGCTTTCTCTAGATGTTCTGCCACTTGATTTAAAACAATATGTCTACCACATAGGACCATACTAGAAGCTAAGGAGAAAGGTATTATGCAAATAAGCACCAGATTGAATAAATAAACTATATTTTACAAGATTTTCTAGCATTGAGCATTCCTGTTTTATTTATTCATCTCTTAATTCTGTTATTTTATTTATAAATATGTATTATATAAAACATTTACTAATTTAGTTATTCAGTTATTTTTTTTAGTCAGTTAATAAGAGACTATCCTGTTTGGCATTTAACAATTTAGAATAATGTGTGACAATGTTGATCTTATTCGACTCTATTGAATATAAATGTGGCTATGTGATTTTTTTTGCGGGGGTGAGCTGCAATAAATAGAAACTGAAGTGATGTGTGATCCTTCAGGTCAGAAGTTCTAGGGGCAGTGCATAGTGCATGATTTGTCATGTTTTTTTCAACTACTGAAGTGACAGTGGGAACAAGTGTTGAGAAAAATCCTCTCAACAAGTTTCTTTAGTAAGTATAATAATGGAGCTCTCTGTTGAACTAATTGGACATGGAACACAAATACGAAACTTTTCTTAAAAGCCACTGAGCTTTTGGAACAGCCAACAATCTAACTTTTTTTACTTTATATAGCATATTTATTACTAGGTTAATATAACTACAAATTTTTTCACAACCTTCATTTATTCTAATATGTTAATGTATCTTCATTAAAGAACATGGGATTTTAAAAAAATACTGTGAGATACTTTTGTATTAATTGATCATTAATATTTAATGTCATTATAGGTATGTTAAGATGTATATTGTTATCTTGCATTACACTTTCTATTTATTCCATCTGCTCTGTGGTTCTTTACTCTTTTGAATTCTTGATATTAATTACAAGTATATATCAATCTAAGTTTTCTACTCTTGAAATATAATTATTCTGTTTAAATTATTTTATATTGCCCTACGTATTTAAAAAGATGCATTATCAAATTATCAAAGGATATGGTATTTATAATTTTATCCTACTTCCAGATAACACAAGGACATTAAAAAAACATAATTTCTATTGTTTCCTCTTACGATTTATATGCTATTGTTTATCATGTCACACACACACACACACACACACACACACACACACAGCCATAACATTCTTAACGTTTCATTGAGTTACTGTTTATTTTGATTACGACAATTTTTTCCACTTAATATTTTTAATTTCTTTGACTTCCTATCTGGAATAATTTTTCTTCTGCCTTAAGAAAACTCTTTAAATTTACCGTAGTATGTTCTGCTGTAGTAACTTTTCTGGTGTGCGTGTGTGTGTGTTTGTGTGTGTGTGTGTTTGTGTAAATGACTTTGGACTTCACTGTGAAAACTTTTTTTCTTCTGGTGTTAACAATGGTTTTCTTTCAGCTAAATTACTATGTTCTTTTAATATATTATGGTCTCACATGTTCTTGGTAAGATGTCACTTTCCAGTCAAAACACTGTTTCTTGGAAGATAATCTATTTTTTTCTTCAACTACTTTTAAGATTTTTTTGTTTGTCTTTTATAGATTTTCACTATGATGAGTCTTTATTCATGAAGAGTTGATTTCACTTTACTTTTTCTCAGAATTATTTTGATTTATTCAATTCAAGGGTTGCTTTCTTTAGTCTGCAGATTGTCTGTTTAGAAGATTATCTCATTCAATATTTCCTCTGCTTCATTTTCTCCTTTTACTATCTATAGGACTCCAATTATACTTATATTTGACTTTCCTATTGCATCTTCTATGTCTCTCATACTTTTTTCCTTTTCTTCCATTATTTTGCATTTTTGTGCCATATTTTATATAACTGTTTTAACCATATTTTCTACTTCTTTAATTTTTTATTATGTAATATACAGTTAAATTTATCTATTGATTTAACATTATTATGACTATATTTTCTTGTTATGGGGTTTTATCTTATGATATCTACTATGTTGCTTTTGTAGTTTCTGATTACCTGACAATTTCTTTGCTCAGTTTTAACTTCTTTAACTAATAGTCATGGGTTTTATATTCTGTGTCTAATATTTCCAATCTATGTAGACATATAAACTATTTATATTTGTTTTATCTACTGACTCTCATTCATTGTGTCTTATATTCTATTGTCTCTTTTCCACTTTTTAGTAGAAAAACTAATTATAAATATAATACAAGGCTTAGAATGATGATACTAGCCTCTGAGATTTTTGTTTACTTCTTCTAAACAATTCAAGTACATTCATTGGAAGAAAGGCGAAGCTTTCAGTTCTTTACATAAACAAAATTATAGGAAGCCAAGCCTCAAATTCACTCAAAGACTACTTTATCTCTCTTTGACTCTTATCATTTGTTTTTTGCCCTTGATGTCTCAGCTTTATTGGAAATTGTTTAATGGGTACTTGACTTTGATTTGTCCTCTTGTTCCCTGATGCCTTTAAAGTCAGTTTAGCTTTAAAATCTTTTAAATTTTTTCCTTATCAAAAAATGTCTTCAGACCAAAAGAAGTTCTGAGTGTGTTATTTTTCTAAGTTCTAGTCTGGTATACTAGGTTTGTTCTAGCTATGCCTCACTATCTTAATGTTTTTGTACTTTTAAGATGATTATAAATACATTTGGTTTAGATGTTTAGCTATCTTCGGCAGGACAATTGTTCTGAATTACCTAATTTATAATTATCATTTATAAATAGCTTTTGTTTTTCTGAACTTTTATTCATGATTTATTACTACTTTTACTATATCAAGCTTATCTAAAATGTACTATACATTTTGAAGAAGATAGTAACGAAGGGAACATTTATTTATTGGACTAAAATATTTTTGATGTAGAGACACTGGAAATTATTGACATGTTCTCAGGAGGATATTAAGAGAAGAATCATAACTTCAGAATCCTGCTAATTTTTCTCTTGTGAAGATGAGTCTTTAATTGGGTACACTAGAGAATCATGATTTTTAAGTAGAGTAGAAAAGGCAATTTTATGTCTTCAGAAACTCCATAGCATTTCTCTTTCTACTGTGATACAGAAGTCCTTATCAATTTCCCTCTCTCTTTCATGTCCCAAAGAATAATCTGAACAGTTAAGGAAAAGACCTGAAAAGTTGCTTCTGTTCACATATATATTTAAGAAATGTATTACAAACTAAGTAGATGCCAAAGTTAGAAATTTCAATCACAAGATCATTTGCTTAAAATATTTTTATGAATTGAAATGTGTTGTCTCTATGTTTTGAGTACAATGCATATTAAGAACATATAGAAAAGAAATTAAAGTAAGTATGGAGTGATTTTGTTACCCCAGGGTGATGTGAAATCCAGTGTTGCGCCAGTGGCATGGGGGTGGAAGGTCTTCGTTTCTTCCCTGCTGATGCAGAAAACAATTACAGATCAGTGAGATTTAGAATAAGTAAGATTTATGAAAAGTATATTTTAGAAGGAGATGTGCCATGCCAAGGAAGGCTGTACCCACGTGGAATTTGGGAAGTGAAAAGGTAAAAGATAAAGTATTCTCCAAGGGAGGATCAGGTTTTCAGCAAAGAGGGATTGACAGCACAGAAGTGGGAAGATCTGTATTATATTTGAGAGGTCCTAGATGATCCGTATGTGAGGTCACCTTCGCCAACAGTTGGCTGCTATATACCACTTTGCCTAGTGAGCATGTGCTTACCCAGAATTCAGTTTGTTATAATTAGATTCATGAACTTTCGGGCATAGACATGGTATTATAACAATGGTATAACGAGGCTGAAGCTATGGGCAGGTTAGGGTAGTACTTTCTACGCAAGCATCTGTGGTCAAACTAAATTTAGCTATAGGTTTATAGCCCTCCAGTCCTTTATCTCTCAGGATGCAGGAGTGATTCTTTAACTTAAAAATGAGGTGTTCTTTGGGAGATCTCTGGGCTGGGTCTGGGCTGGGTCTCTGTTCTTTTGTTCCCATGTCACTCATATCTAACTAACTACCTAACAATTTGAAATAAAAGTATCTATATTCTTATAACACAGGTTTATTTTACAAAGACTTGCTTGCATACATTTAGATTGGCATATCTAAAATTTCCACAATAGTTTGATTCTATTAGAAAAAAAATTTGGTGGCAATACAAAAAATATTATATTATTAAATATAAATGTGACATAATTGTATAATTATGGTTGGAAAAGTTTAAGGAAACCGAGGAGGGGAATTAAAGTCAGAACTTGGTATTTTAAAAATTTATAATAATCTTACAATCCCTGATTATGAATTTTTTAAAAGTTAAGACTGATCCGAAGCTTTTTTTGTCAATCTCTCAATCCTACCCAAACCTCCAAGCTTTCCTTTAGAATTGAGAAAATTTTTTGATTAATATGCAGAGCAGAGAGCTAAAATTCAAGCAATTTATATTTTAAGGCTGTGTTTAAACCTTGAGGAATAAAAATGACAATGGAAAAAATACCAGAACTTTTTCAATTCTCTACAAGAATAAAATGTGATTATTGTAATTGGGAGAATACATTTGATATATATGGACCTGTAAAGATGAGAGAAAGGCTACTAGTCTGCAAATAGTGTCCCTAGAATTGTGTGATACCCAATCAGCATAACTGTATATAGCAACTGTGGTCATAGGAAACTTACCTTTCAAAAAATCCCCAATTTTTAAGAATAGTTCCAAAACCTCTAGCAAGGAGAAAAGATATATACTTCTATAAGTAAAGCACACCAAAAAATTGAAGTTTGGGGGAGTCGAGTAAATGCTATGCAATCAGGGTGAAAATGCGACTGGGATTTAAATCTTCTATGGGATGTTGATCATTAAATCTGACTTAATCGTGTTTGTGGTTGGTTGTAATTAGACTAGGGAAGAAAGATAATTCTGCAATATATTTCCAAATAATCTATTTTCTTCTCTTTACACTCTATCCTAGAATGATAATGCTAAACAATAAATGATAAGAAATACTAGAACAGATTGTATATTCCATTGATGTTTTAAAAAGCATAACAAATTATTTGGATATATCTTCCTGTTATAACTGGATTTCAAATTTATGCCGAATTGTCTTGTTTACAAACATCTGCTAAATAATTTTTTAGTAATTCAAATTATATAATTGTTAAGAAAAAAAGTCATCTTGTATTTTAAGTTTCTGTGAGGAAAAGTAATTATAGTCTTGCTACCATATATTACTAGATTTTAAGAAGTACAGAATATTTCTGTAATTACCTGGATTGCTTTGGTGATTCAAAGACAGAATAGGGAATTCTTGATAGAAATGAAATTTAGTCACTCAAATAGCCTCTATTGTTTGGTTATATTTTATTTATTACACTTAAAAAAGTATGAGTTTATAATGCTATCATCTATAAGACAAGAACTTTATTATTTGTTTGCACTTTAGAATGCTTTAGTAAGAATGTCTTATATAATCGATTTTCCATAATAATTTATTGTAATTTAGTCAAGATTATAATACTATACTTTAAGGAAAAGTTTGGACATGGAAGACATTGGGATCCCTTCTCCTAGAACACTAGGGACAGATTTGCCTGTAATAACTTGAAAAATTTTCTCAATGGGGTCCATAGACCCCATTGTAGCCTTTCAAGTTCATTTCAAAACAGTATTCTCTCAACCTAGTTTTGGACCATCACAAAAACCTATTTTACATAATATAAAATAGGAAACTTTTTTTAAAAAAAATAACTATATTTCTGAGTCATCTGTTCTTGTGACAATTTCTCTACGTTGACAGAATTTTTAGAGCCAAAACTAGTATACTGCTTTTAAAAATCCAAATGACTGAACCTTTAAGTACCAAAGGGAATTCAGTGCTTACCAAGTCTTAAGAGTGTGTTAGCCTGAAGAACATGTAGGG
>NW_006494609.1:9541083-9568698 GCF_000325575.1 Pteropus alecto
GGAAAGATATAAACTCCCAACCTGTTTTGAAATAATTGTCAAATCCCCAGTTGCAAGTAGGCGAAGGGGAAGAATTCTGAATCATTTCTATTTACCGTCATAATTTTTATTCTATTTTATATTAAGACCAACAAATATAATGCTTTTTAACATTTTTGTTTCAGTTTTGTAATTCAATTGTGCAGAGAATTAAACATTTCAGGAGAAAATAAAATGAGCAGAGTTATAAAATATATTGCTTTATTTTTCACCTATCCTGGTGTCATATAATTTCTGATTTCACACTCATATTCAGAATACACACATAGACAACATGGAAGGTTCCTCCTCTTGCCTGCCCCTTTCACAAAATGGAATCACATGTAGACTCCAGGCTTACACTATTTGCAGAGAAGAGGTCAGGGAACTCTCTGTCCTGAGGTTGTTGAGAGTTTTAATGAGTCACCCAAATAGCTTCACTGTTCTGAATTTTTCCCATTGTCTCTCTCAGTCTTCAACCTCATATATATATATGAGTAATATATATATTACTCATATATATATATATATTACTCATATATATATTATACATATATATTACTCATATATATTATCATTATTACTTTCATCAACCTTTTGTTTATCAAAAGGTTAATTATATTATGATCATGAATTTAAGAGAAAGGTTTGAGAAAAAAACAAGTCTCAGAAATGGTCTAAATGCTAGGTTAATACAGAATAAGTGATTTTTCAAGTGGGATGGATTAGGAAAGAGAAGAGGGATGTCTTTAAAAGTCAAGAGGGATGCTGAGAAGGACAGAATAAAATATCATTTTCCTGTTTTATTATTCAGCCCTGCCTGGTCTCACCCCCATCAAAAAGACTCTGGCATATTCTACCAACTGTCACTCTAGCAAAATGTCGAATGAAAGTAGTTAATTCAAGTCAAAGAAAATGAAGACAAATTTCTCCAAGCCTTCAGAATTCAATATTCTTATCTAATCTTTTCAAAATCATAGTTATGAAGTCTGTGTTGGCTTTCACATTCCATTTTCTTTCATAAATGTGCCTGTATAAACAATAGAGACACCAAAAAATCACAATATTTTGAAAAGGAAATAGAATAAGATCATCAAAAAATGACCATATATTGGGAGGCAGAGTATTGGTGAATACAGAACAACTGTGATGAAATGTATTATTAATTTTAAAATAGTTTCTTAAGAGGAAAAGCTCTCTTAGGGACATAGAGAACTATTTTGAAAATAATGGCTCTGAAGAAAAAGAAACATAAGTTAATATCAGGCCACAAAAATCTTTAACAGCGTGTCACATAATGAGAAGACTTGACTGGGTAATATACAACCAATTAAGGAGATACAAGAAATGAAGCACTCGTTGACATATACTAGACAATGATCATAAAGTTATCTCATCTCAAATTTAGGGTAGTTATATTCTAGGATGATTTCTAATCTATAAGGCTTCTGTTGGGATTTATCATCTGTCAGCCAAAGTATTGACATAACTTTCTTAAGAAAACTTAATATAAACTTGAGGGAGAAGAGGAGTATTGAATTTTCTGACAAATAAGTGATGATTTACATTGTTTTAAGACTCTCCAGTTCATTATAAAATGGTTGTGCTCAGGCAATAAAAGAAGGAAGACATGAAGAAATTCAAGTATTATCTATACCAAAGTAAATAAAATATCCTGGGTATCTACCTGTCTTTTCTAAAACAAGACACTGCCTTTCTTTTCTGTATTCCTTGCAAAAGCATATTTTCTATGCCTTTGAACACTCATTATGTCTTTCCTCTTTCTATTATCTAACCTTTAGAAGTATGTGTACTCTCATTTCTAAAATCATTATTAATGCCTAACCCAGATAATTTTACTGGGAATTAAATGTCATATTGTGTTTAAATGACCTCTTAAATAGCACTGTATTCCAACACTTATTTCTCAATCTTTTCCTCTAAGAACTTTTATAGAATTATGTATGATATAATTTTATTCTCATATTATTTTATCTGTGCAAGTTGCTTGATAAATCTTATGTTGTTAAAGACTCAATTTTTGTGTTTTTTTATGAGTTATGATACACAGGGCTTGTTAACTTGTTTTAATATTGATTTTGTAAAGGGATTCTGATGTTGTTTTATTAATATTGTTCATTCAACAGATTATTGAAAATTTTATTGACTGCTGTTGGAAAAAAAGTATGAAGAACTTAAAAATAAGGCTAAAAGTTAGAGAGTTTATCTTTTTAGAGTCAAACCCAAGTGAGAATTATCTATGAAGATATACTCTGTTCTAATTACTCTTTACTATGTATTAAATCTATCAGACTTGGTAAAATTGCATTTTAACATGTAGGTTTTTATCTACAATGATGCTGTTACTTTCTGT
The DNA here is from genome assembly GCF_000325575.1 of Pteropus alecto. Classification (NCBI taxonomy): domain Eukaryota; kingdom Metazoa; phylum Chordata; class Mammalia; order Chiroptera; family Pteropodidae; genus Pteropus; species Pteropus alecto. The sequence continues at coordinate 9,543,476 of NW_006494609.1, forward strand.
CCAGTAGAAAATATAACTACAAAGAGTACATTTTTTTTACTTGTAGGCCAACTAGTAATCAGTTTTGCTTCTCACTCAACAATTTTATTCTAATATTAGTTTGTAAATTTCCTACAAATATATAGATATCCAAATGCCCTTTGAATGAACCTCAATATTTTATTTCTTCACTTATTAATTAATGAGTTGAATAAAATATTTGCTTAATTAAATGCTTAAAGGTCTTGTTTTAGGTTTACTTTTCTTAAATAAAAAACAAACTCAAAAGAGGTCAGATCTCCTCAGATCCAACACATACTTCTTACTTGCTTTTATCTCCAATTCTTGATAATGGCAGTCTGGGTTCCACAAACTAAAAGACTGTCTTTTCTCAGTCATGCTGCTTCCCCAGGTTGGGGCTGTGTGTAATTATTAGCACATCCATTAAATGCAGAAGACTGAGCAGAAGAGCAATTGTAACAATTGTTTTCATTTTGATGTTTTTCCCAATTTAGAGTTCTGGTCACGATTAAAAAGAGAGATAAATTGTGCATAATCATACAGAAGGAATCAGTTCCAACATTTTCTGTTAATTTATTCCTCTTTTTATAGATTGGATTCATTAATTATAAATGGTTTTATAATCTAAAGAGCCTGAGCATGTGGATAAAAATCTTGGCAATAAGAGCACATTCTGCTGCCACTTAGGAAACTGTAAATACAGTTATCTGAACAAGAATTCTCTACTTCAAGACAGGGAATTATTCTTTGGTTGTCAGTAAAATGAATGTAACATTTTGTAAGCCAGTATCACCCTATGTGAAAAATTACAGACTATAATCATACCAGAAGCCAAACTATCAAGGGTTTCAGCATTTCTGCAGGCATTCTCTTTTAGTATTATTTGCAACACTGGCAAAGAAGAGTTAACTAAGTAAAGTGCACTCCATTTCTTCTGTCCCGGGTTCTCTGGTATCTCATGTCATTTTTAAAATGTCTATGCACAGATTAAATTTCAAGTTATTTTGTGACTCTTAAGGGGATACAATAATCTTGTAATAACATGTTTGCATTGATAAAACATGAGATCTTTTTCTTTGTAAAATATAATGCCACCTTGAATTACTTTTTTCATAAATTACATTTGTTTTTATCTTTAGGAAAAAATGACATTTGTGGTAATTTAAGAATATTTTTAAATCAGACAATTCTAGTATTTAGGCAGAAACCATTATCTCTGATTTATCTCCGTATTTTATTTCCTATAACTAATGTATGACTTACAGTCACATGCAATGTTTATTGAGAATTTCCTTCATTTGTAAAAGTCAACCACTTTCTGTCGTGATTTAGCTATTAAACTCTCTAAAGGCCAATGACCAAACCATTTGATTTCAATTTTGAAAAGCTGGTGATGCTGTCCTTTAACGTAGTCACTACAATATAGAACAGATGCTCATCTTTATTTGTATTAGGTTAAAACTTAGTTGGATAGCTTAAGGAAGCCTTAATGTCCTGACAGGAGGGCATCCAACAACACAGAGGACCATGTGCCAGCAGGTTCACACTTTACTCAGCTCTTTTCCTCTTCCTCTCAGCTTAAATATCTCTCAGTTCCAAAGGGAAATATATAATTACTTTCTTGATTTATCTTTACCTTAAACTGATAACCAATCGTATCTGTGAAATTATGGTCATGGAAAATAAATCCTTTGAGATCTTCATTGATTAGGAAATTTAGTCAAACCAGTTTTATTTAGTCTATATTTTAGATCTAGGCTAAATATTTTAATAATTTATATCTGAAGCTGGCATTTAATTTGGAGGGAAAAGGTCCATTGACAAAGGTATCAAAGCATTGTTTCACTGATAAATAATTTTAAAAAAGCAATTGCTTGTTTTGTGATTGGGGGGAGAGAAATAAATAGTTATGGTAATTATTTAGTAATTATAAATCTACTGGGACCAATAGAACAAGCACATTAGAAAAATGAATTAAGTGCATACAATACATCGGACATTATTTATTTATAAATTCATTAAATAAATATGTACTGAGTAAGTACAACATAATAGACAATACTTGCTTCTGGGAAAACATAGAGTTGCTTACAAAGCCGACAGACTAGTAGAAAACAGAGAAGATTACACAGGTAAGTCTAGTGACAACTATCATGATAAAATGTGCCATGGAAATGTGTGGTTGTAATGGGGCCTCTTAACACAGTCATAAGGTCAGGAAAGATCTCCATTGTGAGAATATTCTTACTCTCAAAGTCGAAGAATTTGTCAGATGTATCTAGGAAAAGGGAAGAAGGACATGCATTCTACAGATAGGAAATAGGAAGTGAAATTGTGAAGAAATCAAGAGCTTCTTTTTGCTTTCCTCACTGGTACAGAATAAAATAACAAGAAATAGCTAGAAAGAAATTAAGTACAGATTGTTTGTAAATCTTGAAAGTTATATTTTTGATTTAGCATTTTTGGTTCCTAGAGTAAATTAAGCCTAAAACATCGCTGGAAGCAAAAATGACAAAACTAAAGTTGTCCTTCAGGCACATCATGGGAAAGCAGGATTTTTTGGAAAAGACAAAAGTATAGGGAAAAATAGAAGGCAGCAAGAAAAGAGGAAGACCAAATATGAGATGACCTGACTCCATAAAAGAAGCCATAGGCATAAGATTGACTCCAAAAAAGAAGCCATAAGCAGTAGCTAAGCGGGACTGTTGGTGACAGGACACAGTGGACATCACCCATTCATAAGGTCACCAGGAGCTGGAACCAACTCAATGGCATGTAACATAAATTATCTTATATCATTGTAGAGTGTTAACCAATTCATGTCAGAAATGACTCTTCCCTAAAATTATACAGAATGAATTCATTGGGAACTATAACAAAGACGAGAAGACAAATGAGAAGGTTATTGCAACAGTACGTGAAAGAAATGAATGAAAGCAAAATGGATAGAGTAGGAAGGGGATATTTGAGATATAATTTAATGCTGAAATGAAGGGACTTGGTCATTCACTAAATGTTAAAGATAAAGTAGAAGATGGAGTTGAGGATTATACTCTGATTTCTGAATCTGATAACTAAGAGGATGGTTGGATTTATTGAAAATGCAAACAGGTTTTATAGACTAATGGAAAGTCAGTTCAGTATTATAGGTGTTGCATTTGAGAATTCAATACAATATTCATTTTTGGAGAGAAGACTTTTTAAAATTTTATTTTAGTGTCAAGTATATAGTACACCATTCTCCATTTGGAATGAGCAGGAAACAAATGTATATATTGCTGTGCATTTTAAAGAAAAATTTTAGCACAAGAGTGATTTTGGAGACATCAGCCAATAATTTTGGTATTTTAAGCTGTGGAAGTAAATAAAAATGATGGATGACCTACATAGTATAAGAAGATAAAAGGATTTAGGGCAGAAGCCCGAAGTATGTTATGTTAATTATGAGTAAGAGAAGAGATGGAATAAAGTGAGAAAGAGAACATAAGTTGTGTGGTGTCGTGAAAGTTAGAAAAGAGAGTTTCAGGGGAGGTTTTCACAATAGTCAAATGTGGTCACAGTAAAAGAATCTAAAGATAAGAACTGTCCATGATGAAAGTGAACAGTTGTAGTGCCAAGAAGTTTAATGAATGGATGATATCTGAATAAAATGATTAGTGAATTTATTAATGAATAAGAAGTTGAGAAGGCAAAAATAATAAATATAAACAATATACTTGAAAATAATTTGACATTATTTAAAAAGTTAGAAATGGCACTATGGTATCTAGAAGCAAAACACGACATTAAAACAGGGCTATGTGTATGTGTATGTAAGCATGTGTGTACGCATGTATGTACTTATTATTTTTATTGAAATTAGAAAAACAAGCATGTGTAAATATGATTAAGAATAAAATAGGAATTCCTGAACACATAAGTCACCGAGGATAATTGATATGTCTAGTAAGAAAATGGAAAACAATGTAATCCAAATAAGAAGTAATAAAAATTAATAATATCTTAAACATGGTGTGGGTATGCATTAGAGAGATTCTAGGAAGATTAAAAAATAATCAAAAGTATGTGTTAGACATACCTTTCTGGTCTCACTGTGAATATGAATCACAGAGGGACGAGCCCTGAAGTAAGGAAAGAGATAAGGGTATAATGTAAAATTTCAACCATCAAGTGATTAAGACATAAACAGAGCAGATTATAAAAGAAGTAAGGACGAAGGGAGTAATATAGCAGTTATTAAGGAAGTGAGTGGAATATATGGGACTTAGTTTCTGACCAGATATGGTGAGTGATATGGTGATAGAGGTAACGAATGGAACAAGTATAGAATGTTTTGCAATTTCCAACTCTGATTAATAGGTAATTAGAAAATAAGTATTTACTGAGTGCCAACTTTGTACAATATACTATTCTAGGGCTGGTGGGTTAAAGCTAAACAAAGAGATAATACACAAATACTTTGGGTAATGTTTAGTGTTTTAAATTTATGAACAGTGACTAGAAAAACCACTAGAAACAATGCTGTAACATGGAACTAGTGAGCACAAGCAGGAAAAGTTTAGGAAAATGTAGGAGAGTTAACTGTGTGTATAGGGTTACCTGCCAAGAATGTTGTGGAGGAACCAGCCAGCCTATGGGAAACTCACAAGGAGGAAACAAGGGTTTCAGGAGGCAGAGAAGAGGAGTTTCTCACCCTTACTGTCCTACCTCCTTTGATTTTTTTGCTAGTGGTTCCTACATAAGTTGAACTCCACCAGAAGCTAGAGCACTTATTGACAGTGATACATTCCATATATATCAACTGTCTTGGGCATGTTCAGGGTCATAAAGAGTGGAGAGTGGGTCTGGATCAGGGGTGACATAGATATCTAGCACAAAATACTCAGTATTGAAGATACTGAGATAATTGAGATAATTGAGACACCTAAGAGGAACACTCTAAAGCTTGAGATAATTGAGACACCTAAGAGGAACACTCTAGTACTGTTACATGTTGGAATCTGTAAGTCAGCCAAGGTTTTTAATCTAGAAACTCCACTTAGTATATTGATGGTTTCTAAGAAATGACTTTACAAAGAACAATCGCCACGATTTATTGAATACCCTTTGCATTACAGGATTTGATACAACTTCAAATGTTTATATATTTACATAACTTATCTCTATCACAAAAACTCTGCATTTTGCACATAAAATAATTGAGTTAAAAAAGAAAAACTGTTACAATTAGTTACCAACAGGGTAGCTCCCATAAAACTGTCAGATGATTTCTCAACAGAAACTTTGCAAGCCAGAAGGGATTGGCATGAAATTTTCAAAGTGATGAAAAGTGAGGACCCAGCAAAGCTGTCATTTAGAACTGAAGGACAGAGAAAGAGCTTCCTAGACAAAAAGCTAAAGGAGTTCATCACCACCAAGCCAGTATTACAAGAAATGTTGGAGGGACTTCTTTAAGAAGAAGAAAAATTATGTATCAAAAATATGAATAATAAAACAACAATAACTATATATCTATCAACACTTTGAATGAAAAAGAATTAAATGCTCTAATCAAAAGATAGGTTGGCTGAATGGATAAGAAAACAAGACCCTTACATATGCTGCCCATGAGAAACTTATGTCAGATCAAAGAAGCACACAGACTGAAAGTAAAGGGATGGAAAAAGATGTTTCATGAAAATGGAAATGAAAATACGACAATAACTATATACCTATTAACACTTTGAAAGAAAAAGAATTAAATGCTCTAATCAAAAGATAGGTTGGCTGAATGGATAAGAAAACAAGACCCTTACATATGCTGCCCATGAGAAACTTATGTCAGATTAAAGAAGCACACATACTGAAAGTAAAGGGATGGAAAAAGATGTTTCATGAAAATGGAAATGAAAATAAAAATCTGTGGTAGCAATATGTATACCAGACCAAATAGACTTGAAAACGAAGGCTATAACAAGAGACAAAGAAAGACACAGTAATCCCACTTCTGGATATTTAACGAAAGAAACCCAAAATACTACTTTGAAGGGACATGTGCATTTACATGTTCACTGCAACATTATTTACAATAGCCAAGATACCCATCTGTAAAAAAGAATGAGTTCTTGCCATCTGCAACATGGATGGACCTAGAGGGTGATGTGCTGAGTGGAGTAAGTCAGACAGAGAGACACATGATTTCACTTACATTGGAATCTAAGAAACAAAATAAACAAACAAGTTGGAGGCATACTCCTGGATGCAGAGAGCATTTTGGGGCCTGTCGGATGAGAGGGAAGTTGGAAGGTAGAGATGGAGATTAAGAGGTGCAAATTGGTAGTTACAGGGTAGTCATGGAGATATAGTGTGTAGCATAAGGAGTGTGGTCAATGGTGTGGTAACTGAATCTGGTGTCAGATGGGTGCTGGATTTGTCAAGGTGATCACTTCGTGGGTGGTGCCGGTCTCTCGTTACTGTGGTGTACACCTGAGGCTGGTGTAATATTGTATGTCAACTATAATTGAAAAATAAAAATAACAAACATTGAAAAAAATTTGCTTAAAATTTAGGCACAAGACTGTCATAACTAGGTTTATTTAACACCAAAATCTTATGACATGATTTATAATCTCAGTTAATCCATTCAACACCCATGTGATAGTGCTATTATAATTCTCCCCAGATTGGAAATCCAATCATTTGGAAAACATTCCACACAGGATGACATGTTTGTCTTTTTTAAAAAATTGACATATAACAGGAATTTTATAAATATGTCTTGAATGAGTTAAATTAATTGGCCAAGATCTTATACCTAACAAGCAGTGGGACCAGATTTCTGCATCACATTGTTTCCCTTTATTTTGTGCCTACTTACCAATTCTTTAATGAAAATATTTGAAAAATAATGACTTTTAAAATCATATGAATTACAGTGGAGGAATATAGAGAAAATGACACATCCGAGAATCATGATATATCAGAGAAAATGGTATATTTCATATGGGCAGGAAAGGGAAACCTAAGCACTTATATTGTAAGAACAGCAACGTCTTTACTCATGTAACAGTTAATCATTGTGCCAGAGACAGTGTTCCCAGCTGAATTCTTTAAAAGCAGGTAGAGCTGGCATTATAAGGACTTTTAGTCCTTAAAGTCAAGAAACTATGATCATACTCACAATAACCCTATTAGAGTGGAAATACTATCTTAATTTGTAAAATTAAATGTGTACATATATCTCTTGGCCCAGAAAGTCCATGCTTAAGTATATACCAAACAATAATGTGTAAGTCTCTCTCTTTAAGTATACTAATATTCATATCAACATTGTTAGCAATAGCCCCCAAATAGAATAAAAATGTTCACTATTGGTAGAAGAAAAAAATATCTTGTGATTTATTCATGCCATAGAATATTATCTATCAATATTATCATGTACAATAACATGGATGAGTCTCAAAAGAGTTGATGTACAGCAAAAGGAACCAGACACAAAGGTACATGTTATGAGTCTATTCATACAGAGTATGACACAAGCAAATCTTTATTCTTAGAAGTTAACAGAGTGATTACTCATGGGAGCTGTGGTGACAGAATGGACTAAGGGAGGTGTAGGCAGGAGGAACTTCTGAGATACTCATTTGCTACATTGTACAAAGTTAACTTGATTAAACTGTAATTATAGTCCCATTTCCTTTTGGTATGGTTCCAACTTAAAATTAAACAAAAGAGGAAATTGAACACTAGCAGTTACCTTTATTCTTAGAAAATCATCACGGTTAAATATGGGGATAGACAGACACAGTGGTGCCCTGCAGGTCCTAGACTCTCTTTTCTCTCATCTGCTCTATTTCAGCTCTTCTTTGTGCTTGCTGGTCCTGATGACCAGCAGAAACTCTAGGCTCACTGCTGGATACTTGGTTATGGACCACATTGTGGTAGCTGCTTCATAGCAAATGCATCTCATAAACCTCTTTACAAAGTCCCCATTCATAATTTCATTTTGGCAGCAGAAGATGCTGGATTTTTTCACAAGCAAACTCTAAGTTATCTATTCTTACCATTGTCTTAGCTAGGTTGACTAGTGACTCTTTCTATGATCCGTTAGTCCTTATTCCAGACTTCATTTTCCCATCTCCTCCCACATGTCTGTAAAATAAAATCTCACAAATTCCTTATTCACATATTTCTTATATTGGGTATATTCCCTTGAATAAACCTTGATGGATTCATTGATAACTTTCTCTTGCTTTACCTGCATGTTTGTTATACGGGTGTTTCCACTTTTGGAGACATTTGTTAATTATTGCATTTATGATTTTTGTACATTTCCAATTATATTTTATTCTTTAGTTAAATGTTCACATATAAACTGCTTCTAGGAATGAAAAGGCATTCATAACATATCAGATTACATTCAACATTATTGTCAAAACAAATTTACACAAACTATATATTATTCCAGGTGAATAATGCTGTTTATTGTTTTATCTGAGATAGCCATGTATAATTTATCAAAAGTTCTAAAGTAAGAAGTTGTTGTATAATCTTGTCAAATGTGGTATCTCAAACCTCATTAAATGACTTCTGCAATGCCACTTGAAGGAGTTTAAAAAGGTGCATTACCTGAAAATACTTTATGCTTTAAAAAGTCATTTACTTTCATGAGTTATCATCCGATGACAAATCGAGCTGATTGGACACCTAATACAATTAAGAATGCCAGACTCTTCACCCAAAAGGAAAGATCAGAGTGGCATCTATTCTGTAGACATATGGTAGGCCAAATAATGGCCCTCAAAGGAATCCAGTTCCTAATATTTCTAGTCTGTGAATGTTACTTTATATAGCAAATGGGCTTTGCAGATATGATTAAGTTAATGATTTTAAAATGCGGAGATTATCCTGCGTTAGCAGGGTGGACCCTAAATGCAATCACAAGTATCTTTATAAGAGGGATATCTGACAGACAGAGAAGAGGAAGAAGGTAAAGTGATCATGGAAGCAGGTGCAGAGAAAGCAATGTCACATGGGGCCATAAGCCAATGAAATGACCCAGTCTACAAAAGCTGGAAAAGACAGGAAAATGGATTCTCTCCTAGAGTTTTCCAAGAGATCGTGACCCTTTTGACATCTTGATTGGGGACCAGTGAAACCTACTTCAGACTTCTGACCTCTGGTAAAATAAGAAAATAAATTCATATTCTTTTAAACCACACAGTTTGTTTAATTTGTTACAGCAACTGTAGGAAACTAATGCAAGAAGAGAGGAAAGGAGTTAAATCAGTACATGAGTGAGAGATAAGCGTGCCTTGTAAACAGAATAAAGAAACCCAAGCAGAAATAACGGTAGAATAATTTTCTTCTAACTTAAAGAGAGACAGGATCCAAAAACATGGTGAGAATTTAACCACATAAAATTAGAGTTCTCAATCTTGATTGTAATCCCCACATAAAAGTCCAGGTGGCCTTGGACATAGGGTACCTCTCTCACCAATGACATAAATATTGAGTAAAAAGAAACAAAGAGACAAAGAAGGAAGGAAGGAAGGAAGGAAGGAAGGAAGGAAAGAAAGAAAGAAAGAAAGAAAGAAAGAAAGAAAGAAAGAAAAGAATCCAAATGAAATTTAATCAACTTATAATTAGAGGCAAGGATACATTTGACATAGAAAACTTTCCATGCAGAAGGTCTGAGTTGAAGTTTGCAAATTATTTGACTCACTGAATAGAATGAGGTCAACTTGAGAAATATTTTGAGACAGTGTGTACTTACGTATGATAGATAAATCCAATGTATATAATATTTATCTACACGCACACCGAGAAACAAGTTTGAGCCTGTGCATTCTAGTTCAGTGATATTGCTGTAAGCCAGCAGAGGTTAGTGATTTCTATGAGCCATTTCACACATTCCTGGTGTCATGCAACTCGTATCAGATAACAATGGTCTCTAGCACTGTCTAATTTTTCTAGACCTTCTTCAAAGTCTAGAAAATGTCTTGAAAATGAATGTCTTCATTTTTCTAGATACCCTTCCCTGGATTTTTTTATGCTCCCAGTTTTTCCAGCTTCTAACTCTTATTTATTTTTACTTATAGACCTAATTCAGTCTTCAAAATTGTTCATCTCATTTGTTTTTCCTGACTCACATGTATTATTGCTAGGACTACTGCTTGGACTCATTCTCTGGAATATGGGCTGAGTTAACTCGGCAGGATGGCGTTGCCCTACCCCTGCATATTTAACACAAGGAAAGCTTGAAAATGACTACAACTGAGCTCTTAGAATGTTCTGTCTCCTAGGGCTGGTTGTGTACGTTTGAGGCCCTGTGACATGCTTTATCAGTGTATCCAGATAATTTATATCAATGATAGTATTTTTGGTGAACACCTGCTGTTAGTCTGGAGCTTCAGTAACTGAGGTCACACAGGTCCTGTAAAACTATATGAAGATGACTGACTGATCCCATCCCCAGCCAGGCTCAGTTGAACTTCCTTGGTTAGCAACATTACGCACTTGTCTGCACACATCATTGCTGGAGGAATTAAGCTTATCCTGTGATACTCCACTGAGAGGGACACTTAGAAGCTTAGGCCTGGTCTCCTCTGGCCTTTGTCCCATAAGCCTTTTCCCTTTGCTGATTTTCTCTGTATTCTTTCACTGTAATCAACTGTAATTGTAAGTATGAAAGCTTTTGAGTCCTGTGAGTCTTTCTGGGGAATTATGAAACTTGAATTATGGAACTCGAAAGTAGTCTTAGGGATGCTTGCTACAGCCTATTTCCCTGATCTAGGTTAGCAAAGGTTTTTCTCACTCCCGGTTCCCGCCCCCATGGATAGTGCTACAGCTTCACCCTTGCTCATTTCTCTAACAAAGTACTGAACAGAATACAGTTAGAGCAAAGGTAGGAAAAAATGATTGAGCAGAAAGCATGTTAACAACGGAAGAAAGGAAACCTGTAAGTTATCTTTACACTTCTCCTAATACATCTCATTGCTTTTGCCTCATTATATAACTGAGAAAAAGCTTGTACAGGGAAGGGATTGGTCAACTCTGACATTTTCTTTTGTCTGCCTAAACTTGCATCATATTCTTATTTTATTCATGATTACTTTGCAGTAATAATTTAACTTCTCTTTTGAGGAAATAAAATAAGTTAATATAGTCTGTAAAAGTACTTTACAAGGCATAGGTAAAGAGGTCTTATTAGGGAGGCTGTGAAAAATTAAATAAGGGCTCTCCCTTGAACCCCAAAATTGTGGATTAGTTGTGGCTAAATTGTTTCCCCAAAAAGTTAGGTGTTGAAATCCTAATTCCCAGTACCTCACGATGTGACTGTATTTGGAGGTAAGGTCTTTAAGGATATAATTATCGTTAAATGAGGTCATTAGGGTGGGCTTAATACAATTGAACTTGAGTTCTTATAAAAGATTAGGACACAGAGAGAAGAGAGACCATGTGAGGACATAGTGAGAAGGCAGCCATCTACAAGCCAAAGAGAGAGAACTCAAGAGGAAGCAACTCTGCTGATGTTTTGATCTTGAACTTCTAGCCTCCAGAATTGTCAGAAAATAATTTCTGTTGTTTAGCTGTCCTGTCTGAATTACTTTGTTATGGCATCTCTAGCAAACTAATATATCCTCCAAACTTTAAAACTAAAATTGTAAACTGTACTGATTATCTGATATATTCACTAGTAAGGGTACAATTATCAACCTGATATTAAATATTGCAAAAACAAGTTCTCCTTTAGTAAAAAAACAACAACAACAACAACATGAAACATACATCTCCTCTAGAGTTTCTTAAAACTCAAATTTCTGCATCAGTGTTTCCCAACCTATAGGCCATATACCAGGTGACTAAAGATTGAATACAGTGAACTTACGAATTCATTCGTATAACAAACAATAACTCTAGACAGAGTAAATAATTCTGGTACACACCAATAATCCAAAATTTCAAATGTTTGTAGATTATATTCTGATTTCAAAGTTATTTATAAATATTTCCATGTGTGTCATAGTGGTGTGTCATTAATTAATTCTAAGAGAAAAGTTGTCAAGTAGGAGTCTGTGTTTTTCAAGTTATAAAGAAATCATACCAAGAGATTTTTATTGCTTGTCATAGTCAAAGACTTAATTATTACTTAACTGAGCAAATACCTGGGTCATTCAATCTAGGAAAGGAAATATAGAATAATTGTTTGTGGCCTCCGAAGTTGGCTTCATGTATTCACATTTTAACTTCACAAGTCACTAGTTATGTGATATTGGGAAAATTAAATTACCTTCTGCATCTTGATTTTCAAAACTGCAAAACAAGAATGATGAGCTCTCTCCTAGAATTGTTGTGAGAGTTAAAGGAGAAAAAAAGCAAGCCAAGTGCTTGGCACAATGTAAACAAACAAACAGACAAACAAACATATAAATAAAATAGAAACTGCCAAGTGAAGTTTGGTCAACCACATGTCTTCTAGTATTAAGCTAACATTTTTCTATAAGCCTCATTACTGAAGCCACTCACCCAGTCACTCTTCCCCTCCTAACTGCAGAAAAAGCAGAGCGTGATACAGAGAATGTTCTTGAGACAGTAAAAGAAATGTCACAGTTCCCCAGCAGGAAGCAAATCAACTTAAACCCTGCTAATTTCTCCAAAACAAAGTAATTGGATTTATATCTACAGGATATCTTCTTTCTCTGATGCACTTCAATGACTCTTGTGAAATTCTTGATTTTTTTACTAAACCTAAAGCCTTTCATGAAGTCAAAACATGACAATTCAAAAGCATTTTGGCACTGACTTCAAAATATGTCTGTGACTTTATTCCAACAATGCTTGCAATCGTTTTCTTTTTGAAAACACAGTGGTAAATATCAAAGAGAAAGAATTAATGTCTATAAACCTCTAAAAAAAATCACTGATCTTTTCTATCTTTAAATGAGACATAACACTATTGGGAGTGAGGATAATGTCACCAGATTAACCGCTTAATTTATGAGAGGACATACACAATTGTATATTGCAAAAAGGCTATGCTCGCTCTAAAATTCAGTTAAATCATTGCAAAATGATATGGAAATCAGCCCTTTAAAAACTACTAGAAAAATTATTACCCAATCTATCAGACAAAGAACATTTCTTTATTAATTCTCACTCTAAAATTTCAGCAGGCTACTTTACATGACTTAATAAACAGTTACTTATTAATGTATTTAATTATTTTCTCTCTCAATTTACACCAGCATATTTTATTGTTTCTGGCTTTCCCCACCCCATCAAAATACTTTGGAATGAAAAAATTTACTTTTTCATGGTCTTCTGATATTTACAATTGATGAGTGCAATTATTTGTGAGAACAATGGGCTGGTAAACTTATAAAACAAGACAGAAGCCCACAAATCGAATAAGATATTTATAGAACATTATTGCAACTGTGTGGTACAGAACCTTTGAGTGTATAACTAAAAATCTATTGAGTACAGAGAAAAATCGATATATCCTTAAAAAAAAATAATGCAAACTGACAATGTTGTAAACGTTCTTTTCTTGTTTTTCTTTCTTGTTTCCTTTTCTTTTCTTTTTTTTTTTTTTTTTTTGGAGGGGAGGGAAGTTTTTCATAAGGAGAAAATTGTAACAGTAGTGAAGATGTTAAGAAAAGTTATCTAAAACTTGAGAATAAGGCCAAAGGGATATCTGCAAGTTTTTCAGCTTCATCTGAGACCGTTGCCCAGTAAGCCCACTCAAAAATAGTTTAATTTTCTAGGAAGAATATATTTTTGTTTGACTTATTATTTTTTATTTATTAAGGCCCCCAAATACTGTGAAGTTACATATTAACATGAAGATATTTTAGACCCATGGTAAAGATACCCAAAAAGTAATGACTTTCTTGCCCTTTAGGACCTTAACCCATTTTATATCTAATTTAGTTATCTTACATCACCATTTTGTAAGTGCCTACACATTCTTCAGTTCTGTCTCTTCATTATTCTGTTGTTTTCTTCAATAACAAGTTAAATCTTTGACATATGTTCACTTTATATTGGAAAACATTATAAATATTAACTGAAAAATATACTTTTATTACTCTTATTTTTATAATAAATACTTGAATTTAAAATGAAAGTATAATTATGCTTTTAAAATTATACTTTATTAAAGAAAACAATAATCACTTATAAAGTAAGATTGTTCCTATCACTAATGAAGGAAAGCAATAAAAAGAGAGCAAGAGCCACTTTTATCAAAGGAGTCCTTTGGAACTAAGATATACTATGCTTCTTTGCAACTGTATATTTTCAAAGCACCAAGCATCCCAACCTCTTCTATCTAAAATAGCTTCATTGACTGCAACATTCATCTAAATTTCTCTTTAAATTTTTCTAATTTTCTATTTCCCCCCTATTAAAAGAAAGCTACTCTTTGTAATTGTAACTACTTGGTATAAAATCTTTTCCTCATCCTTCCTCAGATGGCAAGTAAGTGGTATAGCTTTGGAATGGTCATAAAGATAAAAAGATGACAAAAGTCCTATCAAGAACTGGTGGGACTGGTCCTTCAGAAACTCACATCCTTTCGGGGTGCCTCGCAGAAGTGGAGCGAGAGGGTCTGTCTTTGAAGGACAACTGAGAAAGCAGTTGGGAAGGTGATCAGGATTATTGTCAGTGGTTCATAGCTCTAGGTAGGGACCTCCTGGTCTTCGATTTCATTTATCATGTGGATGTGAACTGGGTTAAGTGAGAATTTAGCCACAAAAGAATATTTTTGCCTATAAGATCCCTGTTTCAGTTGGCCTTCTTCCAGCTTTTTGTTAGAGTGCTGGGTCCAGTTTTAGTCACCACTCTGGGAAAGGAGACTATTGACTTATCTACTCATCTAAGGGAGAGAAAATGAGTCCAGGAAAAAATGTTTTTGTAGACATTTTTGGTTTTGATTTTTATTTGTTTTTTGTTTGTTTATTTGTTTTGTCTTTTGTTTTTAGCTTATTAGACAGAAGTCTGAGAAATAATATAATTACTGTTAGCAAGAAAATGGTAAGGAGTCATTTGAACAATAAGTTATTTCTTTTTAATCTATCAACAAGGAAACACTCAATAGCTTACATTGAAAAAGTAATTCTTATAGATTCAAGTCAATCAGAGGCAAAATGGCATTTGACGTTTACAGGAAATTAGTCTCACCACACATTTCATCCAAGAAAAAATATAGATTCACAATGTACATTGACTTATACAAGGCCACACAATTGGCAAGAAGATGATGAAATGGTAGCAAATTACAGATAAATACTGAATGTATAAACAGAAGACACCTGATCACCACAGCTCATTTTACCTGCAAAATTTATTTTCTCAAATATCAGGAGTAGCATCGAGACTAATACTTCAACTGTATTTATTCTATAAAACAAGATCTGGCCTAACACTATCTCTTAATCTTGGTACCAAATGTTTTCAAATTCAACAATTCTGACTAATACTAAAAGAAAGACAAAGCACTTCCAAGGATCATAAACATGATCGGTTTATATTTGATGCCTTCAGAATATACTAAAAATGTATTTATCATATTTATGTGTCCCACAGTTCTTGGTATGAGGTTCAGTCAAGGTGTGTATTAAACTAAAATTAGTTTCTTTGTTTTATTCTGTGACAGATATTTTGAAGTACTGTAAATTCCAGGACATGTGCATCAACTATAAGTAATGAATAATAAGTGACAAGCAAATATTTTATTTTGTGTCTTTAATTAGTTATTGCAAAGTCATAGGTTTTCTAAGGTGTAGGATGATAAAAATAAATAGTTTAAATCATTTTAAGATTGATTTTTTGAATTTTATGCTTTCAACAAACATTATGAATAAGAATTGAAAAATTATAGCATGCAATACAGCTAAATGGATGTTTTCAGGAATGATGGCATTTTAATTGAAAATAAAAAAACTCAGTTTCACGAAGCCACATGATACCACATTCCTCAAACGATTTCAGCATTTTTATGCTTTTATATTGCATTTCGCTTTTTTAACACAAGTAATCAGAACCTTGTTTTGAAAACAAACTATTTATTACTTGATATATGGCTATTTATTACTCCTTAGTTATGTTTTGCAGTCATGTAATAGAAATGGCAGTTAACAGATCATTTCTCTAGCAATCTAGGAATGAAAGTAGAATGGCAGAAAAATAATTAATGGTTTCCAAAAGTATGTTAGTAAATCTGCACTAGAAATAGAGACATATCTATAACTGTATTAGATATAATGTATGTGTTATCCATATTTTTCCCAAAAGACATCTGCCAAGCACGTATAAAGTAATGAGATGTGAAAAGAAGTTTAACTGAGCCAGTGTTCTCATCTTGCGTGCATATAATGGCATCTTATGAGTTCCAGAGTGTATGATGGGAAGAAACTATGCCAGGTTAGGGATATTAAAGTACGCATGCCAATAATAGTCCCGGTTACGTAAGGTTGTCTGCAGATCCTGGGCATCTTGAAGTGACTATGAAGAAAAAACGGTAAACCGTGATTGTCTCCCAGGAGGAGATGGATAATCAGTTCTAGTTCTTACGTTTTTTCCTGGTCTCTTAAGTGGTAAGTAGTTGCTAAGCAGACAATGTTGAATGGAAAGGGAGGTAGAGAAAGTGATGAATATTTATAGGAGGGTTTTAAGGACCTACCTTGTCTTCCAGTGGAGGCTATTAAAGCTACTGAACTGAGTGATCTTTCCAGAAGCACTGAAATGCTTCTTACAATTGAGAAGAAAGAATTATATTCTCAAATATGCCTTAATGAATGTGGCAAAGAGTTTTTCTTTTACCCTGCCCTTTCACATCTTTCTTATTTCATTTTTGGTAGGAACTTTATTTTTTGGCTGCTTCACCCTGAGAAATGGAAAAGATATGTGTCCTCCTTCAGATTTCATGGACCCATACCACTGAGATCCAACGATCTCCCAAAATGTACCCAGGAATATTCTCTAAGGCTTTTGTCTCCCAAATATAGAACATCTTCTAGGTGGTTGTAAACCACTTGACAAAGGAACATCTTGTGTACAAAGGACAATGTATTTCATTATTCCTGGACCATACAGTAGGATATAGAATTGCAAGATGTGGGATAAGATAGTGGGCAGAAATGGGCTAATCAAAGATCTGGACTCTATTCCATAAGTGAAAAGGAAAAGTTGGATGTTTTTAAGGAGAGTAATAATAGTCTCTTGGTGACTAAATAGAAGCTTATATTGAAGGAGGAAAAGTAATTAAAATACATGAAATAAAATTAGGGAGCATTTGCAGTAGCTTGGTAAGAGCTTTTAAGGACATGAACAGAGTAAGTGGTGTATGAGATGAAGTAGTTAAATATCATTGTGGGAGATACTTAGAAAATTAATTTAGCAGGAACTGATGTTAGATTAGAATGGCATAGTGGGTTACAAGAAAAGAAAAAATACTTTCAAATCTTCTGGAAGAAGTTACTGTCATAAATGGTTGCTAGAATCTGAAATAGAGAATACAGAGGAGAATGAAGGAAAGGAATTGATTTTACTTTAGAGGGAAGAGTCTTAGTGGTCTTTCAGCAAAAATAGATATGCAGATGCATAGTTTATTTGAAATGCCTTGCCATGAGATCAAGAGTGACAAGTTAAAACAATGAAACTAGATGCACTACTAAGGAAAAGTGTGTAAAATTATGGCAGCATTGAGATGTAAACAGAGCCATATAAAACACAATATCAGAATATCCTCTGAACTAAAAAGGTACCAAGCTGAAAAATGTTTCAATATACTAGAGATTGAAGGAATGATATATATAAAATCCAAAAATCTAAAACAAAAAAACATTCTATTAATGTAAAGAATAAGGTAAGGGGGATAAAAGTATTTATGAGTAAGAAAATAAATCAAAGTGTTTTTTACTGTGTACCATTGTCATTAGGACAAAGGTAGTAAAATTAAAATTGTAAATGTGAATGAAATACATAATCAGAGACTATTCATCTAAAAGAGAAGGCATATGCCAATTTTTGTCTTTGCTTCGCGCTGCTTGATATTCTTTAAGAATAATTGAGTGCACAACCTAAGACATCATTCTCATATATTTTTTGATTAAACCACCTTAAGAGGATTATATGATACTTATTACAACAAGACTCAGGTATGAATATGACTTTATCATCTTGATAAAAGGTGCAGAATCAAAATTGAAGTATTTCAACACGGATAAATATATAAGTAAAAATTAATGGCTGAATATGCAAAATATTCTGGAAAATCATTTACCACTAGTCTATGTGCTTTTAAATATTGTCTTCACAGTGCCATCAGGATTGTTTGTTACATTTCTCTTTCTTTTCCTCGCTTTTTTCATTCTTCTGCATCCTCCAAAGAGATTGTGACTGTTTCTTCCATCATGTTATTTTTCCTCATCAGTGACTTTATCTATTTTGCTTTCAAGACAAAAAGATTGGAGTTAACTACTACTGAGCTCACTGTCACTAATTTCCATAGCTAATACCACATAAATTTTAGAAAATGTATTTTACTTCAGAAATATATTGGATTCATCTTCTCTATTTCCTTTTTACTGGCATTACTTTGGATGTGCCCTTTATTTTCTTCACGAAGTTATCTTAACTTTTCTTTCCATATGTCTGTACTCATGAAGTATAAATCACGTGTCTTGCACATGCTGCATAAATAATTTTAATAAGACATTATTCTTACCCTTAATAAGTTTATAGTCTAGTGTATAAAACGGATAGGAATCTTCATTAAATGTGTTTTTCTTGTGTTTTTACTTACGCCATCATCCTAGAGACTCTCCTTATTTAGTCTTTGATTATATAAATTAAACTTCAAAATATGACTCTTTTGAGGGTGAAAGGTAGCATTAATAATGATTCCTCAGGGAAGTGGACATAAACCAGGACTAGCCTGGGAGACTAGGAGAAGTGTTCATCCTACACAGGACATCTCTTCCATGCTGCCACCATGGTTACCTCCCCCAAACCTAGTACTAATGATTCCATTTTCCTGTCTAAAAAATATTCGATGGCTTCTCCTCTAAAATATTTCAATCCAAACTACTGACATCAAGTTGTAGAATGAAGTACTGAGCATTTTCATTTATTTATTCTCTGTCTCTAAATCACATAGAAATAGCTACAGTAAATAAAAGAAAATATAAATTAAAATGGAATAATAAATTCGAGTCACAGAAACCATAGCCCCAAATCAGCAGTGGGCATGAGAAGGAAGTTACAGTGGGGAAGGTTCATACCTCATAGCAGAGCTCCAGGGAGGCCCCTGAGCCCAGAGTTGGCAAGTAGAGAGGGAAGAGAGGGTTCTGGACCAGAACTCATAATTAAAGCACTACTTTAGAAGAGACAGATCAGTTCTTCTATCTGCAGCAAATTTTCTCCAAGGACAAAACCAAAACTCTTCTTGCTAAATGAATGAATGAGTTATTCTAAAGAGGATAGAACTTTCTAGAACCAAGATAGGTGCCTCAGAGTAACGCCTTCCTCATTCAGGAATTTGAGGTGGGCAGACTTGGCACAAATGTTATAAAAATAAAAGCATGGACTCAGAATTTTTTTCAAATATAGATTTGTCATTTATTCAATAGTTGTATGTGGGAAGAAATGAGAGGGATTAACCACAAGGCGGAGGCCAGGACCACAGGCCTCATCTGTTAAACATCAGTTTTAGCGCTTTCTTTTTGTATATATGTGGAAATCAAGATCTCTCTTCTCCTTATCTCCCTTATTTTTCAAGAATCGTTTTGCTGCCCTTTGCTCATCTACAAACTAGCATCTAAAACTTACATCATACCTCTGAAAAGCAATTTATTATGCTTCTGAAAACAAAGATAAGAATAAATAAGATAAAATAAACATTTGACAAGAAGTTAAAATATACTTTGTGAAAAAGTAGAGTTGGTACACAAGGTAAAATATACAAAAGAGAGATTTAAATTGTCATTTTGAAAAAAGAATCACAGTATCACATGAGAAGAGCAAAGGAGAGTATGTCATGATGAACAAACATATTGTGGATTGCTTTTTTATAGGATGATATTTTAACTTATACATTTCTGACATAAATTATTTTCATCATGAAGGATCCAATACTGTAATTATATAAACATTTTAAAGCAAATCTCAGTAGCCAGACCTTGCTCAAATATGCAGTGCAGTATGTCAGTCTTCCCAGAAAGATTTTTAGGAAAAAGAGTCTCATATGTCAGGAAACCTATAAAACTAATTATCAAATTTAATCCTTATTAGTCAGCATAGTCCTTCATCTATAAATATAAACATAAAGCCCAGAATCAACATATACAATAAAAAGGAAGAACCAAGGTGAACAGGTGGCGCTCGGGATTGACAAAGCATATTTCGGGGACAAAAAGAAACTAAAACGGCTTTTCATAACAGAGAGATAAAAGAACAGGCTCTTACGAAAAGGAGGAATCCAAAAACAAAAGGACGGATCTAAACAAACTAATGTGATACTCACCTCCTTTCACTATATCTCATCTGCAAAAGAAAAAATCAAAAACAGGATAGAGTAGAAGAAAATCATAGCATTGAGCATATGTGTAACTGTATATCTGTATATAATATGTACATATTTGCTAAAGCTGAGAGCACACAGAAAGGATAGCACAACCTTACCATTGCAAAAAAATGCTACTAAATAGAATCCAATATTTTTATTATCTTCTTTTGCAATAATATAGAATGTACATTTCATAAAATGCATACATTTTTCAATGTTCTTTGACAAATGCATACACTCATGTAATCAAGACTCCTATGAGGATAAAGAAAAACTCTCATCAGAAAATTAAGCAGAACCTGTCTCTAGAATCTCCCCCATGGTCCCCAAGACCCCCATAGCTGGTCCCTTCAGGAAACTACTTTTCTGGCTCTTTACCTCTTGTAGAATTTCGTGTAAGTTGAATCACATGATTTATACCGTTTTGTGTCCAATTTCTTTTGCTCTTCATAATGTCTTTGAGAATCTTGTATCAATATATAAGATATATTGGTAGGTTTTCTTTTTTATTGCAGAGTAGAATTCTGTGAAACAATTTGTTTATCCATTCTCCTTTTGATGAACATTTGAATTGTTTTGAGTTTTTGAAATAAACTACTATAAACATTATTGTTTAAGTCCTCGTGTGGGCATATGTATTCATTTCTCTTGGGAAAAGGCAATTCTATATGGACCAAGAATAGTTGAATGATATGATAGGTGCACTTTTAACTTTAAAAAAATTTGCCGAGCAGTTTTCCAAGTGCGATTTTACTATTCTATACAATACATGAGCAATCTATGAGATTTCCAAATCAATCAGTTTCTCTCTTTCTCTCTCTCTCTCTCTCTTTCTCTCTCATTCTCTCTCTCTCTCTCTCTCTCTTTCTCTCTCCCCTGCTCCCCCTTTCTCTCTGCCACAACATACACTTCTGCTTTTGAAGAATTTTGTCGAGCTTTAAATTACATATATAGTTTAATATTTATGTATATTTTAATTCCCATAGGACATTACTTGTTTTGCAGAAAATCTTTTTATTTATATTTTTATATTTGAAACAAGATAATTTAAAAATATTTGTGATAAAATTTTAATAACATTAACATTCTTTTTTAATTTTTTGAATTCTTTCTGAGTATATTAGATGAAACCTGGTGAAGCTTTTAAGTGAAAGGTCGATTATTAAGTGCTCATTAAAAAAATGGTATAATTCCTGGAACTCTTAAAATCCAAAGGTGCCAATTCCTTGGTAGCAAATACTTTTTTCAAGTGAGGTGGTTTACAATATTTGCTGTCATAAACTTGGGAGAAGACTTAATTTATCCATAAATTATTGACTTGATGAAGATAATTGTTAATTTTAGATTACAGTTTAATCTTGAAGGCATATCTCAGAAAGATTTAAAATAAATGAGTGGATTTGCTATAAGAAAACATATCACTTCCATCTATTTATTTATATGAACATGTCTCAGCTGATAGCATTTATAAAATGATTAATAGTGTAAAGGTTATACAACTGGAAGTCCTTTAGGTTTGTTTTCACCAGCATCACCACAGACGTGAGTAATGCATTGCACTGTAGCATTACAATGGCTATGACGTCACTAGGTGATAGGAATTTTTCAGCTCTAATTTAATTTTATATGTGATCTGTAGTCGTCCGAAATGTCTTTATGTGTGGTACATGGCTGTACAATATTCTTATTCGTGACCGAATAATATTTCATTATATATAAATATTAATATTTCTATATTCATTCATCTGTTATTGGACATTAGATATTTTCACATTTTGACTATTGTGAATAGTGCTACTATGAACATGTGTATGCATGTATTTGAGTACCAGTTCTCAATCCTTTTGGGTATACACGAAGGAGTGTAATTGCTGAGTTATATGATAATTCTGTTTAACTTTTTGAGAAACCACCAAACTGTTTTCCACAAAGATATCCCATTTTACATCCCCATCAGCAATGTATAAAACTTATTTTCCATTTTTAAATATTATTATAGCCATCCTAGTAGGTATAAAGTAGTATCTCATGATTTTGACTTGCATTTCACTAATGACTAATGACACCGTGAATATTTTCATGTGATTTAAGGACATTTGTATATCATCTTTGAAGAAATGTCTATTCAAGTCTTTTGACTAATTTTAAATTAGATTGTTTGCTTTTTGTTGTTGAGTTGTAAAAATTCTTTATATATTCTGGATATTAAAACTGTAATGGTTAATGCTATCTGTCAACTGCTGGGCTGAGATTCTCAGATAGCTGGTAAGACATTATTTCTGGGTGTGTCTGCAAGACGTTTCTGGAAGAGATTAGCATTTGATTCAGTGGATTGTGTAAAGAGAACTACCCTTACTAATGTGGGTATCATCTAAAACTTGAGGGCTCAAAGGAAACAAAAAGGCAAAGAAAGGGAAAAGTCTCCCTCTTTTCTTGTTCTGGGATGTCTATATTTTATTGCCACCAGACATTGAAGCTGTGAGTTTTTGGGTCTTTGAACTCTGGGACTTACACAGTGCCCCCATTTCTCTGGTTCTCAGGCCTTTGAACTTGTACTGAACTGTACCACGAGCTTCCACAGTTCTCTAGCTTGCAGGTAGACTGTGGGACTTCTCTGCCTCCATAACAGCATAAGCCAGTTCCTATTTATAATAAATAAATAAATACTTATCTCGTTGGTTCTGTTTCTCTGGAGAACCGTGACTAATACAAAAAGCTTATCAGGTATATGATGTGCAATATACATATGTGTCTTTTTTGCACAAAAGTTTTTAACTTTAATGAAGGCTAATTTATTTATTTTTTTCTTTTATTGATTGCTTGTGTTTTCATAGCTAAGAATTCATTGCGAAATCCAAGGTCACGAAGATTTACATCTATGTTTTCTTCTAAGAGATTTATAGTTTTAGCTATTATTATTTAAGTTTTTGATCCATTTTCAGTTATTTTTTTGTGGGATTAAAATAGGGTTCTGACTTCATTCTTTTGCATGCAGCTATGCAATTGTTTTACCACCATTTGTTGAAAAAAACTAATTTTTCCCCATTGAATGGTCATAGCACTCTGGTTGAAATCCATTAGCTATTATGTATGTGCTTATTTATGTACTCTCAATTTTATTTCATTGGCATATATACCTTTTCTACTGTTTCCTGGTAGTAAGTTATGAATTTTGGAATGTAAATCCTCTTTCTTCCCTTTCAATATTTTTTTAATTGTTCAGAACTCCTTTAAATTTCACATAAATTTCAGAATTAGCTTTTCCATCTTTTCAAAAAAGAAAGCCATTGAAATTTTGGTAGCGATTACATTAATCTGTATAGGGCTTTGGGTAGCATTGCTATCTTAACCATATTAAGTCTTCTAATTCATTAACATTGGAATTATTTTTATTTATTTATGTCTTCTTTAATTCTTTAACAATGTTTTGTAGTTTTCAGTATCTCATTTTTATATTTTCTTTTTCAATTGCATGATTTTTTTTGTATTTCTTGTTATTGTCTTCTGCAGTTTTATGCCAGTCACCTACTTTTTATGCCTATCATTCAGCTGAATTACAACCATTTTCTTTCAAGTTTTTCTTCCTACTTAAGCAAACAATGTTTTATTTAGTATCAAATGATAATAAGAAAACATATTGTTGTATTTTAATATTTATCCCAAGAGAAAAATAAAAAAGGGAGATTACTAATAATCCCAAGTGTGTTCAATAAATATTTTTAAAAGATAACTGAATAAATGATTCCATAAATTTCTGCATCCTAATACAATGTTTTTATGGTTAAAGTCCTTTCTGGCTTTTCTCTATATACTTATTTCTAATTATGGGTATGAAACATTTTACAATAGTTTCTCTTATTTAAAAACACATTTCCTCATATTTCTATACAATATTCATTATATATTTCTAAAGTGCAGCATCATATCATAAATTTTCAAGATTAATTTATTCACACTTATTCAGCCTTATAGATCTGTGTCTCGGGATTGTACAGAGGAAGATAGAGACTTGCTTGGATGAAATAATCTAGCATATAACTACATTTCGTATAATTTTAAGGCATCATCCTACTTTAAGCTTTTCTTGAAGGAAATTTCAATGATGATTTTACAACTCCAGTCTCCTCCCAGAAAACATTCTGTCCCTTCACTATGCAAAGTCAAGTGATGATAGTAACAAAGAGGAAAATTTGTAATCCCAAATTGCCCAGAGCTTTGTCTTGGTTTTGGAAATTCTAAGCTAAAAAGTCATCACATATTGTCAGAATTAATTCCTATCAAAAAAAAATGCAGGAAATCATATTAATATTTTGATTTAATTAGTTGATGTAAATAGAAAAAACATAAACAAGAAAGTCATTATAAAAATATCTGACCTATCTGTGATATTCCCAGGAAGAAATATCATATGATTTAAAGTAAAAAGACTGAAATATTATCTGCTCCTTTGCATTTGTTTTTTCAATCTTCTTTAATATTACAAGTAGAGATACTGTTCATTATAAACCATGACTTTTTTTCATTTATATTAATCTCTATGTTAATTTATTTAACTCTACTTTTTAGTTACAATAAAGAATTATAAGATTTTAAATTATTTTACATAATGTTGAAATTAATATTTTTGTCCATGTAATTTTTTTTTGCTTAAGTTTTATTTAGGAGAGATTTT
>NW_006494609.1:9568904-9676400 GCF_000325575.1 Pteropus alecto
GATCCATAAAGTGATCCTCACAATTACTCTAGCACCCATCCAGCATTACACACGACCGTTACAGTACTATTGACTGTATAATCTATGCTGCACTCTAAATCCTCGTGACTGTTTTGTAACTACTATTTGTAGTTCTTTACATACGATCCATAAAGTGATCCTCACGATTACTCTAGCACCCATCCGGCATTATACACGACCGTTACAGTACTGTTGACTGTATAATCTATGCTGCACTCTAAATCCCCGTGACTGTTTTGTAACTACTATTTGTAGTTCTTTATCCTTTCACCGTTTTTACCCATGAGTTTTTCTTAAAGGATAAATCCTCTCTTTTTTAGGACAACATAATACAGATAGTAGTGTCTATATTTTATATATTTATAAATATTTTCTCAGCACTTGACTTTCCTTTTTATGTGTTTTTATTATACTACAGAAAGATTATATTTTAAAAGCAGTATTAAATTTTATTTTCATCATAATACTTATTACATCTCAAATGAGGATATAATTCTTCACATATATCTTTAATACTTCCGTTTCCACTAATTTTCACGAATGTTTAAATGTTTAATTTTGTTGGTATAATTTCAAACTGGTGTCTTTTGTTTTCTAACGGAAGACAAAGTAAACTGAGAGATGTTTTAGCAAAGTTTTAGTGTCAGATTGTATGCATGTGTGTGTGTGTGTGTGTACATGGTATGTGTGTGTTCAAACACTTTAGAATTATTCCACCTAGATATCAAGCCCAACTTATGTCAAGACTGAGGATGGCAGAATTTGAGTGTGTGTATGTGTATGTGTGTTTTGATTGTCATTAGATGTATATGAGTTTGTGAAAAAAAGGTAAGATTGGGTGACGAAATTGTGTCTGACAGCGCCATGCACAGAAACCGCCTCCACAACTACCTAACTTGTCATCCTCCCACTCTCAGCCATCTGCAAACAGTCATTTGTTTGTCTGATTTCAACAATGGCAGCAAAATCTACTAAAAGTGAAATCAATAATTATCTCCAGAAATCTAAAGATAAGTAGTCCAAGTCCCAACTTTCCTTTTCTCCAAGACTTCTCAGTACTGCTGACTATACTTTTGACATTTCTTCATTTCTAAGTTAAATAATTGTCATGATGAATCAGAATATATATTCGACACCTTTACTTTAAACAAAATTGCATGTCAGGAAGTTACTTTCCTATGGGCAGTACTGAGTGCTTCCATTTCTTAAATTTAAGCTTGATATTTTGATTTTACTTATCATACTGACCATTTAGAACTATCCTCACTATTTACGTGGCACGAGATATATCCTACTCAACAAACATCTATAAATTTTGATCTATGACTACCACTTCTAGAAATATATTTTTAAAAAATAACTGAACAAGTGCACAGTGATATGCATGATATTTTTCAATGCATATTTTTCAATGTTTATATTAGTGAAAAATTAAAAATGTTATAAATGTAAAATAGTAGTTATTAGGTCAAGTAAGTTAAGGAATGAAATGATACATAAAGACTAAAAGTGATGACTAAAATTTTTCTTTCACATGCATTAGTTTTCATAATATATCATTATGTAAATAAAGGTTACAGATAATGTGTAGAAGTGAACCATTTTTGTAATATATCACACAGGTATTTAATACACATTTCTGATAAATATATAGAGACATTTATTTTTCTTGTTTGTTGGTATAGTAACTCAAATTATTACTTTTTCTTTTGGCTATACTATTTTTCTCTGTAACTTTAATAAACATACAATGTATTTTTAAAAGAATGTACTTTACAATACCTTTTTGCCTCTACAATCCGTGAATAGGCCAGTGTTCTCTTATTACGCGATATAATGGAGTTGTCATAGTTAAACACATTCAAGAGGTTAAAGGGCATGCTCATAGTAGGTAATGGTTAAGAATAAAAATAAAATGCAAAAACATGAAGAATTTTAGACAAAGATGGCCTAATGACATAATTTCAGCTTAGACTACCAGGAATATTACTTCAACTTTGAGTGATGTCTTATGATGTTTAATGGCCGCAGGTCACCAGAAACTTGTACAGAATAATAAAGAAATGCATTTCTCAGGAGTTTTTAGTAGGCATTTAATTTTTCATTCAAATTCATCTGCCTACAATTAGCTATAGGAGCAGAAATTAACCTGTAAGTAATTGCACTTGTAATGGATTTCTTGAGTAATAACTTTGTTACCTGTTCCGTAAAATGAACGTACTTCTCTCCAATTGTATGTGCAATTACCTCATTACAAGGTCCATTATTTTCTGCCTCAATTTGGCAGGTGCAAAAGATTTTAGGGTCAAAATGGTGAATGTGTAAAGGGCAAACTCTAAGAATGTACTCATTCCAGTTATCTATTGCTGCTGCAATACAAGCGATTCAAACTTAGGAACTTAAGCAACAACCGTTTACTGAATGTTATGATTGTGTGGCTCAGGAATTGGCCATGAATCAGCTGTTTGGTTCTACTCCACAGAGCATTGATGATGGCTACTTGGTTTTACCTAGTTTGTGAATGTGTTGACCATGCTTTACTTGCATATCTAGCACTTTGATGGAGATGGCTGAATAGTGTTGACACTCGTATAAGACCATCAACCAAAGCAGTAGTATGGTGGCATCAGGGTAGTTGGAATTCCTATGTGGAGGTTTACAAAATTAAGATAAAATTTTTCAGAGAACAAGAGAGGAGCTGCATATACTTTTGGTTCAGTTTTGAAGGTCGCATATCATCATTTCTGTAATGTTTTAGTTGAAGTATTTAAAAGCCTTTAGTTGAAGTACTCCCAGATTTAAGAGACAGGTAGAGTATCAAAGAATTAGTATTTATGTCTTAAAACTGGCAGAATAACCTAAGAAAGATGGGAAATACAGTAGAGGAAAAATAATTTATAAGTAAGTGCTAAGTAAGGAAGTAAATTCTACTTATCAGAGATTAAATGTCAAAATTAAAAACAGCATAAACTACTTATTATAAATACATGTACAATATCTTTATCATGTGGAAAATATAAGTGCAGAAACAAAACTGCAGAGAAGTAAAATATCCTCCTGTCTCAAAAGTCATAGATGCTTTTCTACATTTTCATTTTTTTTAAATCATGATAGCTACAATTTATAGATCATGGGCTCTATGCTAGTCATGGTATTAGGTGCTTTGAATCATTATCACATCTTATTTTTGAAACAATGTAATGAAAGTTTCATTTTAGTCTCCATTTACCATTTAGAAAACTGACATTTGAAGAAGTTAAGTCACACACCAAAAATCATATAACTTGTTAATAGAAACAACAACAGTGCAACCCCAGGTCATTGGACTACGCAACACTTTTTTTAACCACAACATTGTGCTACAATTAATAGCTTATAACAACTTTTAGGTAAATATATATTCATGTTAAGCTTTAAAAATTTTTTTCAAATATGGTTACCAAAGTATCAAAGAAAAGTGACTAAAACTATGCTCTGAGTTATAGGAAAGAAATCTCCACATTTTATATGTTCATTTATGCTAATATTTATCGAGAAGTTTTATAAAGAAGCTACAAATGTCAAATAATAAAAATTTAGAGATAAAGAGAATATAGAAGTAATCTATTCAAGTATCCTAATTTTATAGTCTGTATAGTTGCAAAGTCATGACAAAACATTGAAATGGTACCTTTTAGGGAGAAATACAGAATATTGAAGTTTTCATTAGACATTATGACTTTTTCTAACTCCACCCATCACCTTGCATTTCTTAAAATATTTGTATCTTTCAAGATCCCTTTCAGTTTTTGTCCTCAAAAAATAAAAAAAAATAAAAATAAAACAAACAAAAATGTTCATCAGCAATGTTCCTGAAGAAGGCTATTTTCCAGGGACCCTGATAAAATATCAATCCCCTTTCTTAATATATCCTGAAAATGTTTTGGTTACAAAAAGCTAAATAAAGTACTAATTATAAATAGCACACTAAGATATGAGGTATATTCGGAAGTAATTTGAACCAGACATGACAAATCTAGGTGATTTTCCTTAAGAAGGAAAAATTACAGTTTGTCATCTGAAGTTGTTGAAAACTAAAACTATTTAACCAAGACTGAGAGATTTTCCACAATAAACACAGCATGACAACGCTTTGTTTTTATAGTTCAACAGAAACTCAAATTCATCATGGAATGAAACAGGACCTAAAAACTAGCTTAGAGTTTTCATTTTGCAATATTATTTTTATAAATGTTTTATAGCACCAATATTTACATATCTACATCTAATTATGTTGTATCTTGATAGTATAAGAAATATAGTTTCCCAGTTTTTCAGTACACCATTCTAAGTTCTTCCTGGAGTGATATTTAGTATTTTTTTCCCCAAAGCAAGGATCCTCACCTAACCACACAGGGCCACAGTGTTTCACCTTTAGTAAATTTACTGAGTATTCTGAAACTTTTGCTCTTTTTGAATCATCACATCATGTAGTATCTTATATATATATGAACTATTACATGAGCCATCAGTCCAGTAGAACCATATATTTATTTGCCTATGGGAGACTTGATTCTCTTTATAGGATCATCTAAAAAAAATCTCTTCCCTCCTGAACTCTTTTCTCAAATCCTCTTTTAATAAAACTACTTCTTTCTTTATATATTAGCATTGTCTTTTAACAGATCCTTTAGCAAGCTTTGAACTCACTGAAGGAGGGGCAGAGTCTCCCTCATCTTATATCCAGCAAGGTACTTGGCGTTATGTATTACTATGTATTGCTCATCATAGATTCTCAATAAGTTTCTATTGAGGCAGATAAAAGGGAGAAAGGAACAGAAAAAGAGGAGGAAAAGAAAGTGTAAACATAAAATGAAGAATGAGAAATAAGCTCTAAAATTAGGATATAAGAGGTCAAAATTAGTATCAAACATAGCTCATGTTATGTATAGGACTGACAGCTATAAAGTTCTCAGATTCTGAGTACCAGGACAAGTGCAATGTCTCTCTTGCTCAGAATGTTTTCCCAAGTTCCTGAAAGATGACATAGTAACAAAACTGAGGAGACCTGAAATCTGCAGTAAGCAAGCTAGAGACCCGGGAGGCTCTGGACTGCTTTAGTTCCAGTCCAGAAGCTAACAGGCTCCAGATCCAAGAGCCGATGGTTTAGTTTTGAGTCCAAAGACAGGAAAAGCAACAATTGTCTCAGCTCAGCAGTCAGGTAGAAGGAATTCCCTCTTTCTCTTAGAAGGATTAGCCTTTTTTTCTATTCAGGACTTTGACTGATTAGAAGAGGTCCACCCATATTAGGGAGGGTGATCAGATTTACTCGGTCTAATAATTCAAGGTTAATCTCTTACACAAATATGCTCGCAGAAATACTCAGAATATGTTACCAAATATCTGGGTACACCACGTCCCAGACAAGTTGACTCAAAATTAACAATCATAAGTCTACTTCTCATCAACTTGCCTATATGCATCTCCTCAAACCACACTTAGTCTTCAAGTAAATATAATAACAAGGTTATAATTCCACCTAATATAATACAACTATCCTGTGTAAGACTGGAAATCCACTAAACTCTTGCCCAGAAAATGAGGTAGTTAAATTATATTTACTCTTTTCTTTGATATCATGTAACTTAAATACTACTATGCATCTCTCTCTCTCTCTCTCTCACACACACACACCTTAAATTATATTTACTCTTTTCTTTGATATCGTGTAACTTAAATACTACTATGCATCTCACACACACACACACACACACACACACAAATACGTTCATAACAAAATGAATAGAAAATATTCATAATAATTATAGTCCTTTCTCTAACTAGCCACATGATCATAGCTGGTAATTATAATTGCCTTCTTCCAATATCCATTAAATATTCCCTTTGGCTTCAGCAAGCACCTCAACTGGTTGTGTTTCTTTACTTGGTTGTGTGTCTCAAATCTCAATTCCCTAAAGATCTAAGAGATTAGTAGTTCTGTCTCGTTTGAGTTATTGTAGTTTTTCATTGAACTTAATTACAAGGCATGGAAATTCTAACAAACAACCTAAGGGATCCTGTATACCAGGTGTACTCTTCTTTACCTCCATTGTAAAGAAGTAGTCTAATTTCCCCCTTGGTGATCAGGATCAATCATCCTAGCCAGTACATTAACTCCCTTCTTTGTCTGTTGATTCAGAGACATGAGAAGCTCAAAATGGCTGGGTGGCAGTCTTAACTTCCAGTTCAATGTAATCATTGTTGTGTCTCTTAGTGGAAGCATTGTATGTATACAACTTGGATACAGAAACAAAAATCTGGATCCAAGCAAATGTCTGTTCCAGCAAGAACAAAATGTTGACTCTTCCGTGATGGAAATTCTCTATTGTATCAACCTGGCACCAACTAATGGTTGAC
This sequence comes from Pteropus alecto, assembly GCF_000325575.1. Lineage (NCBI taxonomy): Eukaryota > Metazoa > Chordata > Mammalia > Chiroptera > Pteropodidae > Pteropus > Pteropus alecto. The sequence goes on from NW_006494609.1 coordinate 9,575,322, forward strand.
TACCCCAGGGAATGATACCGTATTGCTCTCAATGCAAGTCTCTGCTACTGGGAGACTGGGTTACTGGGAGAATGTAGCCAGGTTGGCCTCAATGAGTGGAAGTCTATGTTGCTGAGCTCATAAATAACCTCCATTCCTACTGCCATGGCCACTTTGTTCATGAGCCTAAAGTGTACTGACAAGTGTACATGGAATGAATCATTCAATGTACTTTATTGTTAAAATCTTTCCCTGCTGAGGTCTGTTAGTGAGCATTCAAATGGAACCCAAATATCTTCACACTTTTTGCCCATTCGGAGAGGCTGATTCACATACCTCTTCTCCAAATTTACTTGTCATTAATTTTCCAATCATCTTGCTTCCAAGCCCCTGATCATCTAGCCAAACCATTGGCTACAGCCCATGAATCAGTATATAATTATACATTTGGCCAGTTCTCCTTACAAACAAAGTAAACAACCATGTGCCCTGCTCAAAATTCTGCCACCTGGAAGAATTATAGTCAAATTTATTTCCCACCCTCTGACACATAAATGTCTTACCAATAAGTCTAGAACAGTTGCTATTCTTTGATCACTAGGTCCAATCAGCATAATGCTATCAATATAATGGACCAGTGCAATATATTGCATAAAAGGCAAACAGGATTCCTGTGAACTAAATTAGGACATAGGGATGGAAGTCAATATACTCTTGAGGTAGAACAACAAAGGTATACTCTTGGCCTTTCCAGCTGAAAGCAAACTGCTTGTGGTGTCCTTTATCAACAAGGATGAAAAAAGGGCATTTGTCAGATCAATAGTTGCATACTAGATACTAGGGAAGGTGTTAATTTGTTCAAGCAATGAAGCCACATCTGATTCAACAACTACAATTGGAGCCACCACCTGGTTAAGCTTACAGTAATCTACTGTTATTCTCTAATATAGCTTTCTTCTGTACAGGACAAATAGGCAGAGTGAATGGGGATATGGTTGGAATCACTCGCCCCCGCATCTTCAAAGTCCATCAGGTGGCAGTAATCTCTATAATAACTCCAATAATGTTATATTGTTTTTTGATTTATGATTTTCCTAGGGAGAGTTAGTTCTAGTGTCTATCATTTGACCTTTCTTAACATAATAGCCTTCATTCCACAGGTCATGGAACCAATGCTTCAACTGCTGATTTATGTTTGCTCTGATTATGCATTCCAGAACTGGGGAAATAACCACAAGATGGATTCAGGGAGTCATTGAGTCTACTACGAGATGACCTGAGCCAAAACTCCATCGGTCACCTGACCTTCATAAGCCCCTACTTTGACTTGTGGACCACAGTGATATGTCAGTGTCAATTCCGAACCAGTGTCCAGTTATCCCCCCGAATTCTGATTATGTCCTCTCCCTGAATGAATAGTTACACTACTAAAAGATTACAGGTCCCTTTGAAGAAAGGTGGGAGAACTGTTAACCATAAATTTTAAGTGGTGTACTGGGGTTTTTCCTTCTGAGGGACTAGTCTCTCTACTTCATTCAGGTGATTCTAAACTAGCTCATTTGGGAACTGATTGAGGGGTCATGACTATATCTATGATTCATATAGGCTTTCGTTCACTTACCCTAGAATTTTCTGCGTATACAGATCAAGCAAGAATTTAGTAGGCTTCCTATTTCACTTCTGGGAACACTATGATCAGCTGGCCAAAGTTATAGGTTTGCAAGAAGAGGATGTTCTGATTGCTGCTTTGATACTGCTGCCCATTATGGTAAACCTTGCCCACCTTGCCTTTGGTCGTTGAGTGCCTTCACTTGGCCCCTCCTACCCCAAAAGCTAATTACTCCTGTTGCATCTAGATGACTTGATTCAGTGACTACAGTTCCCTCTGTATGGTCTGGCTTATAGAAAAAGAGTGATCTCAGAGCTCCTCAAGAATGTCATGGCTCTTTCACAAATTTATTTCTCACAATGGTAAAAGTATGCCTTCTGGACCCTTCTAGTATAGATAAAATTGATCTTAAATGACAAATCCTCTCAGACATTCCAGTTTCCTAAACCTTTGATTCCCTTATGCTGCTTTAAACCGTGACAGGTCTAGCATTTCCAACTCACTCATGTAGGCCAACTTTTGGCTATGTTTCAGCCAAACAACCAACTTTATGTTTCTTCCACCATGATGGTTCTGTTTTACTTATTTATACAGTAAACCTTGCTGTATTAATGTTACTACTCCTCATTGGACCTAACCCTGGATCTAAGATATTAAAGGAAAATAATACAGAAACAGAAAAAAATCTAGAACAGTTCATCTATTTAGCCTTGGAACCCAAACTCTTCTATCTTATGAGTGTTATTCAGGAGAAAGAATCAATAAAATAGACAGTTCACTTAGTTTCTGTTTTTCATTTTTTATTTTTTGTTGTTGTATTTTTAATGATTGTATTTTATACAAGTTTAGAACAATCAAATTCAGAACAAAGAAAAGAGGCAATTTTGCCCTTGATAAAGAAAAAAAGTGGTGGGGGCATCAGCAGACCTTTTCTCAAGGCATATTTTTTTCTTGGGATGAAGTCTACCGAATGAATGTGGACAACCTTGGGCTCTGTGCTGATTTTCTCCAGGTTGCAACTTTATTGATCTTTGACTGCAGGCAATTCGTTGAATAGGTGGCAGCAGGCACAAAGGATGACAGGAAAGCAAAGAAACAATGTTCATCCTGTGGCCCTGAGTCTGCAGGCATCACAGCTTCAACTCAGAGAGAAAAACCCCCAAGGCAGTCCAAAACTCTTTAGTGGAGAAGAACGAAATGCTTTAAAGCATGTTTTCTCAACCTCAACACTATTGACATTTTGAGCCCAATAATTCTTTGTTGTGGGGACTCTCCTGTGCATGGTAGGATGTTGAAACATCCCTGGCCTCTACCCAACAGCTCTCTCCCACCCCCAAGTCTTTATGAGCATAAGCTTATGTAGATTTCCAACAGTACCCACTGCTTACGTATTAGAAGAAACCAGAGTATTGATTGGACTCAAAAAGTGATAGGACAATCTATATCCTCAAATAAGAGAAATAAATTTTCAACACAAAATATGGGGAATTAGAAGCAAGATATAGCAGTTTAGTCAGTCATAAACTTAACACTAGTAATTCATTCATTCATTTATTCTACCGACTTTTTTTGTGTGCTAACTAGATGCCAAACCTGTGTACGGATCTGGAGAGTTTAGTCTGATGAGACAGAGAATAAATAAGGGACAATTTTAAAGCAAAGTACAAACAGGGTATTACAGAACCTCTGTGTTCTGAATAGAAGCAGCTTTCTAATTATTCCACTCTATAAATTCTCTTGAAATATTTCTCCTCAAACATGGCAGTTTTGTTCCAGTAACTCATTAACACTCTATTCTCCTCACACCACAAACACCCTTTTTATTATTTTCTTGGTGTCACGTTGGAGTTAAAAATAAAATCAGATTCATTCCTTGGCATTAGCAGCGTAAGTCCTCATGTGGTAGCAGCTGGAGCCTCTGGAAACATGGTCTCCCTGAGAGCAGCAGCAAAGGATCAGCTGGCTTTTAGGCAGAATCGTATTTGCAAGTGGCCAGCAGGTTGGAATGTAACAACAGCCTGCAGATACATCACAGGGTTTTCTCAGTCGAAGCTGGGACGCTTCTGTCATACACACACCATTGTTAAGTGGACAAAGTTGGTCTCGGTGGAGGGCCTTTACCTATTGCCATTAGGCCTGTTCTCTAGACTAGTTGAAAGAGGAGTGGAAAGCCATATGGATTAAAAGACAAAGATGAATTTAATGTTTGGGACAAATTGCAAGTTTTCCAGACATTTCTCAAAAATAGATGCACTTGACTGTCCTGCTTCAATCTCTATTTTTTTTTTTTTACCTCGTCCCTCTCATTTAGTACATCTAAGAGATTTTGTTTAAAAGCAATGGCCAGGTAACATTCTGCTCCGCTTTTTGTGGCATCGTTTTATCTTTTCTTTTTAGAATGTTGTTGAGGTGAAGGGATTGTGTATGCATTTCGTTCTCATAACTGGTTTGTCACTTATGGAATTGATACAGGGAAGAGGCATGAGAACCACATAAATTGATAAGTTGTATTCAAAACTCGCAATGTGCTGTCAGACCTCAGGAAGCTTCCAGAACAAAGGAAGAGTCCTGCTGGAATTGCTAACAAACTATCTAACCATACCATGAAAGGAAAACAGGAAAACAAAATCTTTAAACTGTACCCTATGCAAAATACACCAAACCATTCATTACCTATGGTCAAACCATGAGAAACCTATAGAACAAAGGCTGAGATTGCTAGCATGCCTTTAATGCTGCACGCCCACCACTTTCCAGCTGCATACCCATACCATCAAAGAAAAATAGGAAAACAAAGTCTTTAAACTGTAATTCATAGAACCTAAGAATGACATATAAATTGAATTCCTGGAATACTCAGTCCCTCTCAATCCCTCTGTCCCTTGCACTTTCATTTTTCTGTTTTTGAGAGGAGACCACGCCCTGTCTATGGAGCGTTGTCCTTGCTCTAATAAACTTCCCTTCTGTCTCTAACTTTGGCGTGTGCTTGAAGTTTTTTCTGTGCACAGTCAAGAACCCTCCTTCTGTGCAGGACTTGAGTCCCTACTCAAAGAGATTCACCGACCTGTATCAGAATGAATTCTAGAATTTTAAAATATAAAAATGATTTAAGACAATATTTATTTATTTTTAGTCTTACTTACTTCCTAAATTTCCAATGGTAGGGAATTCCTCTAAGTTAAAATATCTGAGAATATTAAATTGAATATGATGAATGTTAAACATGTTCAATTGAAGATTTAAAAGATAAATAAATAATTCATTTCAATTAAAATAAGCCATCCACTGTATGAAGCCAGTCGATCTCACCAAAATGACTTGGCAAGGACTATGAATGATTTTGTGGACAGTAGAGTAGCCCTGGGTGAAGAAGGATAAACTAGAGCTATTAGTGTCAATAGGCATTTTTATTTTTTGAAAATGCATGCTAATGTTATAATTGACAACTATTTTCAAAGAAGAAGCACTTCTTATATAAGACTGCTCCAGACTCATAATCATTATGAAACAAAACAAAACAAAACAAAACAATATAGACCAAGATAAAGAAAAGAGTTTACTTCTGAAGTACAAAGTAGAATTTAGACATTTTTAACTTATTTTTAAATGATGTTTCTACCTCTGCTTCTAGTAAAATAAATCTTTTTTTATTGCAAATAAAATGGCATAAATGTAATTTATTTTCCTGACATTTATGTGTTTGTTTTCGTTCCCATTTAACTTTATAAGAACCACAAAACTGAATTACTTAGAAAACCAAGCCTGTGTTTAAAAATGTTTTCTGTGTAATTGTATATTTTACTGACATGAGATCATCATTAATAATAATATTGGTAGATGTAGACCAACATTTATATTTAGCAAAGTTTGAGTATCTGAGACAGAGCTATCTCAGAGCGTGTGTGGGTCTGAACCCCAGAGATCCAATAGTTTTACAGTATAACATTGTAGCATTGGCTGACTGGCCAGGGAATGATGGCTACATATGTGGATCCTTATCAAAAGTTTTTAAAAAGATGTGTTATATATGATAAGCATTATATATAACAGACCAAAGAACAAAAGAGACTATGGATGACAACTTCCAGAGGAAAATTGTTCTTCGGACTTAAATTATTTAAACAAATCATCTAATGTAGTTTAATGTAACCTACTCTGTTAAAATTATTTATTAAATGCCTACACTATTGTTTCCAATTTTTTAAAAAATTTAAAAATGCAAATCAAACAGTATATGGTATTGAGAAATTAGAACATCTTTCTAAACAGTTTATATTATTGAAAGATCAGCTCAGTCTACTTTAGTCTATAGACTGGGCCTAGTAAAGGTTATGTACGTGCGCAAGTGTGTGCATACATGCGCACACACACACACACTCAGCAAGCACACATGGGAAGAAAAGAATTATACTTGTTTAACAGAAAGAAATTTTCTGATGGGTCATTTTGTTGTGGAAGCTTTCAATGCACAACTGAAATAAAATAGAGAAGACAAAGCAAGAGCTAAATTACTATATGAAATAAAGTGGAAAGTAGAGATTTTACTGAAGAGAAATGTGAATGAAGGAGGGAGGCATTTAGAAAGAATTTTGAGTAATAGAGGCACATCATAATAGGAAGTAAATATAGTTTAGGTGGAAAATTTGCCCATTTTTCATCAGGTGTTGAGTACATACCATGTGCTAAGCACAACTTTCAACACTGAGAAAGCAGAATTGAACAAAATATACAATGTTTCTTATCACTTACTGATGAGAAAGTCTGTGAGTTGGTCATTAAGTTAAAGGTCTCTTACGGAAAGGTCTCCTCTGTAGAATGTCTGCTCAGACACCTCTTCTCCTTGATATTGTCTCTCTGGTGCTCAGAATCTCTTCTTTCCTGTTATTCTGTACTAGTCTGTTGCTTTCAGAGCCAGTCTTTAGTAACATTTAACCATGCTAGTTGTGTGAGTAATATCTTGGGAAAAAAATAATAAGTGCACTAGGCTATAGTTTTAGATCTCACAGGGAAGGAAGAAAGGAAGAAGACAAATTAGAATTTGAAAAAAAGATTTGGTGAAAATAGAAGATCATAGCAAAGATGATCATAGAATTTAAGCCCTAGTTACAGAAATATTGGGAAAAACAATGAAGTTTTGTCAGTAAGTAAAATCGAATATGAGCATCTTTTTTTTTAAAGGAGCAAATGCGTCAGGTGATATCTGGGTTCAAACACTTCAAAGGATTGTAGTTAAGATGAAATAATAAAGTATGTTTGACAACCCAGCACAAAGCCTAGCTTTGTAGGTCACCAAAAAGGGCAAAGTCTCTTCCACTGTGTCTTTTCTCAAGTAACTGATAATGGGCCGCAGTAATGATGAAAACCCAGAGGTGATAGTCCTAATGTCTCAAAGTGAATGGATCTGATTATCTACTTGCAGATACAACATAAGTGTTCACAAGAGTATTGAGGGGTGAGGTGGGGGGAAGCTTATATGAGATTTTTAGAGAAAAGACTATCACTTAACATTTCTATTAAATATTTTTCAGTCTGTAGTCTCATAATTGCAGTTCTTGAGAGCATACAAAATTAAAGCTTTTATAAGCCTCAAAAAGGACAAGTGTGCATAGATATGTCTGGGTGATCTCACATAGACGTAAGCATCTAGTTGTGCAGTGCGACTAGAAAGCACACAGCTTGCTAATAATAATGATAACTCTGGAACTAACAAGTGGCAAGTTTTAAAATATGTCCAAGGTGCTTCATTTGGTGATCAAGTTTGGAGGAAAGCAACCCTCACTTTAAGGTTAAATAATATATACAATTTGCTATAAAAATTATCACAAGGACTATGTCCTAAGAAATATCCCAATGTTAATATATAAACTCATCACACACACATGCATACATGTGAACATAATAAGTAGAACAAACTCTAATGTATAAAAATTAGAATATTTAGGTATACTGAATGGGTAGAGACTTTCATATAAAACATTTATCCTCTGATTTTGGGTTTAGAATTTTGCCTAGAGAAATAAAACAAAACAGAAATCCTAAAATCAGAATAAAGTGAATTATGAAAAGCTAAAAAGAGATCTTTTATTTCTGAGGTGATTATCTGATGGACAGAAGAAGAAAAATGAAAGCAAAGTGTGAATCCAGAGTAATATTCACAAAGATTGAAATAAGGTCTTTCCTAAGACTGTATCAATTATATTATTTTTTGAAAAAGGGAATTATGTTCGGTATCCTCAGCGGGTTTTTATTAGTGAAAATTAAAGTAACAAAATTTGATGTGATGTTTTTAAATTTCAATGAGTATAGATTTATATATTTATACTATCTGTTTAGACTTAAGCTTTTATATTAACTTGTTTTTATACATTTTAATTAAGATTTAGGCCACATCATCAACTATTTATTAATAGTTGCTTGAAAAATAATGTTCGAATTTCCCCTAAAAGATGGTCTTTGGGGACTGAAATTAATCTATATATCAAGAAATACTTGAATTGTGTTTTTTTCAAGGACTTTTAAAATGATTTAAATATATTGGAATTTTTAAATACATTTAGATATTTAAAAATTACTATTGATCTCCAAGGGTAGTTAGATCTTAAAGTAGCCACAAGAAAACTATCCTATATATATCATCTACAAGACTCTTTTAATATCTAAAGACTAGAAAAATATGTAGTCCATGATAAACACTTGATATATATTCGTTAAAATAAATATTGAATCTCTGTGTTTGTACTAGGAAACTGAGGCTTGGAAGCTTAAATGAACTATCTTAGGGATTCAAACCCATTTCTTTCTGATTCCAAATTTAGATCTTGTAATCACAGACAGTTTCAGTTAGCAGGGTTGCTACTTCAGATCACAAATAATCTCTGAATGCAAGATTGTTTTTCCTTCTACGTCTGAGCATCCTGGATTTAACAGACGGATGAATCTCCAGATTTGCCTTAGTTGGTTTAGTCTGCTGAAAGCCTACACATGTGCCATTCTTAATCGAAATGGTACAACTGGTAAATATTTGCAAATTTTCATCTAAATAATGTGACTCACTTGTTAAATATTCACTAAACCAACAGTCTCAGAAACTGACTGTTAATTCTTCAGACATTTTATAATTTAAGAGATAAGAATAAGGCAAACTATTTAAATTCTTATTTTGTCTGATACAAAAATAAAATAAATGCAGGTTTAAGTTTTGGCATTGAAAATATTAGTATCCGCTAAAACTCTGTAAAATTAGTTTTACATTTTTGCAAACGTACTTATTAGAGATCTACAGGTCTCCAAGACTACCCCTCAGGATCAATGGTTTGCTGGAAAAACTCAAAGAAAAGTTGTTATACTTACAGATATAGTTTATTGCAGCCAAAAAAAAAAAGGAGGATACAGATTAAAACCAGCAAAGTTAAAAGATGGGCAGGGCTTAGTCCAGGAGAGACCAGGCATACATGAGCTTTTAGTTGTCTCTCCCAGAGGGGTCATATGAACAATCCCTAATTCTTCCAGCAATGATATAAGACAACATACATGAAGTATTACCAACCAAAAAAGCCACCTTAGCCTTTGTGTTCAGAGTTTTTAACAGGGTTGATCACATAGATGTGACTATGCATGTGGGTGATATTAATCTCAGTGGTCAGTCCCTCCAGACTTCAAACCAAAACCACATGGCCCAAGGCCCCACCCTAAATCACATTGCTAGTATAAACGAAGTGACATAACCCAAGATCTCAAGTAAAACATAGATACTCTTATCACATAGGGCTTATAGGTTATCTCGAGGAGTCAGGCAGGGCCAGACTTTTCAATGGAATGTGCAAGGTTTGGACACTCAATCCTGCTAATTCTTTACCACACAGGGATAGAGCAATGGGTGAAGCAAAACTGACCAGTGTTAATCTTATACATGATGTTTACAATTATATTCAAATTTAACGTATGTTGTTGACAGCGATACGCACATTATCCAAATCACTGACTTAACTCCCCGTCACCCCTTCCTTCGTTTCTACATATTACTCACTGAAGTCTGATATTCCTTCTGTGTGTGGTTGGGAGAACTGTGATGTGGCTCCCAGGTAAATGGAACACAGTTGGACAAAAAAGCATTCTGGGAGAAGATGATGACTTGGAGGTGTCAGCACAAAACGAGGCAAGAAGATACAGTTGGAAAATTGAAATGCAATTTCGGAACTCACGACTAAAAACAAATCTTTGAATTATCTGCATAAAAACGACAACTGAAGTTTAAAGATACATAAAAATGGGTTGCCTGGAAGAGAAAAGGGGTTAGAGATTATTGCTGTTAGTTTTCTTTTATGTACTTCTTACTTAATTTATTTGAGTTAGACTTCAAGACTGAAATCTCTCCAACTGCTATTCCAGTAAATGCTGGCCTTTTGTGGAAACATGCTGCTATCTGTTGCCCCCACAGGCTTGAACCTGCCCTCATTTGAGCACTTGCTTCCAACCACCTTGTTTGTGTTCAGTTGGGGACTGCTTCTATAACTCTAAATATATTTACCTTAATTATAAATGGACAAATCCATAGTGCTGAGATATAATATATATTGCATCTGTATACATGTATATATACATGTGAAAATGTATGCTCTTGGTCATTTATCTTCAACAATAATGTTCATTTTAATTTCTCTGCTATATGCGTGGTGTAATATCTTATTCAGGTTTCCAAATGTTGGTTTCCCAGAGCAGATTTGTAAAACACAATTGTATCAGTGACTTAATAACTACAATTATGGAGAAGTCACTTGTGCTAGGCACTAATTTAAGAGCATAACCATTTCTCACACAGTGCTAAGACTGTTGTGAAGTAGGTAATATTGATTGCCTTTTTTGCATGTGAGGAAACTGGACTTTAGATAAATTCAGCTAATAGCTGAAGTTCTAATCTAGTCAGAGGCTGAAATAGAATTCAAACCCAGGTTTTCTGATTCCAAAGTCCTTACTGCCAGGACTGATGCTGTATTCAGCACTGTTCCTCAGACCACAGCCTCCAGCAAGAATTTCACTGCCCTTCTGCAGGATGACGCAGATGCTGATGCCTCTACTGCAAGAACAATGCATCAGAAAACAGGTCGTTGTGAACATACATGCTTGGTTTGCCTTATTAAGATCAAAAGTCTCTGAGATAAAGTGATTCTGATTCTTCATCTTAAGCTGTTTGCTTACTCTAATAATGTCAGCAAATGATGTTTCGTGTGCTCATTGATGCATGCCGGTGTTTACCATAATATTATATGTTTATGCATAATTTTCCCCTCATGGAGTGGATTATTATGATTTCATCTTATAAGGCAGGTGGGTCAGTGGCAGCAGCATGGGGACACCAAGCCTCTACCAGATGTCTGCCTCAGGCATATGCATTGTCACATGGTCAAGTATAACACATGCCTACCAGGGTCATGTGGGACACAGAATGGGGAATGAGGCTAGCATGATGAGTCCCTAGAGAGGAGCCTGGCCTCCCCAACCTCATGGCAGTACAGGAAAAATAAGATCTGTACTCCTTGTAAAACGCTTATATTGGGGTACTCCCTTGAAAAATAATGAAAAATAAACACATGGTTAAAAAAGTCTCAGAAATGTAAAGTAATAAAACTCTTAGATGGTTAGAGATGGGAGGCCAGCAGAAGCCTGAGCATGGTGGGGGTGCCTGCCTCTTGCTCCTCAGCTACCTCCTTTCTTGGTCCTTACAGTGAGTCTCCTGAAGCCCCACAGGTAGGTCCATGAGAGAAGGTACCAGGCCTAGTCAGGGGCCCTGGAAGGCCACAGAAAAACACCTACTGGCCCACCAGTCTCAGTTCAAGTTTGAGCCCAGTAAGAGCTCAAGGACTTCAATCTATCTAGGTCCAGTTCCCACTGGCACAAGACTTGGGTAGAAACTGGCAGTCACAGGGTAGCTAATGGGTTCTGAGGTGTGCACGCTGCTCAAAGAACTTCAGAAAGGAGGGCCAGGCGGTGGCCTCCAGTTGCTAGTTGATCTTTACAGCGTCTTAGGTGGCAGAGGCTGGCAGCTGTATGGGGACTCCATCTCTTAGCCCTGCTGCATTCGAGAGACCACGTTTTTCAGGGGTATTCTTGGGCAAGGCATTTGCCCAAAGGAGCAGATTTCACAGAGATGGATTCTCAAACTCTACACATCAGACTCGGTAGAGAGTTTCTTTTCTCTCAGGGCCTTGTGGGCTGTATACTTGACCTGCAGTTTGCCCGTGTCCCGGTGCTGCAGACCTCCTTGATGACGCCGAAGTCGCTGACCGTGGGCACATTGTCCTCAGACACCAGCACATTGCAGGCAGCCAGGTGTGGGTGCACGCAGTTCTTGCCCTCCAGGTATTCCACGGCCTTGCAGACGTCGAATGAGAACTTGAGGAGACAGTGTCCATGCAGCACCTTGCTGCCGCGGAAAACCCATCATGCTCCCCTGGGTCGTATTCTCCACGGTCACACCCAGGAGCTGTACCAGCTTGCTGTGCCGAAGAAAACCCATCATGCTCCCCTTGGTCGTATTCTCCTCCACCGTCACACCCAGGAGCTGTACCAGCTTGCTGTGCCGAAGTTGTGCCGTGATCGAGGCTTCAGCCAGAAAGGCCTGGGCAGTAGCGTCATCCTTAATGCACTTGAGAGCTTTCCGTTCCCTCGGTGATCGGCCAACATCACCTCTCCAAATTCCCTCCTCCCGAAGGCCTGCAGCAGTTTCGGGTCCTTCACGCCCAGCGCCCCACAGCCGCCGAAGCACTCCACCTGAGCCTCCATCCACTGTGGCCTCCACGACTCTTGGCTTCATGAAGAGAGTACAGAGTGCTCCGTCTGTGTCTGGGGTGTTAGAGCCACCAGCAGCACGAGGTTCTCGAAGTGCACCTCCGCATCGATGCTGCGCGTGCTGGCCTGGCACAGGATACTGTAGTGGTCCACCCTCCCGTCGCAGTGCACACACAGCTTACAGTCCTCGGTCGAGTTGGTGCTCTCCCGTCCCGGTAACAGGCCTGTCTGCTGCGCTCTCCTAGCTGCTCCCAACCAGGGTCGCGCGCGCCTGCTGTCCCTGTCCGTGGTGCTGCTGCTGGTGCTGCTCCCCGCTGAGGGTGCCACCTCCCACAGTGACCGCTTCCAGTCTGCGCGGGGCGGGCCGGCGCCCTGCCCCTGCGCCACCACCCTGGAGATGGCCCTGGTGGTTTTGTAAGTCTTTTTCTACAGTTTTCTGTTGATCTCTTTTTTATATTTAAACTGAATGCTGCGACCCTACTGACGTTTCATAGGAGTTTTTTCCTCCCTTCCTCCTTCACTCCCTTCCTTTCTTTCTACCTCCCTCCCTCCCTTCCTTCCTTCCTTCCTTCCTTCCTTCCTTCCTTCCTTCCTTCCCCTTCCTTCCTTCCTTCCTCCCTCCCTTCCTTCCTCCCTTCCTTCCTTCCTCCCTTCCTTCCTTGTTGTAGTTGTTTGTTTTTGTGTGTGTGTGTGGATTGTTTTGTTTTTGTTTTTGTTTCTGTTTTAAAAGATAATTGAATTCATTATACCTCTGGGTCCTTACTGGATAACCTGGCCTGTGCCAAGGCCTAGCTGAAATTGCCCTCCTCCTGGACCCTGTCCACTTTGCGGAGGCCAGGACCCGTGAAGGAAGCTTCCTTTTGTAGGTTGGTCACATGGCGGGGAAGCAGGGAGATTGCTGGTCACACTCCTGTGTCCATGATGCCACAACAAAGAGAAAATCTGGTGGAGTAGATTTCTGAGGGGTGGGGAGAGCACCATAAAATGTTGGTTTCAGAAAAATTACATATTACATACCAGTTACATATTTTCCTATTAGTCAAGTTTTCACTATGGAAATATATGCTTGAAGTTATAATGTGTGTGTGTATATATATATATACACACACATATGTATGTGTATATATATAATGCATACACACACACACACACACAAGACAAAATCTGAGCATGAAACCGAATTGAATATCAACTATTTTAAATTAAAATACAAGAAAATCTTAGTTATAAATATTTGGAAAGGTTGCCACATAAATTCTGTGCTTGATATTAGATGTCTTGAAATGTAATTTATACATCATAGTTATGCACTAATATAGATTTAATTCACCTATAGGCAGAGAATTTGAGATTTAAGCTACTTTTTATCATAGAATTATTAAAACCTCTTTTCTTAAAAATGGTTATTATTAAGAAGTCAAAATTTCGCCACCCCCCCAAAAAATTGCGGCAATTTTAAATGTGATGATTTAAATTTACTTTTTGAGTGTTAGGGTCATATTAATTTATTCAGTAAAATTTTACTGACCATTTATTATTATTGGCCAAACCCAATGCTTGGTTAAGAAAATAAAATACTACATACAAGAGATAATTCCTGATTTCAGAGAGGTGATAGAAAATTCAAGAAGACATACAGGTTCCCAGGAAATCTCAGTTGAATATGATGAGTATCGGGAATGTAAACAATGTATTAAAGTAGTTCAAATAACAGGCATCAAAATCAGCAATTTCTTTCCAGCTTTATTGAGGTATCACTGACAGATAAAACACATAGATATTTAATGTGTACAGTGTGATGATTTAATGTATGTATACATTGTGAAATAATTACCACAATCAATCTAATTAACACATTCATCACCTCACCTACTTACCTTTTGTGTAAGTGTATGTGTTGAGAATACTTAAGATGTACTCACTTAGCAAATTTTACATATAGAATACAGCATTATTAATTGTAGTCACCATACTATACATTAGATTCTCAGATCTTATTCATCTTATTACTGATAGTTTGACCAAGTTATTTTAAGTGGCCATTTAAGTTGTTGTTATATATTCTCAAAAATATACAAAAATACCTTGTATCTAATTTGCATCTGTTCGCATTTAGAACTTATGTTTTTGTCCTTCAGAATTGTATCAAAAAGAGAAAAGATAAGTTAACATTTTCCATGAATCACATCTAATATGGTAAGGTAGACCTCTTTCTTTTATAGTTCCCCCAAAGCCAAAGAAGTGAAAGGTGATGAGCTAAGATGAAAATTACATGCAGGTATATTGTGAGAAGAATTTCTCATTCATTTCTATATCAGCAAACCCACATTTTTCCCCAAATCCTTTTGATCTGCCATTTAGCAAAAATCCAATTACTGAGCATGAGTTTACTGCCTCATAAATAACATCCTCTTAGCTTTCCAATCACACCATTCCTATTCCATATTTTGTCAGCAAAAATCCTGTTTTTAAAAATAATACTTTGGCCATCTGCTTACCCATATGTGCTACACATCGCTGAATGTTAGAGTCTCTGAAAGTTTTATAGAGGGAGGTACCACAAACTTTGAATGTGTTTTCTCTCATAATTAGCATTCTATAACCACATTAAATTGATCACAGGTAAACTGTTTCATTTTGGTGTGTTATTTTGATTGTAATCAGACTACTTGCTGGAAAGTAATTTTGTAGCCAATATATTTTAGTTATAAAGAGTTTTCTTTCCTCTTTTATAGCAAAGACATTATTTTAAAGGTCACACTTGTCAGACCCATAAACTAACTTCCAGACTTGCAATGTAAGGCATCTCTCGAAGGATCTATCAGTGTTTACACTGGGGTGAAGAATGTTATCTTAGCAGCTCCATCAATTTCAATGACTGATGATGTAATTTGCAATCTCTACACGTGGCTCCTCCCAAATGAAAGGGAAAACTTTTTGGTCAAATATTTGTTTTTCAGTTTTCATGTTCTCCTAAGTTGTATATAAAGATATTTTTTTGACAAATTTCTCTTCCTAAAAAACAAGATAAACTGCAAATAGATGTATAGTGGGATCTGAAATTACCATATTCCTTCAACTGAAAAACTATTCCATTTATGAATGAATTAGGGAAATTTTAAATCCCTTGGCAACCTGCCAAACTTGGACTTCAGTACCTTTGTAATGCAATCATGAGAAATAAAGCTTTCAACTCCTGTTTTTTAATAATCTATGTATTCATAGTTAAAATGTAAGTTGAATAATTACACAGGAAATGTGCAAGAAAAATATTACAGTCCACAATTTTTGATGTACAGTTTTTTCAGCTATCATTCAGTTATAATAAGTAAAATTCTCTTTGTTTTATATTTTGACTCATGAGAATATTTCATGAATGTCAGCTTCTAGTTATCAATTAGCAAGACTGATTTTTTTCCCCTTCTTTCCAAAGCGTTGTTTTGTTGTTGTCGTTTGTTGTTGTTGTCGCTGCCTTTTTCCTGGAGATTTATTTAAATTTTATCTTAACAAAATTGGAAACTGTGCGATGTGTGTATTTTTCATTTGATTTCTTACCTGGAGCTACCCTAGATATACTATCCTGATACCTTACCTAGTACATATAGATAAGAAAATGTTCAAAATTTTCAGATTTCATTAAAAACCTTCATAGCACATTTGCTTTGTACTAAGTGCTCAGGGTTCCTCCTTCATTTTAAAATTGTCCTCCGTGAATTCATTATCATTTCTGGTCATTAATACAATTTAAATGGTGATCTTTTACATATCTCCCCAGTTTTTCAAGATTTCAATGTTTTTTATCGGGATGGTTGTTTAGAGTTTTCATTAGTCATATTTCCTGAAAAGTAGGAACAAGTAACTGAGTAAGGTCACTCTTGAGAATATTTCATTATAAGATTATAATATGTTCATTCTTGACATATTTTCCCAAGTAAATTAATAAAAGGTTCTTACTATGTACAACCTCTCTCAAATGCGAATTTTAAAGGACAACCTAATGGAAAGGTTTATATAACTTAACTTTAGTTATAGTAGTTGCTTAGAATTCTTAATAATTCTGATCATAGCTAGACTGTAATAAAATTAAGATTCTTGGATCTTAAATGTATTCCAATGCTACATATAAGGAAACTGAGGACAACTACTGTAATGAGATTTCTCTGTGGTTATACATCTGGCTAATGACAGTGCATAGGCTCTAATTCAGGACTTTTCACTTCCATTTATTATTCTTTTCATTAATACTAGCTTAAATATTGTTTGCTTAAACATCACATAAGCAGTGTACTATGCACTTTACAAACATCTTATTTAATCTTGAAAACAGAATAGTAGCTCTGAAGCAGCAACTATTTTATTCTTATTTTGCAGATAGAAAATTGAGTCCTGTAGAAGTTAATATTTGTCTTTCTAAAGTTTATATCATAGGAGAGTAACATGAATAGTTTTAGTATCTATTGCTAGATTCTCCAAAAGTGTGTGTGTGTGTGTGTGTGTGTGTGTGTGTGTGTGTGTGTGTGTGTTAATGGCTATATTTACAGTCTGTCCTATTACATGCCCAAAGGCTCTTAAGAACCACATAATTAAAAAGTCAGTTTGTGGTGATGAGGTTTAGGCTTACAAAAAGAGTCTTAAGGAAGTCTGGGTTTATTCTAATTAAGTAAACTACCAGGGTGCTAAATGAAATTCTGTGCTTGGCAAACTCTCTTTGCTTTTGTATGGAGTTATATTTGTGGAGGAAATATTCTGAGGATGAATGTTAAAAGCCCTTGTGACACCTAGACCCTCTCCAGAATTATTTTCTGAAAACACTCTGCAGTTTGGCAGCTGCTTTGCAACCTGGGAGTGCATTTTAATTGGCATCACATAACTTTATGACTGTGAAGGATTTATTCCTCTCTCCACAAAATCCCTCCCCTCTTTTAGTCCATTAGCTGAAATGTTTGAGTTAATATCACAGGCATTTCTCATTATAAACTCTTTAGGGCCATAGTGTAATGAAATGTCCAGTTTTCCTTCAGAAAAACAAAAACAAACAAACAAACAAAACCAGTGAGTATTAGGCTCTGCCAAAAAATAAAAGTTTTATTAATTTTAAAATTTTATTTTTCCTTTCATGTTTTTGGTTTTGGTCTCTGCGTAGTGTTACTCACCTAATATGAGACAGTATTTATTTTGATAGTGATACTTTGTCAATACTAGACTATCAATAAAATTTTCATAGAAATGTTCTCTTTATCACTGTCTCCTTGATTTGTCTAAATAGTCCAGACAATTTGAGGCCTTCAGATAATTTTAAGCATTCTTGCTTATTTACCTGAAAGAGTAGCTCACATAATTAGCAACGTACTTTTTTTTCTTAAGTCTAATCATCTCTTCCATTGTTCCATGAATAATCTTTAATGAAGTACAAAATGTGATGTGGAAGTATAGCGAATATAAACCTGGGTTTTGAAGTCACATGTATCTGAATTCGAATTTCACCTTTGCTTTTTGGCTCCATGTCTTTGAAAAATTACTTGTCCTCTTTTACATTCAGTTCCTTCATCAGTTTAGGATAAGAATATTAAAAGTGAATGAAGAAATATAAGTAAAAAGCTTAGCACAGTGCTTGTCAGACACTTATGTAGTAAATTAACAGTAAATTATTGCAATAAAATAAGATGATAAATGAGTTAATAATACTGTAAGTCATGAGCTGACAAGAAATGAGCTTTAGAGAAATTATCCCAATTTTAAGGAACTGAGAAAAGAATCAGAGATTTGTGTGGTATTTTGGATCTGATATTTGGCTATTAAATAATAATTAAAAAAACTTACAAGTGGAAAAAAATTTTAAGAATGTCTGTAGTTAATTAGTAGTTTCAGAAAGGTAAAATGTTATTTTAAATCTTTAAAATACATTATTTTATGAATGCAAAGAAAACATTACATTTCATTCAGACTTTGTGAAAAATTTTCATGCATTTTTGTTAAATCATTTGATACCCAAGTAAATTTGAAGACAGCAAAAATTATGGTGTTTCTTTTTTGTGGTTGGTATATAAATTAGTTCAGAAGCAAAATAAACTAAAACAATGTTTAATGGAAATCTTGTAGGCCTTTGCTGTTTTAGTTTAATTATAGAACACCGCGTTTCTTAAATTCAAGATAAACTGTAAAACTTTTTCTCTCTGTAATTATATTATTTCTGATATTTCTACCTATTGTATAATTGGGCAGAATCTAATCACTTGATAGAGTAGACCAGTTCTAAATATTATACAAAATTTTGGAGTAATAGAACCTGAATTAAAGGTATATGTACCCTAGGAAATTCTTTGGGCATTATATTTCATTTCTTTCTAACAAATCTCTGATAAAAGGCAAACTGCATAAAACAAAATATTATATTAAATGAAAATTACTCTAGTAATAAAAGTCTTTTTCTCAATGGTTTTGATTTATTAATCTAGTTATTTTAAATGATATTAATATGCAATTAATATACATATAAAAATTATATGTATGTGTGTGTATACCTATACACACCAAAATGCACAAATAACACAGATTAATCACAACTGTACATTATATTATAACCAATAACTGAAAAATATAGCAATTTTATTATGTAAAATTATTTAAATTTTTTTCAAGAAAACCCTAATTAAAAAAATATAAATTAGCCACTTTAGTCTATATTATAATATTATGGGAAAAGACACTAAGAAAACGTTTTAGTTTTATTAGATTTCCCACCAGTTCTTCCCATTACAATGTAATACAGAATGTGTTGGTTACCTTTTAGGTGCCTACAAAATAGGAAGATTAATTAAGAAATGAGATATGGTTTCAATCATTTAGATATTTACTGTCTGGATGGAACAGATGACATATATGCAATCTTAAGCTTTCCTAGTAAACATTAAACGACGAGAGCGAAATTGTGCTGGGCACATGGATTACGTGCTTTGGAGAGGATCTGGACAATGTTAGAAAAGACAGGATTAATCAAAGATGGCTATAGAAAAAAAAGGAATGGTTGGGTTGGGAAGATACATCAGTATTTGAATGAAATAAAAATAAATAAATAAAGTAAGTAAGAAAGCGTAGGGGATGGAAAGCCAGGGGGATGGAAACAGTTTTTTAAAAAGTCATGTTAGAGGAAGAAATGACTATAATCTAATTTTGGAACAGCTAAATTAAAGGTATTGCCTAATTAAAGGTATTATGTGAGTGAGGAGAAAAGAAAAACATACAGAGTGAAAATTAAGAGGGGAACTACAAGATGAGACAATGTTTCTCAAAAGTGCTGCGGATTACCACCAGCATCCTCTGCATGTGCTATGCTGTTACTATGCAGATTCCAAGGCCCTATCCACGAGCTACTGAAACATGTTCTAACAGGTTCATTCATCCTGCACTATCAATACTGCTCAGTTATTCTTTATTCTAAACTTTGAGTTCTTTAGTATGAAACATTCCAAAGGCCAGTCTAATTTATGCTTCAAGTGGTAGAAATATGTAGTAATGGTTACAATATTTATTTGGCTATACATTTACAGTAGGATAAATAAACCTTAAATTATATCGATAGATGAGTTAACATAAAAGGAAAATATACCACTATATTCTGTACTCATAATCTGTAATAAGAATTATATTGATTTTTGTACAATGTTGTGTAAAATAAATATTAAGAAACTAACACGTACCTAAAAGAGTGTGGCCATGATGGCCAAAGCCTCCTGCCTTTATATAACTAATTTTTCAGGAACTCCTGAATCAATCGCTATTGTTACTGCATGGTTACAAAAAGAAAGATGATTAGAAGACCTTGTATTGACAAATAAAAGCACAGATTTTTGTGAGAATAATTTATATCAAAATTATAATATGGGAATCCATAAGTAGAAAGCATAGACCTGATTCTGTTAGAAATTACTAATAGCATATTAGAGACATAAACAAATAAAATTAATTATAAGAAGTTCATCTGAGAACACACTTTATATACCAAAGACAAACCTTTGAAGTCCTAAATTATCTCTCTCTGCATGCATTGTATTAACTTCAGATCTCATATCCTATGTAAGAATCAAAGCATCAATTTTGTTTTGGTATACATGTTAGTATATTAGATAATTAATATCCACAAGGGCTGTTATGTACATGCTAGATATTGTATTTTTTTTTCTCTGAATCACTTCTATCTTTTACTTTTTTATATTTTCTATATTCGGTCTCTTCATACTTTATTATAAATATTTTTCTTTGACCCTTCTTTTTGAGCAATAAGTCTATCTTCAGCTGTGTCGCATATTTTTAAAATAATTCATTTATTTCTAAATTTTATTTACTTTACATTTCAGTTCTAGTTATTTTATTTCATTATTTTTTACAGATTTCAGTTCTTGGCTAAAGTTTTTAATTTTTTCATCTTCTTAATCTTAATGAAGGTACCTGTTTAATGTCTTTTTCTATTGTGTGTAATTTATTCTCCTCCCCTTTTTTGAAACTTGATCTTTCTTCTGCTCCTTTTGGTTATCATGTTTTTATCTAATAAAGAAAAGTTATTTTAAAGCCTGAGAGTATAAGTAATTTTATTTTTTGAAAAAATTCAAAACTAGTTTTTAGCCCTTGTAATTCAACCGTTTTCTGGTTAACTCTTACTTTCAAAGTATAATCTGGAATTCTAACTCCTGGGGTATAGTTCTTTGGAATCCTAATCCAATTCATGAGACATTTACTAGGCTCTCCAAATCTAGGGCCCTGAATTCTGGGCCCTGAATTCTGATCTTTATACAACTAACCCCACAAAGTTGTCAAAAGTAGTGTGTAATCTTTCACCCTCTTAGTTATTTCTTCTGGAAATGGCAGATGTCCTTAGGATAAAAGTCTGTCTCCAATGCTGGCTTCAATTTTTCAGGTTTTTTTTTTGGGGGGGGGCGGGCGGTGTCTAGCAATTATTCATACACCACAGTTTAATTCATCTGTGGCTTATTAGCTCTGTGATATCTTTGTCTTGTTAAAATATTTTTTTTCCAAAAGCAGATATGAGTATTTTGATTTCCTCACTATTAAAATTTCTAGATCTAGCACAATTAAAATAATCAACATTTATTACATGCTTAATATGTCATAAACAGTGTTCTGATTTATTTCTAGCTAAACAATTGTGAGATAAGTGGTGTTATTTCTATTTTAACCGACATGAAAACTGAGGATTAGAAAGTTTAAATGACTTGCTTACAGTTGCATAGCTAGCAAGTGGCATAGTCAAAATTTCAACCTAGGTTCTGACGCTAGAAAACAAAATCTTAATTATTGTGGTATAAATTCAGAGCATAGTGGTTTGCAACAGTGTCTCTTGAATAAACGAATTTAAGTTTTAATTTTATGCTTTTATTCTCAGCATGTTGAAAAATGTTCTAAACTCTGTGTTTTTATATTATGAGACAAATGTAAAGTAAGTTCCAGTCAAGTTCTTTAAAATTTGTGCCATTTATCTTGAACAGGTGTCAAAATTATATGTATTTTTATTGTTATTGGAGTAGGAATTTAGGAATTTTTACTAATTCATAAGCAAAACCTCCAAGTTCTTCTTGAACCATTGATAATATTTGCTTCCTTATCATTTTGTACATTGTGTTAAAATTTAAATATAGCCAAAAAACCTTCACTTAATTAAAGCTTTCTGTTAGTTGGTTTCTGATTTTATAAATCTGCTGTGATTATGTGTTTATCATTGTTAAAGGACTTTGTGTTTGTAAAGCCATAAGATTATTGTTGCTAATTAACACTTATTGGCTGACCATAGGTTATATTTGACTATAATAAATATTTTCTTGACTTGGACGTGTATTCTTTTATATTTAAGATTGTATTTGACACAAAGGAAAATAATATCTGTAAATACAAAGTGTGTTGGGCATTAAAATACTTATTTCATCACATTAGCACACATGTACAAAGATTAAAAAACTAAATCACAGGGCCTAGTTAGTACTTGGATGGGAGACCACCTAAGAAGACCAGGTGCTATAGGCATAAAAAATAAAAATAAGAATAAATAAGAGATTATAAACTGACAAGATCCTTTGCAATCTGCGAGGTCAGCCAAGGGTTGCCTTGCCTAAAAAAAAAAAAACAAAAACAAAAAACCACCATCATGAGTACATTTTATTTTCTATCTATGTATCTATGCATCTATCTATGTATCTATCTGTCATCTATCTATCATCTATCTCTATCATCTATCTGTATTCTATTTATGTATGTACAGAAAAAGCCAAGAGCCTCTTCACTTGAAATGTTCTAATTAGTTTTGGTCTTTACAACTATTTCTGTATAATTTCATGCTTATATATAACTGTTACATTCATTTTTTTTGTTGTTTTATATTTTTTACTCTATCATTTTCTATAAAATTTAATCAAAATAATTATGGAAATTTTATAATGTTCCATTTCGGCATATTGTGTTTCTATACATATATATGTTTATTATTTATACAGTTGCAGTGCACTCCATCAAAGAGATGTACAATTTACCTATTTTCTTTATTAGAAGACATATCAAGTATTTCTAAATTTTACAATTATAATTAGTATATTAGAAACAATTTTTACATTTTTAAGGTTACTTATCTAAGATAAGTTATAAAATATGTAATTACTAAATGAAAAGTTAAGACAGTTTTGATAGTTATTAACAAGGAATGATATGACTTTCTAAATTTTGCAAGTCAAAAAGGAGCAATAGTTTTACTGCCTTCTGGCCACTCACGGGTGTTCTCACACTTCAGCATTTTTTCTTGTTTTTTTTTATTATCATATGGAAACTATTTATAGTAGTCATTTTTAAAAAATAATACATATGATGTTTATGTATTGCCATGGAATAGGTTTAGAACACCAAATCAAATATTGCAGAAATAAATCTTCTCTAATAATCTAATGAGTTCCTCTAACTCTAAAGTAAAAACGTGCCATTTCATGGACATTTCATTTACAGAGATGTGAATAACTAGCAGAATTAGAAGTTAAATAAAAAGAATTCATTTGATCCCAACTGGTGAATGACATGATGATGAAAGCTGATGATCAGTCTGATGCTGATCTTTGACATGGAGCCCCATAAAATTTCATCTTCAGCTCTCCCAACTGACTAATAATTATAGCAGATGCCTCCACTTTTCATGGCTTTTCCTTGGTAACAAACTAGTACATCTAGGCCTGATTCATTTCGATTTCTTTGTCAGTTATATGTCATTCCAAAGAGGCTTTACATCACCCAGGGTTCTTGTTTCAAGTGGCTATAAGAAAGGCGATCATGAATCTGTGGGTTCAGGACAGAGGTGTAAAACAAGAGATGAAGTTCAATAAATCCACGTCAGATTTTAATAGGTGCCAGAATTCCTCCCAGATTTAGCAAAGTTGATGTATTAACTCTTGTGGTCCTGCTTCTGATTTCGGAAAAATATTTTTTTTCCCTGACATATACCAGTTTTCATTATAAATAAAAAAATTATAAGGTGACTCAGTTACTCTTTTTCTTTAGGTCACAATACTAACAGAAATGTTTTATCCAACAACGTTAGAGCTTCCAGAGGAACAAACTCTTTGAATGATGCTTCACTTACCTGAATCCTAACAGCTGCTTTCCTGATGGTAAAGGAGGAGACCTTGGTGATTGGAGGTGGGGGTACATTAAAGATTATGCTGACATTAGTTTACTTTGAACTAATCAAATCCAGGTGGCCCCGAATTATTGCTCGAGGCCCAAAAGTCATCAAAAGTATGCCCCCAGCACTCACTTTGATGGTAGAGTTTAGAGTTGATCCATTCCATGATGCTTTCCCTTTGGACTTTAGCCCTAAGAATAAATTGTCTATAGTCACCTTAAAAAAGTAAACATTAAAAAAATATGACTCTGCACATCTCACTGACACTAAAATATCTATAAATCAATATCTAGTGAAATCATGGCAAAATAATTTTTAGCTCCATGTCTTATTTTTCACATGGCCAGATGTCTAGGCTAAAATATATTTCTTTCATAAACTTTTTTCTTTCAAATACTAAAAATTAATCATTTTGATAATCCTTAGACACTTATAAAGTGTAAGGACAAGTGAAATTTGCATTTCTATATGAAGCTGTTAGGCATGTACTTTAATCAAGGATCCGTTACAAATTTCATTTTAAAAAAGATCTCTTGTCTAAAGCCATGACACCCTAAACAAGCCTGATCTCGGGAGCTAAGCAGGGTCAGGCCTGGTTAGTACTTGGATGAGAGACCACCTAGGAAGACTAGGTACTGTAGGCGTAAAAAATAAAAAATAAAGGATTGTAAAGTGACAAAGTCCTTGCAATCTGTGAGGTCAAGCAAGAGTTGCCATTAAGAGAAATCAGGATTGTCTTTTCAGAACACTGCTTGATGATTGCATAACACTAAGCATATTAAAATACAATTTACAACAGTGAATGAATGACTATCGAGATGAAAGATTTCAATGTGCCAGGTATGACATTTATCTCACCTCAACAACAAAAGAAAGATGATTAAAATATTGTTTATCTGAGCAGTTAGTCCCTAACAGGAATAATTTATGGCTGAAAATGCTTCAGAGTTGTAAGGTAGTAAATAATAAGAGAGTGCTAATGACGGAGGGGAGGGGAATGCATGTTGGAGATTATTGTAAATATGTATCTTAGGTAAACATGTCATTGAAATGCTCACAATGGTCCCTACCCAGGATAAAGTCTGTGTGTTTTCACAATAAGGTAGGTATATTTTAAAGAATTGTCAATAAAATGGGTTTTAAAAAATTCCATAGAATCGAATTGAAATAATCTTTCCTTTCCCAAGTCACCTTTTAGAGTCAAAAAGGATGGAGCAAAAAAAGCAAAAAGACTTCTGATAGTGGAAGAGATGTCCAATTTAATGGTTGGCAATATACCATGCACTGATGTTGAGTTCCTGTTACAGAAGGGAACAAAGTGAGTTAAGAAATGCCATGGAAGAAGCAGCCAACCCAGATACAAGAGAATAAGAGGAGGAGGCTTCTAATCTGACACCTGTATCATGAAAAGGAGTTAATTGGAGCAAATTAACTCTGGGGTGTCCATAAGGGACATTTCTGTACTCTTATTGCTTAGCCATCATCTTATGTAACCCACCTGATTTCTAGCTTTGGTAATGATATTTTATGAAGTAGATAGCTATTCAAATTAGTTTTAGTTATAAATGCATTAATAAAATTCATTGATTTGCCTTCTTACTCCTCTGATATAGTAATCCTACCCCCAAATCAATAAGATACATAAATATAGAAGGCCTGCAGCTTGAGTAAAGAGATGTAGCTAAACCTAATATAGTACATTAGACTTTAAGTGATTTATACATTCCCAAGAATTTTGTTTTGCTTTGGTTTTGTTTAATAGTGTGAGTCAAATACTCAGTCTTTTTAAAACTCTGAAAAGTTGAGTTATTTATTGTCCCCTTTCCCTTTCTATTTCCAAAGTTGCTGCTGGGCTTTTTATGGCATTGGGAGACAAGTGATAGAAAACTAAAGTGATATTTACTATTTGAAGTCTAAGATGATAATCTTTGTAAATAACTTCCTCTCATTATCTATTGAGAACTATTTTCATGGTGATGGAGAAAGATTACTTCCAGGTCAGAAATTTCATCCATGGTGCTTTCACAGTGGTAGCACTGATTAAGTAACTTGACAATTTTTACAATATCCCACTGTAAGAGAATCAGAGCCCAGAGAAAACTTCGGTTCATTTTATTGCAAAGTTATTGGATTCTTTTTCATACATTTTTTACTCAAACAAATTTAAGCAATAATGTTAGTGCTTAACTTACAGAATTGTTTAGTGGATTAAACATGATAACGAATGGAAGGTGGTGACCATGATGTCTGGCAAAGTCTGAGTGTCCATAAGGCTAGCCATTGCTTTTACGGATTCGCTAAAAGTATAACCCCAGGTTGTGGTTGATGTTTTTGTTTTCAATGAGAATATCTTGATTCAGAGTAAAAATATACAGAATGGAAGAAGAAGCAGGAAAAAAAAAATGGCCTAATGCTTTTGAGAATTGCAAACCATCATTAGATAATGATGGTGTAGGTGAAGCAAGTTATAACATATTTGAACTCATTCCAGCAGTGGTGACCCTTTCTCAAGCCCAGATGTTTAAATGACTGCTCAATGGGGATGTTTGGGATTATAAATATGTCCCATCTGCTGCTACCGTCTGCCTGCTTTTGAAAGGTGTAAAATTCCGCACTGCGCTCAGCATCAACAGCAGTCCCCATTCCAATCCATAGGAGAATTAAAAGGTGACCAGAAAACTTTGTAGTGGCAAGCCTTTCAGCATTTGCCTAAAGGTAATAAATGAAGGTCAAGGCAATCACTTTGTTAATGTGTTATTGGATAGAAGTGCTATGGGAAATATTTTGTGATTTAATTAAGAAATGTATCAAGCTAGATAATCATGAAAAATGAGAGTACATTAAAATTTTAAACTTTAGAAACCTAAAGGCATGATTTCAACACTGCATAGGACACATAATTCTTTTCATCAATTAGGCTTTTAGCCGAAAGTATTTTAATATCTTGGAAAAATAAAATCTTATGCCTTAAATATCTAATACTAAGAGTAGTGTTATTAATAGACACGATGCATTTAGGTTAGGCAGTTTCTCTGCTTTCCATTATTCTGTATTTTAGCACCTCAATTTTGGCGCTTATTTTCTTCATACACTTTTGTACTTTGTAATTATTATGTATCTGTTTACTTATCATCAGCTTTCTGCTTCATTAGATAATATTCTCCAGGAGAGGACAGACTTTATTTTTCTCATCTCTTTTTACACAGTACCCAGAGAAATGACTGGTGTACAGTAGATGGATACACAATAAATAGTGAAAAATATGTTAAAAATTAATAAAGATCATTTATGTTGTATAAAATTACACCAGATACACTAAACTAACATCAAGAGGAAAATAGTCCAGATTTTCAGATACTTTAATTCCTTCTTTAGTTCCTTCTTAAACGAAACACCATATCATATGTACATACAGATAGACTCAGAAGGCAACAGAGAAATAGGCTTTATGGAAAATATAATGCAGACCTTGATTTGTGTTGT
Organism: Pteropus alecto; assembly: GCF_000325575.1. NCBI lineage: Eukaryota > Metazoa > Chordata > Mammalia > Chiroptera > Pteropodidae > Pteropus > Pteropus alecto. Next base: position 9,602,846 of record NW_006494609.1, read on the forward strand.
GTTCACTTAATTTAAAGAGATACATGGAGGCAATTCTATTAACATCGAGAAGAGTCACCATAAATAGATAGAGACATGATGATATGTAGATCTTTCCAGTGAACGCCCTGTAACAGGGACCAGATGTGGATTTAGACAACCAGAATCTTAATCTCGTTCTATCACTTACAAACTTGATCACGAGCAAGCCGCTTGGCCTCAATTAATACACATATTCTCACTTGTTACTTAAGATAAAATCTGGCATGTGATTTTCAAGAGCATCAAATGACATATGACGTATGAAAGCAATTTGTAAACTGTGCAGAAGGAACCCGATACAGACGGGATTGGTCCCCTCAATTGTTAGGCTAGCTAAAAGACTTTTGATGACCTGATGTTCAGAAAGATAAGAATGATTCGATAGAGAAAAAAGAAAAGTCAAAGTATTAGGTTCGACTGAAGGAAAGGGCTGAAATAATCTAATGTAGGAAGCCACAAATCAGAATAGAAATCTAGCCACTTACATTATAACTACTGTATTTTACTTGTAAAACAAGGTACAGTTTCAACTAATATGTCTCTAATATTGGTGTTTCTCATATCGGTTTAATTAATAATTTAATTAAAAGACAATTTATTTTTTAGACTAATTATGTAATTGTATTGTCTATTCATTCTCCATCAATATCTACTCTTTGTGATGTTTTTGAAATACAAATATGCATAAGAATCACCTTAAGAGTTGATTGCAATGCATATTACTGGGTTCCATTTCTAGAGATTCTGTTTCAGTGGGGCTTCAATCTTTGCACTTTTAACGAGCTCCGAGATGATACTGATTATGCTGTCCTGCTGCAACATTGTTTAATTTTTTACCATGCATATATGCAAAAACGTATTTTAGAATGTGTAGGGTATAATTTGGTTTTCTCAGGTATCAATCCCTGAGGCAGAGAATTGCTAAAGGAATCTTAACAGACAGACAGTATTCTTACAAATGACACTTTTTAAGGAATGAGAGAAACAGAACTGGGCAGAGCAAGAATATTGAACTATGGTGAGGACGCACCATAGAACATAAGAATTCTTCAGCTGCTGTGCATCTTCCAAGTTATTCCTATTCAAGGCAGAAGGTCAGGCCTTTTTACCTTCACATCAACCAGTAATTCGATATAGGCCTATCCTGGGAAAGGAGTGTAATATTGGATAAAGTGATAGCCTTCGGAGAGGGTATAGAAGAATTCCAGGAAGGAATTAAACTCCGAACCCTCAAAAATCAACATTTCTAGCAGCTTGGAACAGTAGTACCTTGCACCGAGAGAGGAACCTTTGAGTGCATGACCCAATCCACTAAAGATTATCTATTTGATATTTCGAATTAGTTTCATCTCTCTGTTTATATTTCTGTTGTAGATTACTTGGATAAAAACATATATTACTTCCAGTCTAAAACCTCTAAAATATAGAGTCAGCAAAAGTAAACCAGAACCTCATAAAAGTATGTACCCCCATCTTGCAATATTTTTGTTGTTTCCTGCTTTCTAATGAACCGAAAAATAGTGTATCAGCACTTTAGTTTCAAAACTGTCAGTATAAAAATTGTGAAATGAAAAATGGTGAGGATAAAATGTTCTTTGAACTATTTCTCCTTTTCATAAAAGCAATATAGTAATTGATTTGGCCTGGAATTATTACATTTACCTTAACCTATCACTAATCCATCTAATACATTAATTAACTACGAATCAAATAGAATGATTTAGACAGTTAATTTGGGTGAAATACTTAGACTTGTCAAATTATTTTATTCAAGTATACTATATTATTTTTATTGATGTGAGAATAGAGAATATTATCTGGCTCTATTATTTTATAGATTAATAAACTGAGGTTTTGAGAATTATCGTCATTCATTATTCCAACTAGTACTTATTGAGCCTCTGTAAAGTACCAGGCATCTGGTTAAATGTAAAGGGTAAAAGAGAGACGAAAAGTGACCTTATCACTTATTCATGCATCTGAAGTTATGAGGGAGGTCTGACAAAAAAGAAAATAATAAAACTATGTAAATGAAGAAAAAATAATTTAATGATACAGTGGAATTAATAATCACACTGTGATCAGAAGGACAAAAACAGGGCTCCACTTGAGTGGGAGTTTGGGAAATTCTCTCTAAGATCTGTACAAGAAACAGAGAAATCCACCAATGAGCGGTCAGGAGAGCATTTCAGGCAAAGAAGAGCTTGGTGTTTTTTAACAAATTTAAGACAGTTCTTTGAATTAGGCAGGGAGTTTAATGTTATGCATTAAAATTTGGAGTTTAGATTTAAATTTTATTATAATTATGAAGGAAAGTTTTTAAGATGCTGTAACTGGAGTTGGTTAGGAAAAGAATGACATGGCCCGTTGAAACCAAAACTTTCTGGAAGCTGGATATCCAGGAGACTGAGATTGCTATGAATTAGGAGTGGGTGTTGAAGGTCAAGTACAAGGGTTATTTTTGCTATAGGTGCCAAAGCAAGAGTGATGACTCAGTTCATGAGGATCATAGTCAAAACACATAATGCAGAAAAATTAGTTTTGAGATAGGGTTGGCAGGGCTTAGAGATGAGCTAAAAAGAATTAAAGATGGGCAAAGAAGAGGAGGTATAGAAAAAAATGGTTTGTGAGGGTGAGGTTTAGATATCAAGAGTTTGGTTTGAACACATTAAATTCGAAATATAGTTTAACCACGCGAAGGCCAGAAAGAGGCAATTCGGTATATAAGTCTAATGTATCAAGTGGAAATACAATATCTTATGCTCCTCACCGTGAAAACCTGACCTTAACAAAGAAATCTTAGCTAACCAAGATTAATCAAGGAGAGCTTTATTGAAGTATCTTTGACAAATAAAAATTCTATAGTATCTTTAAGGTGAGATAATTACCACAATCAAAATAATAGCATACTGTTTTTATTTTCTCTATGTTTTTTTCTTTTGTAGTCTCTACTCTGCTCGGTACCACTATTAGATCTTAAAATATTTGTTTTATAGATGCTATGTTCTTCTCATTCTATATTTTTTTCTGTGCAGTCTCAGGGCTTCATGGCTTCTCCAAGGTCCATAATTTATAAACTTATTTCTCTGCCCCAAACATTTTCTCTGAGTTTACAATTCATATATCTAATGCCCACTTGTCAAAATATCTTAGATATTTCAAGTGCAAATCAAGCCCAACATATCCAAAAGCAAAGTTAATGAACTTCACTGCAAACCTATGAATGACACCCTATGAATTTATGCAATATACAATCTTTTAAGACTCCTTTGTCTGTGAATGTACTCAACAAGAACCAATGTTTAATCTTTGACCTTTTTCCTCTTTTCTCCATATTCAGTTAGTCATTGGGTTTTGCCCCTGTATTATATATTTTCATAGCCTTCCATTCCTATCTTACATAAAACTTAAAAGATTTAATAACTAATTATGTATTTCTTTGATGATATAATTATATTAAACTCCTACACTACTGTAGCCCCATATTGAACAGAGTTGATATACAATAGATGTTAATATGTACTTTTTCCATGAGTTAATAAAGCATATAAGTAAACAATATTTATTAAAAAAAGGTCTCAAATTTCTTTAAGATTATGTAAATCTTCTTGAGATTATTATCTAGTCATAACTATAGCTAGATAGTTCCAGTGACTTTTCGTTGTTGGAAATGCAGTTACATTTACTTTGAATGAGCACTAATGAACAAATATTCTGTTTAATGAGTCCATTTCTACTCCAATTATGTGGAGAAATAAACAAATTAGATTAAAAAAAAAAAACCTCCCCACTTATTTCAAATATTCAGATATAGCAACAGATACTGAGTGGTATTTAGGCTCAGTGCACATTGTTTTATAAATTACAGACACTTGATAAATGTTTTTGGAAAGATACATAAATACTCAAATATTTAAAAATATAAAACCCACCTATTTCAAGTTGACAACTTGTATGCCACTTGATAAAGTAAGAAAATCTATTAAATGGGATAACTAGCAGATTCTTAATCAATATTCTTTAAATGTACTCCTCAATAATAATAAGGCAGCATTTACCAAGTAATTGCATTCTAGTGCTGTACGTGATTTGCCATAACAAGTTTTAGCTTATTGAAGTTTTATTTAGGTGGTTCTGATAAAATTAGTTCTGAATCCATCTAAGTAATATCAGCTATTAGAACACATTTCTTCTCAGTCTGCTTGAAACTTTTCACTTCCATTTAGTTCATTGACTCATAAGCAGAAACCAATTTAGAGATTTTTATATTTTCAATAAAAGTATAGTCACGTGCAAAAGAAAATGTTATTATTTCAATATAAGTGCAACTGATGTTCACAGCAGCACTATTCACGGTGCCCAGGACATGGAAGCAATCGAAGTGTCCTATAATAGATGACTGGATAAAGAAGATGAGGTACATATATACAATGGAAGATTATTCAGCTATAAGAAGAGATGAAATACTGCCATTTAAGTCAACATGGATAGACATTGAGATAATCATGCTAAGTGAAATAAACCAGCCAGAAAAAGTTGAAAACCACATGATATCACTTATACATGTAATATAAAACTAAAACCAACTAACAACCATAGATTCATGGACATGGACAGTGGACTGGTGGTTATAAGAGGGAAAGGAGAAGGAGGGAAGTAGATAAGGATAAAGGAGTCAAATATGTGGTGACAGAAAGAAATCTAACTCCAGGCGGTGAACACGCAATGCGATATACATGACTTACTGTTGAATTGTACACTTGAAACTTGGATTTTGTTAATCAATGTCACCCCAATTAAAAAAAAAAAAAGACAGGTGCAAATGTCTGCTTAACTCTTTGCATGAATATCAGAAGGTTGTTTTATAACTTTAGTCTTTACTGAGAAGAAAATGTTTGCATATAAATCACCATTTAGCTAGAAATAAGTTTGACTTTCAATATTAAAAGAAGTTGTAATTTACTGAGAAGACACTTTATAAAGCCATTTTTATCTCAAATTTCCTAACAGTGCCCGATTGTCAGTATAATATATATCTAATCTCTTTATATATGTATATATCTATATTGATGTCAATATCTATATTTATATCTATTTTATAAATAAATAATGCATTTTTACTGAAATGAGATTTAAAATGTAATTCTAATTCCTACAAAGTACAAAAGTTTATAATTAAACCCTTTCCAAGAGTATAATTGGATTTAAAGCAACCAAGCAACAAAAAATACTGCAATATTAGAACAAAAAAATTCTTCATTTTCCCGAGAGAGCAAATTCTCTAAAAATATTTTATTTAAAGGTATTATGATCACAGTGGACACAAGTGATGTAATTAAGTGGCTCTTTATGTAAGTATATATAATAAACCAGCATGACAAATAACTGTATCTAAATAACAAATACCCAGAGCTGGCTTTCAATCAGCAGCCTGATCTCTTTCTAGCTCTCTGAAATTAACAGAATATATTTCTGAGCTGGGAGTCATGGGACCACTGTTCAGAATTGGAAGTGCAACTGTGACCATGAATGTTGCTTATTTAATAAACAAATCAAGTTTCCTACTTCAGTCTTATTAACAACCAGGAGTAGACATCTAGTCTTTAAAGGCTGGCATGATATTCTTAGCAACAAATTGAAAAAAGACAAGTATTCCAGTTTGTTAACGTTAAAGGTCCTTAAAAGCTGTAGTTATGTGTATAATCAAATGAATATTTTGACAACTATGCCAACAATTCGGTTTTTCTTTTATATTAAAAATAAGTGTGTGGCACGATGATATACAGCCTGGCATGAAATAATTTGCCCATGGGAAATAAAACATATGAAATATATGAGGATTAGTCTCATTCTGTTTTCTACCAAATTTTGGATTTCCAGCTTTGTGTGACTTTGGATACATCACTAAAGCCTTTGGGCTTCTGTTTCATCATTGCCACATACAAATAGGGGTCAAAGCCATCCTATATCGTAGGATATCCAAGAAAATGAAATCATTTATTAAAAGACTTTCAGATTAATGTGATCAGCTACTATATCTGATTTATTCTTTAGCACTTTACAATTGAAATGCACATTGCAGCAGTCAAACAAGTGTTTTCCTTAATGTCACAAGCATTTCCGACCTTCCCTCACCCCACTACCCTGTGGTCTATTTCATATATCAACATGCATTTAAAAGCTCTGATAGTGTAACATCTCCAGGGGCAGAAATAGAGCAAGTACATTGCATTGCAATCTGAGATGTGAATCTGTAATTAGAACTGGTGTGGACAGTAAGGCAATTGGGAATGAGTCATCTATGCAATAATGAGGAGAATTCCTAAGAGAAAAGGCAAAGAGATTAAATTAACAGGAGCAAAAATGTCATCTGTGGAGAATTTATCTGTACCGGCTATTTGTGTGTGTGTGTATATATTTGTATGCATATACAGCATATATAATACGTTTATATAGATGCATACATGCATAATATTTTTGAGCATTAGAACAGAGGAAAAAGATGTACAAAGTACAATAGCAGAAAATTATCCAGAGCTTGACACATACATCTGCAAATCAACAGTTTCACCAGACTCAAGGAAATTTAAACAGATAAACTCTTAAACAGCAGTTCTATGAAATTTTTGAGTTCCAAGGAAAAGGAAAACTCTTTGTCCTGATTATTTCAGTTCTGAAAATTAACCTGAGGAAATATTCAAGAACATGTACAGAAATGTATACATGCATATGGTTCATCTCAGAATTTGTACAATAATTAAAATAAGTAACCCAAAGGGCCACAGTTGAAAAGATAAATAAATCATGACTTGAAATACTATTAAAAAAACATGTACATCCACACACATGCACAGGCACACATACCACTCAACACTTTTCTACAGAAAGTATTTACCATATGCCTGAAAAGAAGTATTAATAATCAGAGTGCTAATAATTATTTCTATCAGAAAATGGAATCATCAACTTTTTCTTTCTATCTGTGTATAGTTTGTGTTTTAAAAATAGGTATATATGTTGCCCTGATGATTTCAAAACAACATTTCAAGTGGTAAAGTATTAGATACAAATATTTGGATTACAATAAAACTCTACTTCCACTTCAAATAAAAATGAGTTGCACGTATGTTAAAGAATTGATTAAAAATTAATGCTAGACAGCAGGATGAAGATGGAAAAATTAAATAAAAATGAAAATAAACATACTTTATGTCTGAAAGAGAAAAAGTTTGCCTAAAAAATTAAAATGAAAAAATTGTTGGTATAGGATGAACTCTCTCCTATATGGTTGGTGCAAATATTAGCATTTCTGGAAAGTGATTTGTATATAAAAATTAAAAAGTCATTACATTTGACCTAGTAATTCTACCCCTAGGGATCTAAAGGAAGTACCTAAACAGAAATTCACATAAATATTTAAGTATAAGAATGTACATTATGGAAACAGTATAATATTCAATATGTAGAAATAGTTTAATTACCATTCATTGGCGTGACAGAAAATGTTACAGAAATTAAATTATTATTAAATTCTTTCAAAGAATGGCATATGAAAGTATCTATTATACAATATTGATGAAAGTACAAGGTGCAAGTCTGCGTAAACTACACAGTTAGATCCTAAGTCTTATTAGTTTTTAAAAACATAGTATATGCCTTGTCAAGACAGTTTGATGAAAAAAACAGAAGCACAAAGAATTTACCCTAAAGATCTGCCCTTACACATTTATGGGAGCTGGTGAAGAAGTCTAAGCATGAAGTCATTACAGGTCAGCAGGATTAGGGGTCAGAAAGGAAAACTAGATGTAAAATGAAGGAGAATAAGAATAAATGCAGTCCAAATGGACAAATTGAACTTAAGAGAACTAACTGGAATCTATTAGCACACTGGAGCCCGTATGTATCTCTCACAGCCCTTACCCTCAGTGACACCGATGACCTGTGGGCAAAACTAAAATTCTTTGCTGTGTACCCCTGGCCCAGGACTCAAAAAGCTAAAGGAGAAAATCCGGTGGGATCAACGAGCAGATTACCCAGCAATTGTATAAGCCACCACCGTGTCATGGGCCCTAGTTCGTCCTGCAGAGCATAAAAATGTCTGCTGTCACTTATGCTTTTCAATTTTGTTCAAATTTTTCTGTGGTAAGATCTAAACTTGGAATCATGCAAGCAAAAGAATTCTAGATCAGATAGTTCTGGCAGAGCTGAGCAGACTTATGCATAGGTTTCATGATACAGGAAGATGATGGTGACGTTAAGCAATAGCTAGAAATAAACTAATAGAATATTTATTTTCTTCTTTATGTTTCCTACTCATAGATCATATATGTTTTTTTCTAATCTGAAGAAAGTAATGTTTAAAAGAAATATATGAATCCATGAAACACTAGATGATAAGTAAATCATAATTATATTAAAAGAAACCATCTTGAATTAACACAACTTCTATAAAGTAACAAAAAATCAAAACCTGTTAAAAGATGAAAAGTCTGGACTAGAACAGTGGTTGCCAGGCCTGGGTATAGGGGGAAATGAGGAGGTGTTATTCAAAAGTTTTGATTATACAAGATTAATATGGCATAGAGATCTACTGTATAGCACAGTGACTATAGTTAATGATACTGTGTTATATACTTAAAAATTTGCTAAGAGGGTAGATCTTATGTTGTGTTTTTATCACACAAAAAATAATAATAAATAAAGGAGATGGGTAGAAACTTCTAGAGGTGATGGATACGTTTATATCATAGATTGTGGAGATGGTTATCTTCAGACTTTTCAAGTTGTATATATTAAATATATACAGCATTTTGGTGTCTACAGCCATGCCACCCTGAACAAGCCCGATCCCATCTGATCTTGGAAGCTAAGCGGGGTCGGGCCTGGTTAGTACTTGGATATGAGACCACCTCGGAAGACCAGGTACTGTAGGTGTAAAAAATAAAAAATAAGGGATTGTAAACTGACAAGGTCCTTGCAATCTGTGAGTTCAACCAAGGGTTACCTCTCCTAAATATATATATATATGTTTTTGTATAAAATATATGTATGCTATATATATATATATATACAGCATTTTGTTTAAAAAAATATATATGCTGTGTGTGTGTATGTATATATATATATATATACACAGCATTTTATATGTCAGTCATACCACAATAAAATGGTCAAAAAATTCTAGATTTATGTCAACAATTGTGACATTGAGCTCATAATCTAATAGAAAAACTAGTAAATAAAATATGAATATCTTAGTGATAAAGATAGGCAAAAAATATAAAACACACTGAAGAAATACAAATAGGTAAGTATTAGGGTCAGGACGAATCTAAATAAATGAAAACCAAGATTTTTTTTTTTAACAAATCAAATTGTAAAAGGGAATGGTTCAGGTTGATGAGGATTTGGTGAAATGAACACATGCTCAGTCACTGCTTGTAAAAGCAAATTGCTATGATTGTTTAGACTATGGTAAGATATGTATGGCAAGACTTAAGACAGTTTTATATTATTGACAAAATCTCTTCTAAGCATCTCAGTTAAAGATATTTCAGATACTCTCTTAGATCGTTAGGGAAAAATACTTTTTACTTGACTTTCATGAGTATTGTAAAATAATGAAAACCTTCAGCTTGATATAAACTGCTACATGTTTTTAACTAAGCCACGGGGAAAATGATATTATCAGGGATGTGGAAAGGACATTACATATTCCTTTATCTAATAAACTCATTTTACAAGTAGCCTATTTGGACCAAAAAGCCATAAAGTAACAACAATACAAAAACTAAGACATCACACAAATTTATACAGACACACTTACACACATAATTTTTTCAGAATGCTTACGTCATTGTACAAAATAAAATTTTAAAAAAAGAAATAACAAAACCCACATATGTTACTCTTCAATATTTAAAATGAGAAGCAGAGTTATTATACCAGAATTTTTTTATTGGATTTTTCTAATTTGTATTGTTTTACTGGTAAGAGCACTTGTTATATCAGTGAGAAATCAGCTATTTTTATGAAAAGCATAATTTTAGTTGCCAAAATTCAGTACGCTCTCAACACTCTAGACTGCTATTTAGTAGATCCTTCCATAACTAACATCAATTCAATATAATGCTTAATTCCATCCTATTACCTGAATGCCAGTCTTTTCTCAGCTCCTAGTAATAAGCACTGGTTAGTTGTTGTGAAGCTGGTTCAGGGCCTGCAGTCAGATTCTCTCCCCATTAAGTTCCTGTTGAGCTACTACCCAGACAAATGGCTTCACTCCTTGGAGCCACCAAACTCCAGCAGGATGGATTCCAGGACATGGTTTGCTGGCATCGAAGCAATAGACTATACATCGCTGTATCAACAGTGAAAGCAAGAATTTCATGAGGAGACTGAGGTAGAGGATGGGTCACAACATATTATACTTTGGCTGCAACCAAACTGGAAATGTCCCTTATTTCAGGGTCACTGATCTTTTAATCCAGTTTCTTGTGACAAATATTTAGCCTGTTCTGCTTGCCATTGGTTATTACCTTAATCATCAACCTCTGCAGAAGAATCAATAACTGTGTCTCTTATTATTAGCTGTGCGCAATTGTGTTAAAAAAGAAAGAAAAAAAATGACAAATCAGATCATGTTTTTATTTTATTTTTTTCAGATTAAGTGTTCTCCTACCAATTTATTCATTGAGCAGCACCTGCTTACCAATTATAGCTTAATCGTGTCCTTTGGAGCTCACAGTGCTCGTTAGCATTCTGCACTCTCCCCTTGAACTTTGATGTCAAAACAAAGCTGCATCCCTCATACCTGGAGGTCTAGCAAATGTCTAAGTGGGCTCAGAAAAGGATTTAAATATCAAAGGCAAATCAAGAGACTGACACACTGTCCCAAATCCCTGCTTTATGTTACTTGAAGTCAAAAGATTTCCTTTAATTTTCAGGCTTTCATGGATTAACCATTGCATATGACCCTGTTCAAAAATCTGGCTGGCAATGAAAAGAGCGAGGAGTAGAATAAGGGTGCCTCCAGGTTTTTTGGAGGATGTCTGTAGCAATCAGGCCAGAAGAAATCCAATTTGGGTTATGATACCCAGTAAGAAAAATGTAGAACATGGACCAGGAATTTGGCTGAGCTTTTGTGCCTTTTCAGGCTTTGGGTTTTTCTCTGAGTTTTAGAGGTCGAGTACCAAGCACATTGTTGCTTTTCAGAGTCTGGAGAATACCTGTACAAATGTATACTACAGGCACAAGGGTGTCATCTCAGGAAAAAAAAAAAAAAAAACTACAAGTAAAAATAAGATACCACTTGGAAAGGGTGTTTTATTTATGTGTTCAATTTCCCAAACTACGAATAAGTGCCTGGTATGCGAAGCTATGATCCATGAAGTCCTGTGAGAAAGACACTGGCCATGTGGACAGCTTTAGTTAATACAATTATTCCACTGAAAGCACTAACAACCCTAATGACAAGCTCATAGGTTTTCTTTATCAGTGAATCAATCAGTATGCAAGATATTGCACATAAGCACTACTTGTCTATGTTTGCACAGAAAATATTTTTCTCTGTCAGGAAATTTAATGGAAGGAGAAAACAAAAATCAGCTCACCACCTACGAAAAAACACTGCCATTATTTCAGTATACATATATGATTCAATGCTTTCTTCTCCCCATGTATTTTATTGATTATGTGAGTACATACCCAGTGTACTTAAAATTATATGCCTTTACGATTTTAAGTTTTTTCCAGTTAATAATTTATTTCACCAATATTTAAATATTCTTCAAGAAGAAAATTTTAAGAGCTGTATTGGATTATATCAAATAGCTAAGGACTTATTGATGCCTAGATCCTCTTTAAGGTTTATATTCATTCCATTTATGTTTTTTTTAATTATTTTATTTTTAAAAATCTTTAAAATTTTTTCAAAAAAATAAAAACTTTTTAAAGTGGTCTTTGAATAATTCTTGGCATCATTAATAAACATAGTTAAGGCCAGATATTTTAAATTAAATTTATAACATTTGATTTCATTTTAACTGAAATAAGCCCATCACAAGAAGACAAATCATGTATGATTTCCATTTATATGAGGCACCTAGAAGAATCAAATTGATAGCAATAGTAGAACGATGGTAGACAGAGTTTTGGAGAAGGGAGAATAGTAGTTATTGTTTAATGGGTATAGATTTTGAGCTTTGCAAGATGGAGAGTTCTGGAGAGGGATGGTGGTGGTGATTGTACAGGAACATGAATGTATCGAATACCACCAACTTATACCCTTAAAATGGTTAAGTTAGCAAAATTTATGTTACGTGTATTTTATCACAACATTAAAAAATGTTTTATTTTTAAAAAGGAGGTTCTGTGGACTTGTAGTTTGGTACTACTTTTATTTCAGTCATTACTAAACATGTAAAAATATTTTCTTTTTAAGAGATATTTTATTTATTTTTCACTATTCCATTTTAAAAACCAGCCAATTTTCAGAATGAAATAACTAAATTTTAAAATTTAACCATCTGAAGTGACATGATTTTTTATTTCACTGCACAGTGATTGTGAGTTTTCTAATGCAAGGAAGGTTCTACTAATTTTGTTTTGTTCATTATCAGTTCTTTTGGGACCATCAACTCGGCTAAAGGGCTATTTCTGGTCATATTTGTCACATTTCTATAAAAATCTTTGCAGATTCACTTTCTTCTTTAAAGAGTATAAGTGAGTATAAGTGAATAAGCAAATAAATGAAGTGACTGAAATGTGTTCGCCTCTGGGCAGACATATACAATTTAAGAAGAAAAAAATGATACTTATATCTCTTATTGAAAATACTCTCAACTACTTTTTTCTGATGATCTTTTAAAAATGGCCTCAAATTTTATATGTCAAGAAGTATGTATATGTAAAACTATTGGCAGAGTTTGTTTATGTGGAGAGAAAATCGTGTGACTTAGTTAAAAACCCAAAATTGACATAAGAAATGATATAATTAAGCTAAAATTTCCTTTGTACAAGTCAAATTGACTTTTAACTTTCTTCTTAAAATAATAATTATTGTATTTAGGTATATTTCAAAGAAGTATAATCACTTTTCAATGACAATCAAGCAAATCCTTTACAGAAAAATCCATAGCATTTTTCCTAACACATCTTACAAAGAAGATGACACATGTTCATGCCATGATTACAGTTTTATTCAGATTACATCATTATATTTTAGCACCACCTAAGAATGACATGATTGTTGAGTATGGTCAGTGAACTGAATCACATAAAAGATACTACAATTTTTCTCCCAGTGAGAACTGTCACATTGACCACATAATTTTCATCTTCTGAAAATTATGAGAATCAAAATAAAGCAATAGCCAATTAAGGTTATACAAGGAGCCCATTTTATCATAGAGTTTTGATAAATGCATTATATTAACAATAGACATGGTTAATGCAGATACCTTAACAAAGAATTATATCAAAGCTTACAATAGCACACATTTTTTCTGAAACATAAAGCATGCAAAATAGCTTTAATTCTGTATGAGATAACTCTTGGAAGGAAATTGAAGGCTATCATAAATCATAGGGGAGAAAGAATTAATCACCTTTACTTTTGGAGGAGAAATACTAATGGGTGGCTTTATGTATTTAGATTGTAATGACAGATCATTTAAGGTTATTTTCAGTTGAAAATTAGAGAAAAGCCAATCATACTGGATTGGGCAAAAAAGAGAATTTTATTGGCGTGATTTATTGCAATGTCCAAAATAGCATTCAAGTGGGTCTTGATCAAGTGACTAAAATCATATCATCGGGGCTGTGATCTTCCCATTTCTGGGCTTTGTCTCCTATGCTATTTGCTTCAACTTGGTAGTTCCAGTGGTTCTAGGCTTATGTCATTCTTGTTGCCAGCAGTCCCAGAAGAGGGAACAGTCCCTCCTTTAGAATAGTGGTTCTGGACTGGGGACAGTTTTGCTCCCTGGGGGACATTTGACAATGTCTGCACATATTTTGTTTGTAACAACTGGGGTGTGAAACTACTGGCAGTTAGTGGGTAGAGGCCAGGGATACTGCTAAACATCTTACAGTGCACAAGTTAGCACTACTAGAAAAAGACTTATCCATCCCAAAGTATCAGTAGTGCTAAGGTTGAGAAACTCTGCCTAAAGTCTAGATCTACACTATCCAACGTGGTAGCCACGGATCACATGTCATTATTAAACAATCGAAATATGGCTGATTCCAATTGAAATATACTTCAAGTATAAAATACATACCAGATTTTGAAGACATTAAGGAAAAAGAATAAAAAACCTCTAATTAAAATTTTTACATTTATATCCTGTTATGTGATACTATTTTAACTTATTTGGTCATATAAAATGTTTTATTAAAAATAATTTTATCTGTTTTCTTTTACTTTTTTATGTGGCTACTAGACCATTTTAAAACTACCATTATATCTATATGGGGTGATGCTAGTCTAGGTGAACTGCAGTAATACTGTCCAATAGAAATTTCTGCAGTGATGAAAATGTTATTTTATCTGCATTGTCTGACATCATAGCCAAGCAACTGTAGCTATGGAGCACTTGACTAGTATAGCTACCATGACTGAGAAATTAAATTGCTAATTTTAATTAAATTAATTTCAGTTTAACTACTACATAGGGCTAGTGACCATAGCACTAGACAGCACAGATCTAGAGCCACATTCCAAGCAAATGTTAATTACTATTATTGTCTCTGATTAAAACGTATCCACCCACAACTTAATTACAGGACTAGCATACTGTATTGTTTAATTGTTCAGATCTTAGTTAGGGGCCCAACCTCAGAGCGGAAGCCACTGACTGAAGAGTGATACTGGTGTGGGAAGGAGGATGCAGTATGCAGTAGTGACAGCAAAGGTCTCTGGGAGTGATAATCTGTAAAAGGTGTATTTGAGAGGGAAAGAGAACATCTTATATTCCCACATTGTTATGTATTATTACTTCAGAAGATCTATCCTTATCTAGTTATTTATTTTTAAGCGAATTAGAAAGGGAATTAGGTCTTCCTTAGCACAATAAATATACTATGTGAAAGCACTAGTCAAGTGTGAAAGTATTCAACCTCATGAAAGCAATGGGATCTAGAATAGTAAATACGAATGTCAAAACATTATTTGGCATTATTTAAAAACAATTATTTTCTTTAAACAAGGATACTTTTGAATCTTAAAAAAATGTTCATGTCTCTTAAATAAATAATGAAAGATATCAATTTATATATTTATATTTTAAATGCAAAATAAATGGAATTTATGTATTAAATAATGCTTTGTTTAATTGACAAAATTAATATGAGATAAAATACACCAGTTAAATTATTTTAAAGTGTACAATTCAGTGGTTTCCAGAATGTTTGCAATGTTCACAGTGGTTTTTAGAGTATTCACAGCCATCATTACTATCTAATTCTGGAATGTTTGCATCACTGAATATCTATGTAAATATTTGTAAAAAGAAACCTGGTATCACCCATTTGACCTTTCCCCCATTCCCAGGTGACTACTAATCTACTTTCTGTTTCTATAGTATTATCAATTCTGGATATTTTATATAAATGGAATCATATAATACGTGTCCTTTTGTGTCTGGGTTCTTTAGCGTAATGTTTTCAAGGTTCATCGACGTTATAGCATGTACCGGTACTTCATTCCTTTTTATGGCTAAATTTGCATATCTATGTAAATATTTGTAAAAAGAAACCTGGTATCACCCATTTGACCTTTCCCCCATTCCCAGGTGACTACTAATCTACTTTCTGTTTCTATAGTATTATCAATTCTGGATATTTTATATAAATGGAATCATATAATAAGTGGTCTTTCGTATATGATTTCTTAGCACAATGTTTTCAAGTTTCATATACATCATAATAGGTATCAGTACTTCATTTCCTTTTATGGCTAAGTAATAAATAAAATATTGAATGAATATAGCACACCTTATTTATCCATTCATAAGTTGATAGTCATTTGGGTTCTTTCTACTTCTTGGCTATCATGAATAATGCTGCTAAAAATATATCTGTTCAAGTTTTTGTTTGAATGTGTATTTTTGATTGGGTATTTCTGGATATGAAATGGAATTGCTAGGTCATGTGGTAACTCTACTTCTTTATTTTTTTATGGTGGTTGTACCATTTTACATTTCCCCATCCTCACTAACAGTTGTTACTTTCCATTTATATGTTATAGCTTTCCTAGTGGGCATGAAGTGGTATCTCATTATGATTTGGAATTGCTTTTCTTAATTACTAATGTTTTTAAGCATCTTTTCATATTCCCATTTGTACATCTCCTTTGGATACATGTCTATTCATATCCTCTGTCTATTTTACTCTGGATGCTAGACTCTTATGAGATATATGATATGCAAATATTTCATCTCATTTTGTAGGTTGTCTGTTAACTTTCTTCACTGCATCTTGTGATGCACAGGTTTTAATTTTTGTAAAATCCAATATATCTATCTCTTTTTGCTTGTGCTTTTGTTGTCATATTTAAGAAACCATTACTTTATCCAAGGTCATGAAGATAGATACTAATCTTCCCTTTTAAGAGTTTTATAGTTTTAGAGCTTCCATTTAGGTGTCAATCCACTTTGACTTAATTTTTGTATATTTTTTATATATATATTTGTATCAAAGGATTCAACTTCATGCTTTGGCATGTGGTTATTCAGTTGTCCTACCATCATTTGTTGAAATGTCTATTCTTTCCCTGTTGAATGGCCTGGGGTACACAAGCTCTAATTATTACCAGTTGTCAAATCTTGGACAAGTTATACACTCTAAGCTCTAGCTCCACTATGTTAAAAAAGTAATAATACTACAACTTAATGTTGTAGTGGATATTAAAAATAGAAAATGCATATTAATAGCTTAGTATAGTGACTGGCAAATTTAAAGTTCTCAATAAAATTAATAACTTATTGAGCTGGCATAAAGTATTTTTCTATCTTAGAAGTTGTGAAGATAGAATGTAGTTATCTTTTAAATAGCTTATTTACACACACTAAATCTCCATGGATTATCAACAAAATTCTCCAAAATTAAACATTCTCAACTCATCTCATTTAATCACCTACAGTAACGTAAAAGAAACTGAAGTTCAGAGAGGTGTACGGTTGCCCCACATCCCACAGAAAAGTAATGACAAAGTCAGTTTTCTCAGTTGTCTCTTTTCAGTTCCATAGTTGAGAATAAGACAAGATGGTATATAAATTATTTTTCTGACTTCGTGTTTGAATTTAAAATACAGATATATTTGTATTCTCATAGAGAAGCTAACCTTGTAATGCTTTGGTTTTTAATATGTCTTTTATTTTTACAGCATCTTATTGATATAATTGTTTTCCATTTTATTCTATCTCATGCATATATAAAGTTGGAAAGTTTAAATACAATGGTTAAAATTTATACACTCAAACTCTATCATCAATGATAATATAACCTGGCTCCTATCCTGGCATTATTAAGTTTCAGCTTCACACTAACAATTTAAACATGCTTCAGCTGGAGAGCTGCTAATTTAATACAATTTGTCTTCATGTTTGGCTGATGAACTATAGGAAAAATCATCACATCACATATTCTCACATATCCTGATGCTTTTGGCTTAATCAAACCAGCTGCATCATTGTTTCTGCAATAAGCACTATTCCACATAAATAGTGGGTATAAGACATGGCATATTTCAGAGTACATTGACTGCAGTTTTACACATCATAAGTATTTATCTCTAATACAGATCACCATCCCCTTGCAGAAGTAGGAATCATCAATGGAGGATTTTTTCCTCATTGTCATGATGTGCGGGTTCTCTAGGAGTGGCCTGCATACTGCAATATGAAAGTAGAAGGGAAATAAAAAATCTGCACAGAACTTCAAATCTCTCTAATCATGAGCTGGAAAATCCAACATGAAAAAGATAAGTCACTGAAAGGTAACATTAAAAGGTAAACAGTATTGGGGAGGCTTTTCTCCTTCAGTAGCACCTTAGCTAGAATGCGACATACAGATTAGCTCTGATAAAATGCATGGCTCAGACAGTAGGCATTGCCCAGGATCCCACTGAAGAAAAAAAGAATGGCAAGGGGCTGTGCTTGTTTAAAATACAGATTCTCAGGGTCTCTCTAATCATTTTGATTTACCAGGTCAGGGAAGTAGCTCGAGGATATAAATTTTTACGACTAACCCAGGTGAATCTAACATATTTGGTCCAAGGAGTATACGCAGATTCTCTGGAGGTGGGCTGAGACCTTGCACGACAGAGTTATGGTGACTGCCTAGATGCAGCATGTGGCTGCCAGGGTGTAGAGAGGAGTCTTTGTGATATTATTCAGGATTCACCAGGGATGATTTCAGCGGGAAGCAATGCTCTTCATCTAAGGCAGTAGTTTACAACCCTGACAGAGCATCAGAACACCCCTTGGAAATTTTTCTGCTGTGGGAGGCTCTGATGACCTTCTAGATTTGAGGACAGGTAGCATTCGCCCAAAGACCAGAGCAAGTCTGAAATTTTCCGTTCACCTTTTAAATGATAAACCAATGTTAAGTCTCTATTCCATACTTAAAAATATTATGAAATGAAACAACTTTTTGTCATTGTTCATCTCGACCGATGTGATATCATCAGTCACAAATTACCGTGACAAAATCAGTAGAGGTGAAATTTTACTATAAAATTTACTTTATTTTATATTTTGTGGGGATGATACTTCAGTGATATAATTAATACCTCTCAATGTCTCTTCTTCCTAATACAAATTTCTCAGATAGAAATGTTTCCAAAAGTGGCTTTGTGACCAGGGGGCATTCAAGCCACTGGTTAGGCCTGAGGTCAGTGCTAAACGGGGCTTTTGTTCTAAGTAGCACAGGGAAGAAAATTTTCTGTAAGCTTTATGTTTTTATTTTCATATATATCATATATTGCTGTATACTTCAAAATTCTTTGACAGCTATACATTTATACATCTTATCATTTGTTTCAGGGATAGGCCTTACTCTGCCAAAAAATTGTTTAAAACTTAATCATGGGAAGATGTAAATAGAAAACCAAGTGATAGAATATAATCTAAAATCCGTGATGCTTTCTATTAAGTAGAATCAGTTGAATTTAGATTATGCTTAGTTTTTTCCTTTGTCTTTGTATTGGTTATGTGCTATTTAAAAACAAGCTATCACAAAATAAAGTAGCTTAAGGTAAAAATGATTTATGATTTTTTATAACTCTAATGGTTGATGGGTCTCAGCTGGGCAATTCTTCTTTTGGTCTCTCTTGTACTTGTGAACTTGCCGGTGGGAGCAGCTGGTCCTGGGCAGTCTCAACATGGTCTTATTTACATACCTGGCATTGATGCTGGCTATTGGCTGGGGCATCTAGAGTTTCTTCCACGTGGTTTTTCATCTTTCAGACATATGGACAAGTTTCCTTAGTGGATGCTTTCGAGGTTTCAGAGAGCAAAAAAAAAGTTACCAGGTCTCTTAAGACCTAGCCTCTGGAACTCACTCTATATCACTTCTATATTCTGATGGTCAAAGCAAATTAATTTTAAGGCCAGCCCAGGTTCAGTGAGTGAAGTCTCCAGCTTATGATTGCAGAAGAGGTATAAACACACAAATATGAAAATAATTTGGTGGTCTTCTTCGTGGACAACCTATTCCATCTTGAATGAATTTATATAATATATTTTATGTATTAGCAAATTGATCATTATAAGTAAATCAACTAATTTCCCACTAAGTAAAAAATATTGGACAAAATTTAGCACATGTTTGCTGTGTAACACTTAATTTCTAATAGAACTCATAGTTAATACTTTTAGAATTCTTAGTTTTAGAGAATATAGGAGACCAGAAATTGGAGCTAAATATTTATAGAATAATATATTTTTGCTTTATCTATGAGAAAACACAATGTGTCATTTTCTATTTTGAAACAGAATGCATAAATTAAAAATGTACTTAATGTTCTACTTCATTTATTCACTAATTTTAAGACTGCAATAATGTATGAGACAAATAGTGTCAATGTATGATATTAAATTTAAGCTTTATTAGATATTTTTAAATATCTAGAGAGAAAAAGAATCTCAGGATTGAATAATTCTGAGTATATGTAAAATAAAACTCCAAGATATGAAGAAAATACATAAACACATTTCTCATCAAGATTTTGCAATCCCTTCTCGATATTTTACAAAGTTCATTCCCACAACTCTTCTCAAGGAAAGAGAATTCTGATTGTATACTGAAAAAATAAAACATGAAAATAAAACGACTTAAAGATATCTGTTGATGACCATAGTTGGTGAAATTGTTCTCTTCATAAATTTGACATGTATATTTAAGAATCATTCAAGGACTCTGAAAACATTATTTTAGCTTTAACACAATTAATGGAAAAAATGAAGGTAGTACAGCATTTCAACTTTGTAAATTAATATCTGTCTGTCCATTTATCTGCCTATCACCTATCATCTATCTATATCATCTATCCATTTATCCATCTATCTATCTAGTGTTTATTGTTTCCACCCAGGCTCCCTATGGTGATTTGGTGTTTCTCTGAAGGCTTTTATCATTAAACAATCAAAGGATGTTTATCATCTATAGATACATCATTCTTTTTCCTTCTTATAGAAGATTGTGTTATTTTATTTTATAGTGATATATGTGAAAAACTTGTAAATGCTAGAGTTTTAGTAATTGCGTCTTTTGATACATTATTTTTATTGATGGGCTGTAGAGAACTTTTATACTCAGAAAAGTAGCTAGGATGATGGCTGGGTTGAAGCTTTCATGCTGCGTTTTACTCCTGTGCACAACAAAGAAGATTCTGTTTGAATAACTTTAAACGACTTAGCGTGAACTAATCTCAACCTCCGCAAGTAATATTAATGGCATAACATAGAATAAAGTGACACAAAGGGGAGTATACTCTTGGAATGGAGAATAACAGAGAATGATAGAGAAGAAAAAAACTATTCCTGTTATATTGCTTAGAGAGTTACCTTCTTTCATTAAAAGTCATTTTTATGATTGTTAAAAATGATTGCAAAAGAGAAAAGCATTTTATTGGAGTGTGTATAAGCTCATTTGTGAACAAAGGCAAACATTCTGACCTTGAATATGTATTTTCAATAGGCATTCTGTGAATATCATTTTAATCAACCTTGATTGGGCTCAAAGGTTTTTAAGATTTGGCAGTTAAAAAATAAACATCTCTTTAAGTAATGGTTGTTGAGAAGAAACTATGTGCTAAATACCAAATAAATTCTGGGCATACAAAAACAGTGTCCCTGCCTTTAAGAAGTTTAGAGTCCAGGTTGGTAGGAGAAAAGTTCATTGATCACTAAAATTTAGTAATTTAAATGTTATAGAAGAAATCTCAGGGTGTTAGGATACCCATGTTCTAACTTACTATAAAAAATGAGGACACCTGCATCAGATCTTATATCATGAGGACTTCTAAGAAGTATCTCTTGATATGAATTATGAAGGATTAATTGAATTTTAATAAATTAAATAAGAAATAAGCAAGATATTCCAATTGAAAAGAATAGTATGCACTTTCTCACATAGCACAGAAGACCATGACTATATCATATCTGTTAGTGCCCCATGCATATCCAGTCTATGCTCAGTTTTAGCATGTGAAATGCATTTTACATTTAGTTAGTACCTGTGACTTGCTTTATTTTGCTTTTGAGGGCTTGCTCTTGACCTGTGCATCATGTGGCAGACAGGAAATACAAGGAATTAATGCCCCAGGGAAGAGCCCTCAGGCAATAGTGAATTGGAATTATGAAATCAATACCATGACTTACTTGCATTTTTGATGAGACAACTCTGTGGTGTGTATCCCAGAGTTCTATAAGAGCACAGTCCATCATGATATCTACCCTTTTATGCAAACTGTATTGGCTTCTTCTCCTTCCTTATCTCATATATTCACTCCCCTACAGATGTTTCCTGGGACAGACTCCTAAATATATCACTTATTCTTAAATTCTTGTCTAAAGGCTTGCTTTTGAGAAGAGTCAGCATAAAACATCAGCTTGTAATAGCCCAGTATAGCTGGAATGAAGAGGGATGGGTAAAGTATTGCTGAAAATCTCATGCAATGTAAAAACCTAAAGGAAATGGGAACACAGATGCACAGTTATATGCAAACACACACACAAAAATTAAATTGTCGTCACACTGTATATATAATAAGAGTCAAGCTTTATTGAGAAGTTGGTATCTGTCAAACACTATACAAAACATCATTTATAGACTTTCTGTTTAATCCTTGCATAATTTCCTGATATAAGTTTATAATTTCCCCCATGTTATTGATGAGAAAGCTGGGCATGGAGTGATTAAGAACTATATTTGACAAACGATAAGCAAGTGGTCCAGAAGATAAGAACCTCAGTTCGATATTTTGAAGAATATTGAGTCTTGGAAAGTAGAAATAGGAGCAAAGTGAGGAAGAAAGAAAAGTTTGGGGCTGTTTTTTAAACAATGGGCAAAGCATAACCCTCAGACTTATAAACTGGATGAAAGAAACCACATGAGTGGAAAAATATCAATAATTATGCAGTTATGATGAATCATAATAAAGTAGTTATAATCATAACGTGTTCATTTAGTGTTAGGCACTACACTCTCAGACATCGTACTGTGAGAATATTTTTTCTTACAAAATTATTTAGTGCTATTATTATCCCCATTATACTGAAATGGAAATTGAAGGTTGGTGATTTTAAGAGAGGACAGATGGACCTGTGAGGAAGAATGGAACTTTAGATCTCTTGGGTTTATATTATCATCTACAATCTATTTACATTGCTCCACTCTGAAAATTCTAACATATCGACATATAAAGTTGATAAACAAGAAAGAAAAAATATTATAATTTAGTAGTAGAGTTATATATTTAAGTTACAATTTTAGCATAAAGATAATTAAATGAATTACAACAAGCTCATCATACACATAAGAGAGAGGACTTATGAAAGCTCTGTTATAACACTCTGGTACAGTGTTATTTCAAGATGGACCCAGATTAGTTAAAAATGTATATTGCATGTTCTACAGAAAGCACTATTTTTAAAGTATAATTGATATGATGAAAGAGGAAATTAGATAGAATTATATAAACTACTCAGTTAAAACTGAGGAACACAGGAAAAGAGGGGAAGGTAATAAATGCAATAGAAAATAATTACTTACATGGTAGATAATCCTCCTCTTTAATCCCTTTAAACATAAATTGTCTAAATACAACAATAAAAGACATATTTGTCAGAGTGACTAAAATAATAATAATTAATATATAACTAATAATCACTAGGATCAATATATAATTCAGGTTATTAATAAATAACAAATGGTTATTAATGTATTAATAATAACTTGTCTTAATAATTAGTATTATTGATTAATAAGCAATAATGATAAAAACAAGACCCAGCTACAAGTTGTCTACATGAAACCCATTTTCAATATAAAGATTTTGATAAGTTAAAATAAAAGCATGAGGGAAGACATACCATGATAATAGGAGTCAAAACTAAACTGGAGTACATATATTAATTTTAGATAAAGTTGACTTCAGAACAAAGAAAATCATTAAGAAAAAAGAAGAGCAGGCATAATGATAAAAAGGCATAATTTACACAAAGACATAACTACTTTAAATGTGTATTCAACTAATATCAGACTATCAAAATATGCAAGGAAATACATCTGGGAGAACTACAAAGAGAAATAGACAGATTTCATGATTATATTTGCAATTTCAATGTTTTTGAGAGGTCAAGTAAGAATAGAGTTGACCTAAACATTAATATCAATCAAATTGATCTGACTGACATTTGCAGAATGCTCTGTCAAACAAGAGCAGAGTATAGATGATCCCTGATTTACGGTCATTCGGCAACAATTTTTTGACTTTGTAATGCTGCAAAAGTGATCCGCATTCAAAAGTGATTCATTAGAAACTGTACTTCACGTTTTGAACTTTGATCTTTTCTCAGGCTGGTGACATGTAGTGATTCGGGCAGCTGGCAGCAAACTGCAGCTGCTAGCCAGCCATGATGTCATAAGAGTAAACAATAGATACTCTACAGTGTACTATGTTGTCAGTGTTTATCGATACTGTGTGTTGGGTTTTCACATCCCATCATGTATACAAAACTACCATTTTTGTCTCCTGCTTCTGATGAGAGGAAGAAAAAGGCAATTACTCTTGAGTTGAAGCTCAAGATAATTACCCACGTGTAGGGTAATATTAAGTATTCTGATAGGTTAAACTACGATGTTCATTAGGCCAGGTGTGTTAAACGCATTTTCAGCTTAGTAGGGGTTTATCGGAATATAACCCCTTCATAAGTCGAGGAGCATTTGTATGCATTCTTCTCTTGTTCACATACAACATTCATTCAGATAGGCCACATTCTTGTCCATAAAATAAACCCTAAAAATTTAAGGGTAGAAAGCTCTAATATTAATAACCTAAGTTTTTACCACACAAAACTGGAGAGAGAGCAATTAAGGCTTAAAAGAAGGAGAAAGGAGATAAGGTAGGCATCATCACTGCTCATACTTTGGACATTAAAAGGATTATAAAGGAGTACTATGAACATTCCTACAAAGTATATAACTTCAATGAAATAGTACAATTTCTGTTAAGACATAAATGACTAAAATCACAGAAGGAGGTAGATATTTAAGAAAGAAATGATACCAATTCTTCACAATGTCTTTCAGAAAATAAAAGCAAAGAGAATACTTCCTAACCCATCCTATGAAGCTAACATTACCTTAGTATTAAATTGAAATAAAGGTACTATAAGAAAACTATAGACAAATACTTTTATTAACATAGACACAAATATCCTTCAAATATATAACAAATCAAATTCAACAATGTATAAAGTGAATTGTACAACATGGCAAACTGGATATATTTCATGTGTGCAAATTTGGTTCAAAATTTGAAAACCAGTGTAATCTACCACATCAACAGTCTAAAGAAGAAAACTCATAAATCATGTCAAGTGATGCAGAAAAAGCACTTGAAAAAATTCAAGTCTCCATCATGATAAAAACTCTCAGAAAAATAGGAATAGAAGAAAATTTCCTAAACTTGATAATAAATATTTACAAAAGCATTATAGCTAACACTATATCTACTGGTGAAAGATTGGATGTTTTATTCCTAAAATTGAGAGAAAGCAAAGATATTCTCTCTTAACATTCCTATTCAACTTTATGCTGGCAGTTCTAGCTGGTGCAATAAAATAAGAAAATAAAATAAAAGGTAAGACAGACTGAGAAGAAATAAATAACACCTTCTTTGTTCCCTGAATACGTATTGATCAATGAAAAAGCCTAAAGAAACAGTGGAAAATTTTCTGGAACTTATAAGCAAATATATCAAAATGGTAGGATACAAATTTAATAGACAAAAAATTGTTTTCTTGTATTTCACCAATGATCAATTAGTATTTAGATTTTAAAAATTGGGTCAAAAAAAGGTGAACTGTTTAAGCACAGATCTAAAAATCTATACAGGGCTTTTATGTGGAAACTATAAAACTCTGATGCAATAAATCAAAGAATATCTAATAAATGGAGAGATATTCTGTATTCTTAGCTAATATTTCATTTTCTGAGCTATTCTGTATTCAAAGTCAATATTATTGAAATGTTAACTCTTTTCAACTTGACCTATAGATTTATATCAATTCTTATCAAAAATCCAGCAAGCTATTTTGTGAAAAGCGAAAAAAACATTTGTAAATTTTATATGGAAAGGCAAAGAATCAGAATAACAAACATGATACTAAAAAGGTAGAACAAAGTTGGACTGACATTATCCAATTTCAAGATTCACTATAAAGCTACAGAGATCAAGACAGTGTAGTATGGGCTAGAGGATACACAAATACATTCATGGAACAAAATAAAGAGGCCAGAAATAGACCTTCACAAATACAGTGCACTGACCTATGATAAAGGAGCAAGTCAATTCAATGCAGAAAAAAATAGTTTTTCAACAAATGATGGTGGAATCTAGATTAATCTAGACACAGAGCTTTCATCTTTCAAAACACTTAATTCAAAATTGATTATAGACATAGTTATGAAATGCAAAACTATAACATTTCTGGAAGACGATGTAGGAGAAAAGGCTGGTAATGCTGAATCTGGCAATGAGCTTTTAGACACAATATCAAAAGCACACTGTGAAATAAACTTTGCCCAGTTGGGCTTTGTTGAAACAAAAACTATATCAGCTAGGTGTAACACTGTTTAAAAAATGGGGGAAAAATTACAAACTGGGAAAAAAAACTTGCAAAACACATATCTGGGAAAGTTCTAGTATCCAAAATATACAAATAATTCCTAAAAGTCATTAGTAAGAAAATAACGCAATCAGATGGCAAATAAGCACATAAAACAATGCTCAACATGATTTTTCATTATGAAACAGCAAATTAAAACAGGAATGTGATATCACTACCCATCTATTATCATGCTTAAAATTTTTAAAAACTGAGAACAACAATTTCTGGCAATGATAAAGAATAATAGGAACTCTCATTCACTGCTTATAAAAATGCATTTTATACACTCACTCACTCAGGAAGACTGTGTTGTAGTTTCTTACAAAGATAAATATATTCTTGTCATTTGATCCAGTAATATCACATGCATAGGTATTTACCAAAATGATTTTGAAATATGTTTCTACAAAAACTTGCATGTGAATGTTTATAGCAGCTTTATCCAAAATTGCCAAAAATTGAAGCAATGAAGTTTTCTTTCAATAAGTGAGTGAATAAACAACTAGCATATCTCTGCAAGAGAATACTTTTTCAGCTATTTAAAAATGCGAGCCAATAAGCCACAAAAACATATGGGCGAATCTTAATTCGCTACATGTAAGAAGTCCATCTGAAAGGTTACACAATATATGTTTCCAATTATATGGCATTCTGGAAAGGGATAAACTGTAGCCACAGTAAAAACATCGGTGGTTGCCAGGGGTTGGTGGGGAAATGGAGTAGTGTCGAATGGGTGAAATGCAGGGGCTTTGTTATGGTGGTGAATGTATTTGTCAAAAAATAGAGAACTTTATAGCATATAGAATGAACTTTAATTTATGTAAATTAAAAGAGTCAATTGGGAGGTTTGGGGCTCCAAAATAGAATGCAAAGTATGATAAAACAATCTAACAAATTTGCAAATGTATAAAATAATCTCACTAGAGGTGGTGGGGGAAAAAGTTGTTGACCTAAGTAACTCTGGAAATAAGGGAAGTCTGTAAAGGTAAAGATAAAAGAGATTACTTAAGGATGGCACTCTTGTTGATAAAATTATTCCCCATGCATATATTAGGTTAACAGTTTTGATATTGCTGTATACATCTATGGTAGAAACAAAAAGCTAAATGAATGGCAGATGATGAGAGCCAGATTTCTTATGAATGTACTGGGAAGTTATAGATAAGCAAGTGAAGGAGGCTAAAATGATCCACATGATAATGCATTGCAGTCGAAGACATCATTATGAGCTCATGTTTTGCTTAGTATAAATACACTTGTTTACACATAGGCATATTTATAGATATGTGAACATGTACAGGTTAATATATATGCATAATTTTTCTTGCTCTTTTCCCTGAAAGAATCTGAAAACAAGGACATCCCAGTAGCAACGAGCAAACCTCTCAGATCTTTTTTTTTTTTTTTTAGTACCATTCTCTGATAAAAAGATCCAGGTCTTCCTGGAGAAATGACTAATTCTAGGACTGAGGAGGAAATACACAAGATGAACCTGGGGCATCTTTTAGTGCCAGTGAGTAAGGAAGTTCTAGAAACACACACACGCACGCACGCGCGCACACACACACACACACACACACACACACAGATATAAATGATTTAATTAACAAATAAATGTAGAAGAGAACAATCTTTTGTGCAGAATTCCAAACAATTTATGTAGATATTTTGCTCCTTAGGGAGGTGGAACTTCTCACTCCCTAAGTGTGGGACAAAGTTAATGTACACATACGTAGTAACTTCCCTCTGACAAGCACAATATAAAAAGGAGGTAAAAGGAGAAACTTTATATTGGGAAAAGCATGACAAATCCATCCTCATCTAGGTGATCAAGGTTAACATAAATAGTCAGAAATTGAGTGTATAGTATGTACCCTTGCCATAATGTGATAAAATGGTACTTTACTTGTATGGTCTTCCTTCTCAAAACTCAAATTCCCAGTCTCATCCTGGGAGAACATCAGATGCATCTCAGTTGAAGGATATTTAACAAAACACTTGGCCAATACTTTTATTAATTGTAAAAGTTGTAAAACACAAGGAAAGTTTAGGAAACAGTCAAAGACAAAGAAACCTAAGGAGACATTTCAATTATACGTAATGTGGTGTTCTGGAAAGGATCCTCAAATAGAAATATGACATTAGAGAAAAACTAAGGAAATCTATATAAAGTATGGAGTTTACTTAATGATAATGTAGCGATACTGGTTCAAATATGTGATTAGTATGTGCCATACTAATTTAAGATGTTATTAATCATGAAAATTGAGTCAGTGTATATGGGCATTCTCTCCATTTTCTTTGTAATTTCTGTCAATCTAAAACTTCTGAAAATATAACTTATTAAAAATTATATGGGTCTTAAAGTAAATAGAGGAATAGGGATGGAATATTAAAAATGTTGACAGTAACACATAAAAAAATTAGGAAACTAATGAGAATAGCAGTGCAATTTGACACATGTTAAATGGCTAAGAAATGACTAAATGCAACAATAAATTAGTCTTTATTTGAAAAAGATCTAAAGTTTCCTTATGTAAATGGGCACTCATTCTCTCACTGGCCTGCCCACTCGGCTCCTATGCCTGCCACCCTATGAGCCAGGGGAAAGGAGAAAAGAGAGCTAGAAGGGGAGAGAAAAGTGAGAGAAAAATATCAGTGAAAAGAGAGAAAATTATAGGCTGAGAAGAAATGCAAGACGAATTAAAAAGAGGAGAGAGCATAGAGCTGTCTGAAGGGTTGAATCTTGTGTTATATTTAGTGGAAGATAGGTTACCTGATATCAGATTGAAAGTTATAACACCAGATGTGGACTGATGTTGTTCCTAACACAAGAGGTGAACAAACATGGCCGGTAGTTCACTGTAGTGACTGAAGTCTGTGTGTGGGGGGTGGGGGGGGTGGTATGCACAGATTTTGTACATTCTTACTTAGTTGCCTGAATGCAGTTTTCTCCATTTCCTAGTGTTTCTTGTAGACAAAATCATGCATAAGCAAATGTGAAATTCACATTATGCTCAAATTGTTCCCTAATATATTAAACACATTGGAACAGTTAGTTGTATTGTAATACAACTAACTGTATAAGCCAATACAAATATGAATATATATTCTTATCTCCCTTTAGCTCATGCAAAACTAACTTATTTACCAAACATAATTTTTTGCTCTTTGTTTCTTCTTTGAGGGAGTTCAAGGTATCTGAGGATGACCAGGATCAAAAACTAATATTCCAATGATAATATATCTATATCAGGCTTAATGCTGTATAATCTAGACATTATTGCCAAACATTAACCTATAAATTAGGCATTCACAGGCCTCTCTTAATTAATACTTGAACTACCTGCGTGACTTTTTGAATAGAAAGATCTTCAAACTTTACACTAGCATTCTTCAAATTTTGTCAGCATAAAAAAAATCTTGGAATAATTATTAAAAATGTATATTATCAAGTCTTTCTCCAGAACCACTAAATCAGAATCACAGAAGATGTAGGTGAGCCCTGAACCTATGTACTTAATAAATAAGCAAGGTGATTTTTATGCTAAGTACATTTTAAAACCGTTATTTTAGACCCACTGAATCAGAGTAGCTGGGGCTGGAGCTCTGATGTCTATATATTTAATAACCACAACTGATAATTATCATGAGCCTCTGAATTTGAGTACCATTTCTTTACATCAAGAATTTAGCTCAGGAACATTCTTACTGCCCCGAGGCAGATAACCATGATCCCTCTGGCAACTGTTTCACCTGGATGGCCATTTAGCAGAATGTTGGTCAGTTTTAACAATCTTCCAATGAGATCCAGGGTGATTGAGAACGCTATGTAGAAGTGTATTTTAAAACCATAAAGCATAAATGATTTTTCTAAAACTTAACTTATGAAAATCAGAGTTAAAAGAAAAGTTCAAGCATAGCATCTCTGGAGGGTAAATTGAATTGTGTGTACCTTCTCTGCTTCACCTGGAATTTTATTCTTTACAGTCCTGAATTGCTTAGCTGTCTCTGTGATGTTGTTCCATCCTTTGCTGGCTGAGGTCTGTCTACATGGGTTGCTGATACTGAAATCATACCAGCTGTTCAGATTTCCTTGTCACCCTTTTAAAACCTTCTCTGTCTTTCTCTCTTATTTCTCTTCACTCTTTCACACATTCTTTTTTCATTTTTTTTTCTTTTTTTAAGCCAGCTATCTATAAAGAATGTGAACTCCCACCTCCTCAGACCAAGCAGAGGCTAGACCAGATGTGACCTGCAATTTGCTGAATGGGAAACAAACATGAGGAAAGCAGCCATCTGCCATCTGTTGATGCAGAAAGCAGCAGGGCGTGCCTGGCATTTCGGCAGGGCTCTCCCGCTGGGAAATTGAAAGAGAAAAAGCATTTGTTTCATTTTTCCCCTGTCTTGACCTGACAGCTACTTTGAGCAAGGTGAAGAGGAAAGGAGGACGTCTTACCCTGAGACAGTGAAAGCTTATATCTAAATGTTGGAGCTCAGTAAATAAACTCTAATTTGCATTAAAAGTTGTACCCTTGACAGGGTTGCCTCTCCTGGGTGATACTGAGCATCTAATCTCCGTAGTCCTTAGAAACATAGCAGAATGGCAAATTCCCTTCTTCCAAATTCCTAATCAGTTTTTCCACTTTCTTTTTCTCTGAATGCCACATAGAAGGCTCTTGGGGGAGTTTAAGGTAATGAGGCAGGTGTTAGTAGCAGATACAAACAAAAGGCAAGGATTTCTCCTGGCTGCCAAATCCTGGTCATACGAGGTCAGAGAACATCTGGTCTACATTTACAGAAAGAGATGAATGTAAGGGAACAGGTTGCCCTGGTGACAGAGACCTGTTAACTTGGACCCCTCTCTCTCCCAGCCTGATTGTGTGAACTGTGTCATTCCATTCAAATACACAACATTGAGATGGCAATTTCCTCCCTTGATGCATATTCTTAGGTAAGGTCTCTCTTGGACACTGGGGTGAACCATGACGGATAAAACACAGGCCTTGGTCACATGAGGCCCATTACCTAAGGAAATAAGCGATTTTAAAAATAAAGAAAGTAAACTGAATTTCGAAGATGTCTTTGTTTGCTAATGAAAGTAACTGGATTAAAAGTGTTTTCTTCTAAGGCGGCGCCTGGGTTTTCAAGCTGCATTCAGCCCTTTATTTACTAAAAGGCAACTTAAAATTATTTCAAAAATCGACCCCTTTGTGCCCAGAATTATCATTTTAATCAACACCAACTAAATGTAAATTTGCTATTAAGATGTTTACAACTTGAATTAGTAATGACCCTTATTTTAAATGCGGATGCTGTTCCAAATGAACAAAATTCACACATCAGAACTCTAGAGCCTATGAGTTCACCTCCTATTACCATTGCACCATGCTATACAATAAGCTTTTGTAGTAAGGGACAGGTAAAATAAGATTTTTAACAATGTATAACATTCAAACAACAATTTACTAAGTGACAACTACTATAACATGTATTCGGTTGCAAAAATAGGAGTGTCTCTCTTCCCTAAAGTCCTTGTCATTCCCCTTCCAGGGGAAGAGAGAGCTATTAGTAAACACAACTATTTATAGGTGATGATACTATTGATACCTATAAGTTTAGTAAGAGCACAAATTCTACACAAAAGATAAGAACATTCTTTAAAGAGTAAAAAATATCGTAATCATAGGTTACATAATAAGATGAGACACGATTTAGCATTTGTTTTAATACTTTTGTTAAGGAAAAAAACATTTGCAAGAAAAAAAAGATACAAAGTAATTCTTTGTAAAATAAATATCTTATAGTTATGAACTATAATTCTAATATGAATTCCTGTAAGTTCTTTATTTCTTAAATAATGAACTAAATACATATTGTTGAGGAAGATGGCAATTTTTCAACTAATTCAGGCATTTTTAAAATTTAATGCACTTTGATGGGACTGACACTCCCAAAAGCACAGTGCCAGCTTGTGTGCAGCATTCCCGCCTCTGGGGAGAAATTCTTGTGCATAGCCCAGGTGATGTAGCCTAGGCAATAACATCACTTGTATTCTCAACTAAGATCTTTACTTATAGAAAAATAAAATTTCAGTGAGCCTATATAATGTGTAAAACAATTTTCACTGGCCCAGACTTCCCATATCTATAAAATAAGAGCACACTCACGACTCATTCCCAAACCGGAATGAACCCCACAGGCTATATTGTAGGAGACTAGCCACCCTTCAGGAAGATGACAGTTGTTTCTAAGACTTCCAAATTAGTGTTTCATGTGTGCCAACATACAGCTTGCCATTTGCAGACCCCACACACTGTTTCTTCATTTTTTTTTTTCTTTCCTGCAATGTCATATTCTCTGCTCTTTAATGTAAAGTACAAAGCTCATTATGGTCACAGTTCATCTAAAATGCCATTTTCAAAATAATTCTGGTCCTCGGCATTGCCAGATAAATTGTTCAGTCTGCAGAAAAGCAGGGAGACGAGCCTTCTCTTCAAATACGTGTCATGTATTGACACGTGGGTTCTGTAACACCTTGAGTCTGCTGCAGTAAATATTTCAGAAGATTCATATTAAATTGAAAAGTTCTGTCTCTTCTTTCCATGAGACTCAAAATTAGATAATTTTGAATGAGAGGCAAATAATATTTCTATTTATTTATTTATTCATTCATTCATTCATTTAGAAAATATTTATTGAGTCTCTACTACAATCAGTCACTATTCTAGGTGGTATTATGGGTGAACATCAAGATACAGAAGCAAACACAAGAGACTAAAATTCCTGTTCTCATAAAATTCACATTAGTGTAAGAGACAGAGAAAATACTTTTAAAAAAGTAATAAAATGTATAGCATATTAGATTGAGATGAGTATGAGTTACTCTAGAGACAAATGAGGGACTATGCTAAGGACAGCCTGGGGTCCAGTTTTATGTAGAGGATAAAAGTCTTTATGAGCAAGCACTATTGGCATAAGACCTGGAAATTGTGAAGAAGCCAGTGGAGTGCATATACAGGGAATGAGCACTTGAGACAGAGAGAACAGTGAGGTGCAATGGCTTTAGGGCTGGAACATGCCTGTTATGATCAAAGGAGAGAAAGGAATGAAGCTGGTAGTAGGGTACGAGTCAGCCAGGAACAGAGGTCAAGCCCTGGAAGCCTTTACACGTCATTGTAATGACTTTGGTTTTTTTTCTCTGAGTAGGATGAAGAACAATTAGAAGGCATTGAGCAGAGAGGCAATATGATCTGACCCAGGCTTAATAGAATCATTCTAGCTGCAATATTGAGACCAGACTAGAGGTACTCAAGGGTAAAAACACAGACATCAATTTGGAAGCCAGCAAAAAATTGAGTGAAAGATCATAATTTATGGGAATGGATGACAGTCTTAGAGATGGCAAAAAGTGGTAGGAAATTTATTATATTTTAAATAATAATCCACAGTATGTGCTAATTGATTAGATGTAGAATATAAAAGAGAAGGAAGGAAGGATGGATTACTGCACAGTTTTCGACCTGGGCAATTAGAAGAAAGGAATTACTGCAAACTAAGACAGTAAAGAGTATAGAAAGAATAGATTTAAAGGAAAGGAGCAGATTTGAGTTTTGAACTTGTAAAGATCTGAGCATTACACAATTAAGCAGAGATTACCATCAAGTAGGAGTTGGGTATGGAAGTCTGGAGTTCAAGGGGAAACTGATCTTCGCTATGTATTTAATCCACGTGTTGATAACTAAGAAGCATAACTGACTGTTGAATTTATGCTGAGTAGGACAGGGTGATGATTGGAACCAGAGAGAGTTAAATAATAGGTTAAATTAATTGAAGTTTAACCTATTGTCAGTTGCTGCATGTCAGTTGCTGCAAAACTGTTGGACACCAAAAGGTTGATGGAGTACGCTAGTTACATGGAAATTATTGGATAATAGAGTTTTTGAAATTGAGTTTAAGAAGGGCTGAAGTCAGATTTTGGGTAGAGACAAGTTCTGCCAGAGTATCTCAATAATATTGAGTAGTTTTGATGGGATGAGAGACAAGAAAATCACTGAACTGAGAGGCCAATTTGCTGGAAGTTTCATCAGTGTAGATATTGAAATCATCAAGTCTGGAAGCAATGGTGTAGATGAAAGGGACAGTGAGCTAGAAGGTAAAACATTTAAAACAGTAGAATAGAACTCTGGTAATTGATGGATGACTTCTATAAGCTGGAGTGGTGTGTGTTTTAGCCTAGTGCTATGAAATTTAAAGTGTAGTATTTTTATGGAAGAGGAAGTGAATGACCATGAGAAGTAGCAGGAGTAAAGTCAGAAGAAAAGTCATTTTCATATAGAGAACTCCAGGGGAAGATGTACCTCAAAGAATAGATTTTCCATTAGAGAACGATGATAGAGAGAACTTTCAGATAGATTTTCTAGGATGTAAAGGATTTTGCTGATGACCAAAAATAACTATCAGCTAGCATGAAAGAAAGAATTTCCTGAGTTAAAAAAAATGAAAGATAGAATGTACAGAGTTATAGTGTCCAGGGGTTAACATCTTTATTTGAGAGACCTGGGTTTTTTATGCTGACTAGTGCATACATGGATAAAGGAAAGAAATAGTTGTCCTGATGAGTCTAAGGTAAAGAGTAGTGGTGACTCCGAAGTTGGTTTATGGAAGTCGTCCTGTCAGGGGCGTGCGGAAGTCTGTGATTCAGCTGATGGGTGTGTAGCAACTGCAGAGGGACAGTATTTCTCAGAGAGAAACTTACTCTTGTTCTTGCCCTGTAGGCTCAGAGGCCAGCAGAAGACTGGTCATACTTCAGAATGGAGAGTTTCTTCTCTATCTTTTTTATTTTGCCTAACATAATTGCCAGCATAATTCCCCTTCAAATATTTAACTAATCTTAATGGAAATGGGTAGATATCAGGTATTTACACTACCAGAAAAAAAAAAAAAAAAGACACAATAGACTTCTTTCCAGAACCACTGGGTTGATATCTTTCTCAGGAAAACAAATATTACAATTTTGAGAAATGTGTATGTATCTTTCTCTGTGCATTTAAATTAGCCACATAATTTTTTCAGTTTCCTTCTGTGAGTCATGATTTGGATAACAAAATATAGATTTTTTTTCTTCGTGGAGAGGCCAATAATTCTTAACTACATTTTTTAGCAAAACCTAAGATCACACATATTCTGGTTAGAGACCCGGTTTCCTTATTTACAAAATTTCTTAAAACAATGTTTTAAAAGAGATTGAATTATCAGCAAATATTATCAAACAAAATAAAAGGCATGATACCATATGGTAAATGCAAGCACTGTAATGAATATCACTCTCAGTCCCACTGGAAATGGGTCAAGTCATTATCTTGTAAACCAGCATATGATGTTGCTCATGCTGTCCTCTGCTATGTACTCCGTTTTTGTATCTCTGGCTTGGAACTGTCTCTTGGCTCATTGGCACATCTCCCCCTAATGTGATAAATTGCTCGTAAGTATATTGTTTTGTTTTTCCAGCAGAAGCTCTTCCTAAAGATACAATGTGTTACCAGGGAATTCTCTCTTGGTTTTTTTTTTTTTTTTTTTTTTCCCCAAAAAAAAAAAAAAAAAAAAAAAAAAAAAAAAAGTTTTTGAGTCCCGTCTACACTTGACTCATACCTCTTGTCTCAGTCTCTCCTTTTTTTCTGAAACATTGCTTCATTAGAAAGTATACAGTAGAGGTCCATGGAGAAAATAAGCTCTTTACTCATTTTTGTTTTTCTGTGGGTGGAGTTCTTTATTCAAATTGAAGAGAAACAAGAATAGTTAATAATCAAAATGGGGTCGCCATTAATG
Source organism: Pteropus alecto (assembly GCF_000325575.1). Classification (NCBI taxonomy): domain Eukaryota; kingdom Metazoa; phylum Chordata; class Mammalia; order Chiroptera; family Pteropodidae; genus Pteropus; species Pteropus alecto. The sequence goes on from NW_006494609.1 coordinate 9,639,091, forward strand.
GGAAGGAAGTGCTGAGTTACCTCAGGTCAGATTCATACAGCTATTGGTGTGAACACCCAGGTTTGGGAGAGGTAACAAGATGATTGATTTTCCTGACATACATGAAGATATAAACTGTCAGAATGTGGAAACAGAAGTTAACCTGATCCCTTTATCACGGACACGGTGCCAGCTCTGAAACTGAGTCAAGTACTTCTTTCAATGTGATGTCTGTAAAGTCTCAAAACATTGGTGAAGTCAGCCTTTTTGGACTTGCTATGTTTGGGAGGGTGGGACGGTACTGGGAGTTGGAGTTACCCCAACAGACTTTGTTATTTCATTAGGAATTTACTGAGAGATAAATCTTCCCACTTCTGCCCTATTTCCACATTGAAAAGAAGTAATCAGTCATCAGTGAATGTGCTGCCAAAAAGTTTTGTAAAGTCAGGAGCCATTCCGAATGGGAATTAATGGGGAGCAAAAATGATCTTTTCATATTCTCAGCGTTTATAATGTATGGCAATCTGTCTTTAGGTAAGTCTGCAAATCAATTAAGCATGAATGATGTATATGGTGTAGAATGTGACCTTAACAAGTTGTCTTGTCTCTGCCTTGATGTTTCCATCTGGTTCGTGCAAGGAATGCTCAGATAAAGAGAGAAGATTATGATTTCAAAGGGAACAGCCATTATGGGTCACTATCTTCCCAGCCTGATAAGTTTAATCCAAGTTGCCCGGAAGGGTAGAACTCATAAAATACTTTATCTGAAGCAAGTGCAAAAGTACTCATAAACTCAAAGGTTAATCACTGCACCAGAAGAACAGATGAAGGAGACAGGGCAGTTTTATGTTTCTTCACTGAGCTGCCCTTATTAATCATGTTGTGGGTTGCTTTAAAATATGGGCCTGCACTTTATTTTAAAAGCCAAATGGATAGACAGACAGACACTGAAAATGAAGTTGGATTGATGATGATATAATTTATTCATCTTCCTTCTACTCACCAGAATTTGCAGGAGATATAATCAAAGTCAGGATGCGTACTTAGTTACATTTTTTAAAATCTATTTTATTATGCTATATTTCTCTTATTATTATTATTTTTCTTTCTTAATTTTAAATTCAACACTTATTTATACTGAGCCCTAGATATTTACTTCATTTATCCTTCAGTGCAAGTGGTGTTATTTTAAGATGACAGGTGGGTAGCTTGATCATCTGTTCAGATTTCACTAAACAGCGTGTAATTGGATTGGAGAATTATGCTAATAGAGTGTTGTTGATAAATCAGCAAATTGATTTCATATCTGTCTCTGGATTTATGCAGGACATCTTTGGACAAGTTCTAGCATGAAAGATCTGTGCATTTGTAAATAAAACAAAGTACAGAGGAAGTTCCTCATATACTGTGTATATTGATTTGACAGGATCTAGACAACTAAATAACCCTAAATTGTTCTTTTATTTAGAGCAGGGATTTACAAACTTTTTCTTAAAAGGTAAGATTATAAGTATTTTTGGCTTTATGGATCATATAGTTTCTGCCTTTATAGTATGAAAGCAACCATAGATTATAGGCAAGTGAAAGTGCATAGCTGTGTCTCAATAAAACTTTATTTAAAAACACATAGAAGGTGCAGTTTGGCCATTGGACAATAGTTTGCTGAACCTTAATTTAGACAATCTATAAGAATAAAATAAAAATGATATTTAGAAACTGTACTTTTTACTTATTTTTCTACATGGCATATATTTGAAAGCTTCTATTATTTTTTCTTCTTAGTTCATATTTAAGGGTCATAACCTCAGGTGCTTACTGTAACCAGGAAGTAACTTACATATATACAACTGAAATGATATAATTAAGTGTGGTGGCACTTGTGAATACCTAGAACATATGTATTCTAACTCTTAAAACAAAAAACGCAGCACAATTGGGCAAAGGGTCACCAGTGTATAACATCCATTAGTATTGGTATATAAAATTCACTTTTCCCTTCTTTATGCTTTTAAAATGTAAAACAATTTTTTTTTTTGTATTCCTATAGTATACAGAGTTTAATTCAATAAAAACCTCACTGTTTTCAAAGACATAGCCTCTTCCTATATAAAATGGTGTACGTCTAATTCATGGTCAGATAATCCTTGTCATCCCAAATTTTGTTACATTCTCACTATTTGAATTCTGAAGTTAACAGATTTGTATACAGTTCCACATGCATCGTTTACTATCTGAAATTTTGCTCCTTTAAACTCCAGAAAAAAAAATTAAATAATGCTTTACATCTCTAATCCAAATTCACTATGTAACTTGTGCTGTCTGAACAAAGGAAGTCAATAGATGTGGGTAGCAAGGAATATTGAAAGTGGATTGTAGCTCAAGGCATGCAATAACACTCTCTTTTATAATTCATTAGGACCATTTCATGAGTTTAGAATTGTTAAAAGCCTTTTCATAGCAATTCACTCCCGTTTGATTACTTTGAGAAAAATCTAACTTTGCCATGGACTACAATAATTCTGTTCAAGCCACATTAGCGTTTCAGTTTTGCGGTTCTTTTCCACCTTTAACTATTTTACCTACTCTATCTTTTTTTCTTAAAAAATGTCTTCCATTCTTTTCATCGTAGACTCCTTCTTATCTTTCAAGTCTATACTTAAGTGTGTACTTAGGATGGCAACTCACATACTCCAATGCCAGTCTTCCATTCATTCATTCAATTCACAAATATTAACTGAGTGCTGCTATAGGTCAGATACTCTGCCAGCTCTAGGGACATGATGCTACATCAGACATACTGAGTCTCTACTTTCATGGGCCTTACATTCTAACAAATCATGAAGTTACCAGAGTTATTTTCTACTGTGTGTATCTATTCTCCACTAACTTTACTTTTCTATGTCTTGATTTGATACAAATTTCCAATGAAACTATTTTCAGATATAATAAAATTCAGTTGGTAAATGTAAACAGATATAAATTGTTTTGAATGTACATATTAGGGTAGATGGCAAATATATATTAAATATAATGTGGTTTATTGTTTTGCAAATATATATATACAAATGAATCTGCAACCACAAAAAAAAAAATAAAGCGTTAGCAAGTATGATTTTATTATTTTGTTCTGGTTTTCATCAAGTCAATAGGCAATTCGTATTTGGAAGTAGTTCAAATTCAATTTGAATGTAAATACGTTGAGATAAATTGTCCTCCATTGGGTATCAGATTTGAATTGAACATGGCATGTAGACACTTTGATGTTTCATTTCTAAACTTGTATCAGTTACTCCAAGACCTTAATAAACACCTTATTTGGACTGTTCACAAAAATAAGAAAATAAGGTGTGAGAAAGAGACAAAAATGCTTTCGAAACTCAATTCAAAAGCTAATTTCATCACAAGCATCTTTGTATAGCATATTTTCCATTAATCAAAATTATTTTTTAACCTTTAAACATTTTCTTCTATAGCATATAGATAATTAAGCATTAGAATATATTGTTTTATGAGCAAAATGATAACTTCTAAGGTTTGATAAAATGAATTTAGCATCATTTGCAGTTGAAGTATGATCCACTTATTTTTATTTTGCCGATGAAAGAAGGTCTGCAAATCATAAATCTTATTTATATTAGTGACCTGAGGTAAAGTTTAACTCACAGTACCTAATAAATAACTTCATTTATATTTCATCCACCATATTGAATACTCCAATATTTTATCCCAGGAAAAAATGAGGGCAATCTTAAGTGTATGCCAAATATTTAAACATAGCAATAATATGGCACAATCCTATATCAAAAGTAAGGTCTATAATCAAAACTTTCAGTAATCATTTTAAAGACCTGCACATCACCTTCTTAATTGCTGAAAAATTTAAATTGTGCATAGTGGTAATAATTTTCTCAGGAACTAAAATTTAAAATAAGTTGCATGAAATTGAAACAATGAAAGTGCTTCACCTCATTACTTGCCCCCACTAATCTTTCAAGTTGTGTACAACTTCGATTTTCTGATTTCAAGAGGATATGAAAAATATTCAAAAATCCAGAACATTAAAAAATATGAGTATGAAAGAGAGCAACATTCCCCCAAAACTTGGAACAATGGTCACTTTGAGTGAAGGTTAAATTAGGAGTATTAGTGAATCACTAAGAGGATAAAGAGAAGCTTAGATTTGGGGAAATCATTCTTACTGGAATTATTTGCCTAGTTTTCTACGTACGTGTCGGAAAAAAGATAAAGTCAAAAAATGGGAAAAATTTGTCTCACTGGAAACTCTAGTCAGTACCGATGAACAAAGAACAGATTTAGAACCCCTGTTATGCAGGGCAATATAAGGGAAGTATTTGCATCCTCTTCCAAGATCATGAAAATTCTAGGAAATTGGTGACAATCCAAAGCTTATCAAGGACCATGATGATGACTGTAAATATTATGTCTTTTTGGCAGGAAACTGTGGTTTTAGCAAAGCATCCAATGTGCCTTTTAAGTTGGAGAAGTGTATTAGGCTTCTCCAGAGAAACAGAACAAACATAAAAGGAGATTTGTTATGAGGAATTGGCTCACATGATTATAGAAGCTGAGAAGTCCCACAATCTGCTACTTGCAAGCTGGAGAACCAGGGAAGTCTGAATCCGAAGGAATATGAACGAGGAGAGACAATGGTGTAAATTCCAGTGTGAGGGCAGGAGAAGATAAGGTGAGATGTCCCAGCTCAAGTAGTGAGGCAGAAAATAAGGGCCAAGTCTTTCTTGTGTCGTTGGTTCTACTCAAGCCCTCAATGGATTGAGTGATGCCTAGCACGCTGGGGAGGGCAGTCTGCTTCACTGACTCCACAAATTCAAATGCTAATTTAGTCTCAAAACCCCCTCAGGCACACGCATACCCAGGAACAATGTTTAATCTGTGAACTCCATGGTCAGTGAAGTTGGCACATAAAATTAACTAGCAGAGAATGTGAACTTAGAACAGATAGAACAGCAGTGTTGGACCAATGGCTCGATCTCTCTTTGGCTCACTCATATGTTTTGTTTACTGCCCAGAGTGGGCCAGGACTAAAGGCAAAACTGTTAGATTTTATCAGTGGCTATTCTGCTGACAGGACACATAATATCCAGTTTACAAAATTCTCTTTACTCAAACCTTAAATATATGCTCACTCACTTATCTGCTGTGCCTATATGTACCTTCAGTGTTCATGACTTTGTCATTTCTGAATTTTATAAATTTGTGTAAGAGTGATATTTAATTTCCCACTAAACTTGCATATCTTTCCTTTTTTTCTGTCCAAGTTTTGTGTTTTCTACTTCTGGCTTGTGATTTTTGACTTTTTTGGGATAACAGGCATAAATTCTTCTTATTATAACATGTAGTTTTTCATATTTAACATTTGTAACCAAAGATACATTTTAACATCAATGTGTTGATATTATTTAATATTATAGTCAGGTTTTTTCTCTAAAATGTTGTTAAATCATTGATGCATCTCAAAATTTTTGACATCACAGAATTTAGGAAATATGACAATACTCTTCGGGCTCACTTTAAAGCTATCTTTTTCTGGGTTTTTGATATACTTATAGTTGCTGAATCTTACTTTCATATTTTAGTTTGTCCTGATGTTTATTTTTCTTTATCTGTTTGTTGAAACTTAAAACAACTGTTGGAAACACACGATACAACCAGAAGCATACAATTGACCTTCTGTGTAAAGCTGAATTTCAAATTTTTTTCTTATTTCTTCCCATGGGAAATAAACAAATATATTTGTACATTTTATGAGCAGACACATACCTAAGTGCCCACTCTTGCAAAACGTAAGTCTTCTGAATATGCTTTCTTAGTAACAGCAAGCAAATTACTAAGGCCCAAGAATTCACGGCTTTTTTTTTTTGCATTTCTTTTTACTTGACATCAACTCTGAATTTTCAAAGAAAACTGCTGGATATTAACAGTTGCTAGAAATCTGATGTCAAATAGTACCACTTATTCTCTAGGGGCTAGTGACAGAAAATTACATATTTGACTAGCTACTGTGATAAACTGTCTCGATTTAGGTATTGAATATAAGTCAGGTATCTCCATTAAAGTGGCTTTTAATAACATATTTCTGTAATCTCAATGAGCAAAACGAGAACATTGGAAACTCCTGAGAGACTTTCAAATGAGGGACTTTTATGGTGAATAGATCCTAGGTTGTTCCAATTTTGTTTATAAGGAAGATTTACCTGGGAATAGAATATCAGCATGAAGACTATTCAGAGTTATACAAGGGGATGTTTTATGCAAATAAAATTGTGCAATGAATTTAGTCTCTAGGTAATCATAAAAATTAAAAGTAAAGCACAAGGTCCTAATTTAGACATTATGCTATGTTATAAAATTAGTTGTGTAATTATTTTTAAAAATGAAAATTTAAGAGAAATGGAAAATATACTAATAATGGTCTGATAAACTGAAATTTATCATTCTGAATGATAGTGAGTGCTGGCCATTATATTAAGAGAAAGGTACGTTTTGATTTATTAAATATTTTCACCTATAATTCTGAAGTAGATCAGTCAAGTAAAATGAAAGAAACAATTTTAAGCAAAGTCCCCAAATGATTACAAATCCCCATACCCATTAGTTTTCTGTTTGTTTTGGTACCTACTACAGCTTACTGTTGCCAGTCAGTACAGTATGGGAAAAGAGTACTAGGCTCACGTCATCGTTTTTCCTTTGCTCAGGGATTTTGCCTGTTCAACTTCTGACCTCCTTAATTATTCATTGATGCTTTTACTATTGTTATTGTTGGTAGGCTTGATCTGATATAAGTTAAACCCTCAAGGCTAGAAATGAACGTCTCACAACTGACTCGGTGAGCTTGCAACCCAAGTGGAAAGAGTACAATCAAGGGCATGAGATATTTTAGCCCACCAGCTGTGGGCACTCAATGTTTTACTGTGGGAATATAGAATTCTGTTTATTCTTCACTCCTCTAAAGTGAGAAACTATTAAAGGGATAGTAAACAAAGAGAGGAATTTGTTTGTTTGTTTGTGTAAGAGAGCGAATAGGTAAGTGTGAAACAGTCTGCCCTTCAATCAGACATGCGAAAGGTTAGAGAGTGAGAAAAATCGGACTTCATACGAAGATGCTAATGCTTGTGTTTTTGAAATAAAACATTCACTTAATTATTTAAGGAGGAATTTTGAAAAAATTGACTATGTATTGAATGATTTATTGTCAAATTAAGCTTACAGACAATAATTGCTTATGATTTTAGCAAAAGTATAAAGAATAGAAAAATTCCTCGTCATTTCAGTTAACTGAAAGTACACCATTTCATTGCATTTGTGTCTTAGTGTGCAAGCTATAAAACTATTTGAGTAAAGCATTTAAACTTTAAATTGATACTGAATTTTCTGATATGTTTCTCTAGTCATTGAATAATATAGATGAAATCATGGTTAGGATTTAATACCTTCAGTTTTTCTCTTGTGTTATTAACTTTTTATTTCACATATAACTTTGAATCAGGAAAAAAATCAACAAATAAATTTGTTAGGAGCTTCTTGGTAATTAAGCACTCCCACTTAAAAAGAGATGTTAACTATATATAGACTTTTTTTAAAACCTTATTTGGTTCCATCCAGTATGAAGAAAAATGAATTTTAAAAAAAGAAACCACTACTATAATCATGATTTATGAATATTTTGTTGGAGATTGGGTTTGATATATACTACTTTTAAATGAATTTTATGGATAATCTGCAAAATTAAAATGACATCCTTATGATTGTATAAATAGCTCTTTGTTGCTGCATTAAATCACAACATCTTTTCTAGCTTAGAAACGAACTCAGACTCTGGTCTGTAATTTTTTGTTGTTCTGAATTTGGAAGATAGATACTGGTATCAAAAATGGGATCTCTCTTTTTTTCCTAAGCAGTGATACATTGAGAAATATATCAAACTTTTTCGGTTTAAAACTTTATGAGTTGAGACCAGAGCTGGCTTCATTACTTACTCATTAGTAAGCATAGATTAGAGTGTGTTGACAAAAATCAGTGTATCATGAAGCGAAGTAAAAAGTTGAGCTATATATCCAAATATCTAATCAGTGCGTTGTAACCTGAAACTAATATAATGTTATATGTCAGTTATACCTCAAAAAAGTTGAGCTAGTTTTGAGCAGTGTTTTCACTGTTCTGGTATGTATTCATAAGCTACAAAATATGAATTGTGTACTGTCAGTAATTCTGTCTACTTAAAGTTCTTATATTTGTATTCATAATAGGTAATATGCAATATTAAAATAGATAGTACATTTTTTCTTTACTGAGAATGACATGAATTAGCAACTACAAAACATAATGCCAAGTTGAGAGACAGAGTGAGATAGATCATAGGACAAAAGGTAAAGTCACTATATTCTGGCATTTTTAGTCATACTTTTTTTTATCACTTTTTAAACAAGGGCCATTTTCTCTTTGCACTAGACCTCAAAAATGGTGTATTCCACCCTAGTTTTGAGTGTTCATACAATCAATCTTACTGTGTATAATCGCTCCATATAAGTTATATGGGTGTCCCTTGTATCATGTCTCTTTCTTTTTGCAGATAAAATTATGCCATGCAAGAATGAGTTCCAACACTGTTGACTCCTTCAGTGATCTCCTATGATGCAATGTGAAGCTGAGTAAGTTTGTAAGTTAATTTCTCAATGAAATAAATATAACTGCAATAACCGAGGTTTTTTGATTGAACAATACCTTGAAGCAATCAAAATATTTTAATAAATAGATTTAAAGAGACTGATCTTCCCCTTGGTGAAGTTGGCATTTCATCTCTTTCTACTATTTCTTTCAGGGAGAATACTAAGAGATTAGTTTTAAGAATAAAGGATGGGTCACAGAGACTCTGTTCAGATGTTGGTTGGTTTCTTTTCTTATTAGCTGTGGCCTTGCTTACTGTTTTCAATCCTCAGTTTCTTCATTTTTAAAATGGTAACTATAATACTGCCTCAAAGGGTTGTTCCATGAGTCAAATGACATCATGTATGTCAAGTGCCTGGTTTGGAGAAGGTAATCAATATATATCATTATTATCACTACATTAGTTTCTGTGCAGATGCACATACTATTCACACAGACACAGACAGACACTCACCCTCACTATAATACTCTTTTGTCTGTTCTTCCCATTCAAACCTAAGTGCTCATTCCTCTTCTTAACTTTTTTCTCTGATATGAATTATAACCAGGTATCCTAGGGAAAATATGCATGGATGTTTTTATAAGACTAGAACACTTAATGACAGAAAAAGCTAATTGAGTAGATTTGTAATATTTAAAGAAAGATTCTTTGGGTTCCTTTCAAATCTCCTTGGAAACAACACAAACTTTCATTAATAAGTCAGCATTTTGAGAAAACCAACTAAACATCAGAAAAAAAATCTTAAACATTTTATTAAAATAATAATTCCCATCTCTAGAATTGTACTGACTGGTTATCTCAACTATTCAGAATATAGTTGAGCATCAAAATTATGCAGAGAAATAATTAAATTTTAAATATAGACATGACTAATGAGAACATTGTTTTTCCATACATTGCAGTTAAATAGATTTTCAGAAAAACTCCTAGTATATGCCACATAACTAAAAATGTTAAGTTAAAAAAGGAATACACAAGTACAAAAAAAATGAAGTTTGAATGTTCCTCAACTTATTTTATCAGGTTAGTTATAACCTCACTATATGTATACTATAGCAAAAATGTTAATAGAAAAGGTTATAATGAGAAACAAAATCCATCAGTGTACAAGCAAAATAAATATCATGACCAATTGGTTAATTCCAACAATGTAGGGCTGTTTCAACACTAAAAAAATGAGTTAATAAATTTCATTACATAAAGAGAATTACGAAGAAAAATAAGGATCTCAAAACATTCAGAATAAAGCATTTGACAAAATTTTTAAGAAATATGTAATATAAAACCCAATAGTGTAATGGAAATAGAATTTCCTTAACTGAATAAACCTACAGAAAACATAATGTGCAATACTGAAATTTTATGATGATTATGATGATTATATTTAAATTAAGAAACACCATACAAATGATATAAACATCTAATAGTCTAGATACTTATAAATAAATAAAGCCAGGTAAAGATCACCATACATTCATCTTGTGGACTTGTTCTTTCCCTGAATGGTATATTCTCTTTATTCCATCTCATCTATTCAAATATTATAGTATCCCCCAAATCTAAGCAGATACAGATGTGGCTATGTAAGGGTACAAGTGCTTTATTTCTATTGGAGCTGGAGAATGTTGCTATTTGATAGATCATTCCCACAATGTTGCGTCAGAATTTTATTTCATTAATAATGAATCCTAGGGTTAAGGGGAAAAAAAAAATGTTTTGAAGGAAGAGAAATTTCTAATGTTAAAGCAGCTGAAATTCATTTTTCCAAAATCCGAGGAGTTTGTGAACTCTGTCTACAAAAATTACATTTGAATTACTCCCTTAGCCTGGCAGGCTCCCATTCATGGAATGGGAGTCTGTGGTAATTAAATTCAGGAGAATACATCCAGCTATATCCATGTGCATCACCAATTCTAGCAGCCATTCTAGAGCTCAGAGGAGCGCAGAAAGGAATCTTCTAATACTCAACTGATCCTTTGTTTCTTCTTGTCTGTCCATTCATTTTTTAAAAATATGCAATAAATTTAAGATACAGTTATGGCCCTTACCATTAACACCCAATTTATACGCAGCCAAAAGTAATAAAATCATAGGACAGACCTTATTAACCATTTGACAATGCTGGAAAGATAAACGAATAATTGCATTATTAGAAGTAATACAATTAAACTTATGATGAATTTTATAGGTGGACTGGATAAGAGAATAGTTTGAACTCTAATGTTATATTTGACTGGAATGTTCCTCATTTAAAATTATTAACTTAGTGGTCTACGTAAAAGGAGTAGAGACCTTTCACAGATCTTTTCTCAGAGTTGTTGTGGGATAAACATTTCTGAATTAATATTTTTTTGTTTCTTAAGTAAATAGTTATTTTACATTTTAAATTAAGTATAATATATTTAAATACGTTCAAATAAATAAAAGAAACAGCTGGAAAAGAACAACTGCAATGGCTCATTTTTTACTTTTCTTCTATGTTGTTAGTGGGGAGAATTAGTAGAGGATTCTTTCTTCTGATATCCATGTGATTCTACATTGTAAATGTGAGCTAAATGCAAGATACAAATAATTATCATTTTATATGTTGCATATTGCAGAATTTTAGCAATGAAGTTATTTGAAAAGTAAACACAGACAATCTTGTTTTCTCCCCTACTAACACAGAGAACATTGACAGCAATGAATGTAAACTCATCCTAAGAACTGTCTTGGACAATAATTTTAAAAATTATGGAGGCAGAGATGGTGGCTGTGCATTCAGAAAACTTCCTCCGGGGGATGCGTGCATGTCTCCACAATAATAGTGTTTCTTGCCAATGATTAATGCTAAAAAAAATAATGTTTATTGGCATGAATTCCAAGAAATAAGACTGATAACAACTCCCTTTTCTCTTCCCAAATCCTTCTTTTATTATATATAAATCAAAATTTATGTTTCTTAACTAATTTAATTTCTCCAAAATTTCAGCTGAGCCTGATTCACTTTCTTGCATTGTGTCATTGAGTACTTAGATGTGTTTTTATTATTTCATTTTAGATGGTTTACATTTTCTAGTGTCTTCTCTCTTAGAAACTTAGAAAGACCATCCAGATCAACTTATTAATCAAAACCAGGATTTGGATAATTAATTTACTTGCCTAAAACCAAACTGAACCCTAAATTATAATTTTATAACTCTGTAGCCTAGCCCTTTTTATTTTTACCTTATAACATACTATATCTATATATATAGATATAGATAGATAGATATTGATATATATATAGATAGATAGATATAGTATGTTATAAGGTAACATACTATATCTATCTATAGATAGATAGATAGATAGATAGATAGATAGATAGATAGATAGATATAGATATAGATATCTATCTATCTATCTATCTATCTATCTATATATATATATATATCACCCATTTAGCTTATAAACAAATATGGAAAAAGCTAAAGGTATGAGCACTCTTCAATTGTTCATGTCTCTACGTGGGCCTCATGTCTGACACATAATGGGATTCTATTCATATATTTATTTATTCAACAAATATTTATGAAGCATCTATTATGCCTTAGGAACTGAATAAACACCAAGAGTGTAAAAGTTTGTTTCCCATCTTCACTAGCTCTAAAGTTTTCTTCCAGTTCCATAGTTTTAAATACCATTTATATGTTAATTGGTCTCAAATGTCTATCTCCAGCCCTGACTTCTTCAGACTTCAGGCCATACAGTCATCTTTCTACCTAGCATATTCATGGTTACCTAATAAAAATGTCAAATTTTACATTTGATTTTACTTTCCTCAAACTTACTCTCCTAGTTGTCTCTATCTCAGTATGTCTATCTACTTATTCAAGCAAAGGACATAAGGGCACTTTTGAGTCCTCTCTGAAACACGGCCTCCACTTATAATTCATCAGCAAATCCTGAGCCTTTTATATTTTGTGGAAAAGTACATGTGATCTTCAATTACGCTGACTTAGTTGAAATCTGGCTCCACCATTGTTAGCTATATGACATGAGTCTAGGTAATTAATTTTCATACAAGTTGCTTTTCCCATCTAAAATGAAATTAAGAACGAGGTCTATCTCATATGATTGTTATCAGAATTTAATAGAATAACATGTATTTAGTACAGCTTCTATTCATTATGTCAGCGTTTTTTGTTTTTGCTTTTAAATAAGGCAGAATCAATAGGAGTTGATTAGAGAATGGAAATGAGGGAAAAGAAATTCAGACACACTTTTGCCTTGGGCAAGTCTCTAACTTGGGCAAATGGGTGATTGGTGGTAATCATTTAACAAGTTAAGCATCATGAGAAGGATATATTTGAGGATAATAATGACACATATATTATGGTACATGCTAGGTTGAATTGCCTGTGGTATATTTAGATGAAGTCCAATAAACAATTGCATATATGCAAGGCCAACATGTTATGAAACCTTGGGAAGGCTCATTCCCACTGCACAAAGCCTAATTTAATTTTACTTAAATTTCACCTAAGGCATTATTTATCTTATTTTATCCATATGCATCGATATTTTAAGATACATTTGAAGTGAAAAATCTATTCTTTTCACCCCTATGTATTTCTATATTAGCATCTGAGTTTGAGGCCAATGACAAGAGCCTATCATGTCTTGAAAATGAAAACTGACTTCTCTTCTAAGGCTCTGTACACAAAAGGCAGTGGATCATAGTAAATGCCAATGATCATGTATTAGTTCACTTTTATGAATTTAGAACCTTCACATTGTCCTCTGTTCACTCTACAGCCACTTTTGCACTTATGAGATGTATGACATAGTTCTTGCAAATTGGAAATAATTGGAACCAGGAGAGGGGAGGGGAGGGTAGATAAATGCACCTATATAAGCAGAGTGAGAAATGGTCACAATAGGTATAAAAATAACACTTATCACTAATGGAACATAAAACTGTCATTGCCTGGGTAGCAGCTTAGTCGCTAAGATTGCTCTGGGGAGGTAGAAGCAACTGCCATTTCCTCAACTTCCAGGGTAGTCAGATTTTTCTGGTTGAAATAATTCATTGCAAATGACTTATTATGAAATCAAGAAGGAATAACTTATGTAGCAGTCAATATTCCTCTTCAGTGAGATGAATTGATCAATTACAAATGTAAATATATTTCTTATGAAAATGGGTTTCAATGTTTATTATATTTATTCTTGCTGCCTCTTAAGTTCTATCTTATTTAGAAATATATAAAGACATGAAGATATTAAGAAATTGATAAGTACTTCTAAAAAAATTACAAGAAAGTCATTCTGTGTTTTTGATTCAGTCTAATCTTCTGTTATAAGTTTCAGTTTTTTTACCCTTTCAGTATTTTTACCGAAGTGAAAACCAATACATGCCCTTGGGAAAATATGTATATTATTTCTTCAAAAATTTAATATAACATCATTTTACATCCCACCAATTCCTAACTGATTTCTGGTCCAGCAGTTTGGTAAATTTTGCCTAATTCTTGCCTGGCAAATAAGCTTTTTTTATTGACTTTGAATTCTCAGGTAGGTCCTTATTTAGGAATATTAATATCGATCAATAATGAGGAAAAATGCCTACCTAGAAGACATGTCCTTTATTCACATTTATCGTATGCTATTTCACTTTGTGAGAGTCAGGACTGGGCCAGTAACCAAACGAATAACCTTGTGAGCATTAGAGATTTAAGTATCAAAAGCCAAGACAAACGAAGTTGCAGCTCTTTGAGATGGACTCCCGTCTTATTCTCTACGGGGAATGTTCTTTCAGCAAATTGCTAATGGCCTAGACAATAAAAGCGGCAGATTAACGGGCATATTTTAAATAGTAAGAAAGCATTTGACTACAAAAATTACATTTATTACTCAAGTAAAATAAAGTTTTCTGTAGTATTATAACAAATGCTTTTTTTTTAAACAAGTTTTGAACAAATATGCAGAAACTGGTATTTGAAATGGATAGATTATGAAAACAAATTTTAGTTTTCATTTAAAGTTTAAAGGAGTGATTATTTTTGGAGAAGAAACAAACTACTTTTATTAGCTTATTTAATTTCTGGTTGACTCTGTCTAGCTCATCATCGGTCAGCTCCTCTTTTAATAAAATTTAAATTAATAAGAGATTAGTCATGACTAAAGGAAAGCTAAAATGACAAAACTTTACCCACTTAGAAATAAATTCAAACAATATTTAGTCCTATTGGACAAAGTTATTGAATGTAAATGTCTGATAAGTATGTTCTAGTGTGTACTTGCTATAGAGCAGTTTGGCTTAAGCTAGAGTAAATGATGCCTGCATTATAGTGAATCCTCTTTCAAAAAAGTTTGCCAGTTGGGTTGATTTTTAATGACCTTGTTAGATTAAAAATAGGCATTTTAAATCTTATAAACTGCCCAGTATAGACAAAGGAATTCATCTATTTTGCATAAATAAATAAATTTCTAAAAAGATATTTTTATATAAACATATATACATATGTTTATAGAGTATGTATCTACTCTACAAATAAGATGTCACCAAAAATAAAGTTATGATTCAGTCTAATTTTTTGTTAGTATAGTTAATATAAAAATGATCCAATTGAAGAGATGTTTTGATTCACCTATGTTTTCCACAGTGTCACTTATTCAAGGCAAAAGCAATGAATATAGGTTGGATTATTTTTAGTAAATTATATTTATAATTTTAGTTAAATATTTTATAGTATTACTTAGACTTATATTACTTATATTAATTATCTTTATAATGCATTACTTATTAACGCTAAGTAATGAATAATAATAGCATTAATAATGAATACTATCAATAGGTAATCATTTATAAGTAATAATATAACATATGTGCATATGAATATATGGTACTTGCCATCATCAAATACCATTCAACCTAACATCTTTCTTTTGTTACGCCATTTGAGAGTAAAATGTGTTTCCTGATTTGTGTGTGACTTAACTAAAGTGACTGCTTCTTTCACAAGGTCTGGTATTACTTTAAATATCCTATCTTATATTATGTTTTTGTATAAGCCAATTCTTAGTTGTTTTTTGAAACAAGAGCCTGCAGACATATATAAAAATTGCGTATTTAATGATGCAATGCCTTAAAAATGATTCACATCCATTTTAGCGGCTCCCTGAGACACAGAGCAACGCAAGGAGGAAGGGGAGCTCCGTTCAGCAGAACAAACACTCAGGTTATGCCTCCTTTGCATCGTTTCTCTACTGGGGGCTGTGGAATCCACGGTCTCTACTTGGAGAAGCTGAGAACAGTGGAGAAGGCACACACGGCCTTTAAGAACTTTGCTTGAAACATGTAAGGAATATTATTAGAGCATAAACAAAAATCACCTAAAACAGAGGCCTGGGTGAAGGAGTAGAAGACTAATGAATGGTTGAGTCTTGAAGAAAAGAAAACTGCATTAGTTAAATGAAAAATAAGGGTGGATTAGCATTACTGACAGAAGAAACATCACAGCTAAGGTAAGAGTTCTAAGATTTCATGATATATGAAATCAAAGCAATTTTACCATTAGGAGAGAGAAGGAGATTAAAACCATGGAATGACATACATTTTTTTACTATTCATATAATACAAAATATAAATAGCCACACTTCCTAGAGAAAAGATGAAACAACAACAAAAATGATTGATGCAGCAGAAACTGAATACAGAAAAAGAGGACCTTTTTACACTTTCCATACATAATTAAATATGATAAATGTTACATATTTAAATTCTACAATTTTATATGTCAACATAGGTTTCACCAAAATCAAGATAATGAATATATCCATAACCCAAAAGTTTCCACGTGCCTTATGTAATCCCTTCCTTCCAACTATTCCCACCACCCACATCCCCATTCCCAAACAACCACTGATCTACTTCTGTCACTGTAGATTTGTTTGCATTTTATAGAGTTTTAAATAAATGGAATCATACAGTATGTAATCTTTTGTATTGCTTATTTTACTCAGCATAACTATCCTAATACAGTTCTACCACAATTGGTTCATCCATTCACCTTTTGTTGGTCGTTTTTAGTTTGAGTCTGTTACAAAGTAAGCTGTTGCGAGCATGCATGAACAAGTCTTTGTATGGATATATGCTGTCATTTGACTGGGGTACATGCTTATAAGATGATGCTCTGTTTATACCTTTTAAAGAAACACCCTCTTTTAATTTATTAATCGGTCACCTATTGCCCCCTACTGGACACTGAACACCACTCCCCCACCCCAAGAATTTATTCAGAGGTGAGATGAACGACATAACCAGGCACCAACTGACGTGAAAAACAATTTATTACTCATGTGGTAAACAACAAAAGGTTTCCTCAAGAAGATGGGCTCCTGTTCATTCTGTAGTTAAGCAAGGTGGTGACTTTAGCTTTTTTAGCATCTAAGAGGTGGGGCTGGTGTGAAGGTTCCCATTAACACTGCATGATTTCAATTTCTAGCTGCTCCAGGTAGGTTTTCTTACTGTCTTGCCCAGATGAGGAGCAAAAGGGGAAAAGGGAAAGGGTACCTGAAAGCTGTCAGGAATCAGACATCAAAAATGGAATCTTTGCTTTTTTTATACTGCCAAACTCTTTTCCAAAGTTGCTTTACTATTTTATGTTCTCATGAGCAGTACGAGTGTTCTATTCCTTCATCTCCTTGTCAACACTTGACATGTTTAGTCTTTTCAAATTTAGGCATTTAAATAAGAATATAGTAGTATCTCTGTGTAGTTTTCATTACCATTTTTTTAATGATTAATGATTTTTTTTTTTTGAGTGCTTAATTGTCTTTCCATATCTTCCCTAGTTAACTGCTCAAATCATCTGGAAATTAAATAAGTGCTTTATTTTCTCAGTTTTAAATATAGGCTGTTATTTATGTATTCTGAATCAGATACATGATTTACAAATATTTTCTCCCAGAGTGTAGATTGTCATTCCAATTAGTTACCATTGTCTTTTGAAGAAAGGCATTCTTAATTTTGAGCAATTCAATTTATAATTTTTTTATTATGAATTATTTTCTGTGTCATAAATAAGAACCCAAGGTTCTAAATACTATTGTATTTTTTCTAAAATTTTATAGTTACACATTTTACATATGGGTCTATTATCTATATTGAATTCATTTTTCAATTGTGTGAAACATCAACCAAAATTCATATATTTACATATTAATAGTTGGTTGTTCCAGCTGAGTTGACCAGTTAACTGAACATGTGTATATTTATTTCTAGACTCTGTTTCTGAGTTCTGTTTCATTGATCAATCTGTGTGAATTGACACCGATTCTACCCCTTCTTGAATAGTATAGATTTGTAATAAGATCTAAATTCAGGTAGTGTAAGTCATGCAGAGTTGTATTTTCTTTTCAGTTCTTTGAATTTTCATATGAAAATTTATACCCAAAAAAATCCTGCTGAGAATTTTATCAGAATTCTCTTGAAACTGCTGATCAATTTAAGGAGAATTTTTATCTTAACAATGTTGAGTCTTTTGACCCAGAAACACAGTATTTCTCTCATCTACTTATGTCTACTTAAATTCTCTCAGTGCAGTATATAAATTTCAATACACAGCTTTTATACATCCATTGTCAGATTTACGTTTTAGAATTTCACAGTTGGATTCTATTTTACATGGCATTTTTAATTCAATTATTTATTTTAATTTGATCCAGTACAAGTCTATAGATGCATAATAATTTTACATGCTAATAAACTCAATTATTAGCTCTTTATTTCTTTCTCTTGTCTTATTGGGATGCCTAGAAGCTTTTATAGAATAGTAACTATAATGACCACACATCCTGGTCTTGTTTCTGATCTTCATGGGAAAGTATTCAGCCTTTCAGAATTAAATAAGATATTAGCTACAGATTTTTTATAGACACATTTTATCAAGTTTATAAAGTTCTCTTCTATTTATTTACTGAAAAGTGTTTTTTTTTTTTTTGTCTGTGTGTGTGTGTTCATGAATGTGTGTCTGAGAAAGGAGGTGAGAAGAAGCGGACATGGAATTTTGAATTTTTTTGCGCATGTATGGAAATAATATTTTTATCTTTTTGTATTCTATTGATATGCTAAAGTGCATTAATTGATTTTTAGATGTTAAACCAACCTTTTGTTTCTTGGGAAACAATGTCTTCATATAATAAATACATGGAAGAGAGAAGATAGATATTTCCTATTAGAATAAGGCAAAACCGTTCTTTTGTTTTGTTTTTATTTTCAAGATAACATGAATTAACTTGTGATCATAAAATTAAGAATAGACATAATTATGAGGAAATAATAAATTAAGTGCTATCATATTAATGAGTTTTAGTTTCCAAGTCAAGAAAAATAATTCTAAGTAATAAAGGACACTTAAGTTTTAATCATAGAAAATCAGAGATGATGGATGTTGTGAATTGGACATTCTGTGAGGCAGACAATGAAATTAACTGAGATTAACATGCAGGGGTTTATTAGAGAGTGCATTTCAGATTAGTATCTGTTAGAGAAGAGAAGGAAGCGGAATTGGGTAAGAGTATTTGGTCCTCACAACATCTCAGACAACTTTCTAGTCAACACTGAACCTGAGACAGTCTTTCAGAGTTGTTCCCATTTGAGGCTAAGTGGCCAGACTTTTAAGCCTTTGTAGTCCCACATCAAGTCATAGGGAACATGCTGCTCCTGGAAACAAGGTCATGATCTTGGACCAGTTTTTCCTCTTCAGCCAGGAACAAGTCTCAAAGAAAGCTAAAAGCTGCAGCTGTCGTGTGGTCACATTCCTGACCACTGGCAGAATAAGCCCTCTCACTCCAAAAGGGGATTGTGGGCATTGAAGCACAGTGTTTATGACAGTGGCACACTAGAAGTGGATTAGCCCTCCAATGCAGATCAGTGTAATTCAGTGGGCATAAAGCCTGGTAAGATTATGAAATAAACTGTGAAGTGATATTTTATGACAGTCTGAAATTAAAGTTCAATTTCTAGAAGTTGTCATTGATTCATTATGAAAAAGTAAAATTAACCTGGTTTCTTTTGAAAAGATGTCATATTTTATTTTAAAATGACATATTGCACATCTTCTCAGCACGGCATTCTATAAACTAAATCATGATAAACTTCTGAGTAATGAGTGATCTAGACTGAATGATAGTACAGTTGCAAAGAGTCAGAGATAGTTGACTGATTATATTCAACGCATGTTGACAAATGAATCCTGGCTACCTTGACTTTCTCCCTCTCTCATGTCAAGGATCCCTAGTATATATGACAGCACAATGAAAATCATAATGATGGTTCCAAATTAACAATGAATATTGTAGGAAATCAAAATTATACATTGTGTTTTAAAAGTAATACATTAAGTTAATGTTCATTTTACTTGAAAAAAATATATATACATAAACACACATATATGTATGTCTATACTTCTAATTCTATGAACATTTACTGGTACTATATAAGTGTTGCCACTCATAACGAGACTAATGAGTTTATAGTCAGCAGGTTGATTTTCACAAAATCAGTGAGTAATATAAACCTCCTATTATATAGTCTTAACTTTAAATGAATATATAAAATTTTCTATGGACGTATTCCAGTAAATTTAATGCCTTAAAATATCATAGTCATGAGTTAACAAATCAGTAATATTTGGAATTATTAAACACTTTTTTTCAGTTTATAGATGAGATATACTATATTTTTAAGAAAACATCCACAAAATCAAGTTCATGATAACAAATATAAAAATCAGTAGAGATTTAACTTAAATTTTATGGCAGCTAAAGTATAAATATTTTCTAAACTTCTTCTCTACTTAAGCAAAGCTAATAAAGGACTCAGTGCTTTGCCTGCTGAAAAAATGCTTTTCAGAGTTACCTTACTTAAAATTTCACAGTAAGTGCCAATGGAAATTATATTATGCATTTTCACTACAACTATTTAACAACGGATGCATCAAAAAAATTTAGGGCACACGTGCACACACACATGCGTTTTCACATTATAAAGACTACCCATCGATAACAGCATCTATTCCATTTTTCTTCCTTTAGCAGAAGAACATCGGTTTATAATTAGTACGTTGCTCTCCAGCTAAAACATGACACTCATCAAGCTTCCTTGTAGCTACGAGAGCTGGCAGATATGATCTATGCAGCTTCTTTGAATTCCCCATCAAAAAGAGGCATGTTATTTTTCTGGTGCTCTCACCATGCTGCTAGGAATATAGATTGGACAACTGGGGATCCAACAACCTTCTCGGACTAGAAGCCTCGTTCTGATGAATGTGGATTGATCACACCGTCCCTTTACCAGTGATTTCTGGGATTTGTTTACTAAGGAGAGAAATAAATTTCTTGCATTTAGCCAGTTAGTTTATTTTTTAATAATGTCTTTATTTTTTTCTGTAAAGACAGTTAAATTGTGATAAAAGATAAATGCATATTTCTGCTTCTAGATTAAATAATCACATATGTTAAGATATGCAATTTAAATGGAGAAACTAGGTTTTCAATTGAGTACAAATTCTCAATGAATTAATAACAAAGCAAGAATGCCTTCTTCATGTATTTAAATAAATATGAAAATTTAGCTCATGCATATAGAGAAGCAGAGGCCAGAGAAAAAGCCCTGTCGGCACCTAATTCCTGTTCCCAGAATTCTCTAACAGGGTCATCCCTGCCCTGTTTGTGTTAGGCTGTGTGAGCCAGTGTATTTTTATTTCTTTTTCTTTTCTTTTTTTTTGTTACCCAAATTAGTTAAAATTTGACACACAGAACCGTACACACTCATCAAATATGTTAGGGGACATTATATGTGATAGAACCAAGCATAGAGTCAGGGACTTAACAAATATTTATTATAAGAAAATAAATTATTTCATATTCAATTTAAACTTTATGCCTAAAATAGTTTAGCTGATCAAAATTTTTGCATATAGAACAATTTAATATATAGAAGTTTCAGGAAATTTTTCTATGAAATTAGTTTTCCCTCAGATTAGTTAGTTACCAAATCTTGATCCTTTTTAGAGACAGAGTCCAGGGATGTTATAAAAACTGGAAAAGTAATGCTTGTCCTATTGACAGTAGCTCACAAACATCAAGTTTAGGTTTGTCATTTATGGTCATATAAAATACATTATACATGGCATTAGAGCTGAGATTTGTTTTCAACAAAGTGGTTTTTAATTATTATCTTCCTTCTTTACTTATTCATCTTTATTACAAAAATTAAAAAGAAAAAAATCAATAACTTTTAGAAATGTTAACTAGGTTGGTGCTACCTGTCTGTGTTTTTCCTGCTTACATTGCTACAGCTTTTATTATTATTATTATTTCCTTGAAAGAGTCAATAAGGTGTCAACTCAATGTTGTTAAAGCAGCTAGCTGGAAACCTTTCATATAGGGAAAAAAAAAAGATTTATATTGAGTTTGGGTGACTGAGAAAAGAGACATTTTCTTGAGAGAGAAATGCCACGATCAAAGGTCATTTCTCAATAGCCACGATGAACAGCTTGTAACGGAAATTTATATTCTGCATATTGTCATCATCTCATAGTCAATGCTAAATTTATTACATTATCTCGAATCTTAAGAAAAATGTTATTTTCAGCTAGAAACACACTTGATAGAATCTATATTTTGCCAATATCCCATCTTCCTCTTCCTGTTTTTTCCCATGCATGATAAGCTTATCTAAGCCAAATCCTGAGAAATATATTTTCTGCACGAGGCAGTCCCCTTGAAAAATGCCCTTCTCAAGAAAACCATTTGCTGCTGGCAAAAAAAAAAAAAAAAATTCATTCTCTTATCTTTTCTTTTTGTATTTGATACCACTACTTAAAAATCTAAAATATAATTTGAACATAACATTGTTTCTGTTTAACTACTCTGAATTTTTCAAGCTGCAGTTTCCATCGAGTTCATCTAAGGAAAAGGATAACTCAAAATTCAGCATGCAGTAAAACTCTAACAGCTTGTTGACTGCCAGATCTCACTTAACAAGTTATGCAAATTTAATGCATTAGAAATAATTATTTTAATAGGCCTCATTCTATTTTCAACTACTTAATCTTCAAATATCAGGATATATTTTGTTTGTTTCTTTTTTTCCCTCAAACATGAGATCAGCTCATCAGAAAAGTAGGTGTTTTAAAAATAGAATATATTTTAATGTCATAATTTTAAGTACCAATTAAATTGGTAGCTATACCATTTGGTTGAAAGTTTCAGAGTGACATGATGTTTGAAAAGCTACTGATTTGTCTCAGAATAGTTAGTAGCTGTGCAGGAGGTTGTAGGATGTTTAAAAGATTTAAGTACCAAAGGTCATCTTGTTGCTTGGAATAAGGTCATTAAGGTTGACAAGCTAGACCTTCAGTTCTTCATTGTTTGTTTAGTGTTTATTTCAAAAAAGTACTAGCTGGTTTTGACTAGGCTTTAAGCTTTATCCAAAGATTATTGAAATACAATTTCTAGTTTATTTCCTAACCTCAAATAAAAACAAAACAAAACAAAAACAACATGGCCCAAACATTTTCTCAGTGAAAACTCTTTTACATCTTTTTAAGGGAACACTGTGAAATTTACAGATGATTAAAGGAATACAAAAAATGTGAGAAAAGAATTCTGGCAACAAATAAACTTAAAAAATAATCTCTAGGAGTTAAGCTTATGTATATTGAGTATAATTCATCAACAAAGTTTGAAGGTCACATGAGATAATCAATGAATTCATTTACTCGACTCTAAGCGATGCTTAGCCCAGGAGAGATTTGTTCACCTGTTTTGCTACTCCCTATTCTCAAGCTGCAGTTACACTCTCATGATGTGAATCCAGTGTATACCAGTATTATTGAATAAGAGACAGTGTTCATGAACTCTGTGAATACCAGATGTATCATTCTCTCCAATATGTCTATATAGCTTATCCTTTGCATTTTTTATTTTGTTCAGCTATGGTGCATTCTCCTACTTTTGCCCTCTCTTCAATTTGAACCAAGAAGAATCAGTAGATTGGTTTTGTGTTTTGAGGGGAAGTGGTTAAGAATATACCAAAGATAAGTAGTTACACCATTTTGTATTTAGTGGCATCTTGCATGCAGCTGTGAACAATTGTCCCCATGCCAAATATTCTGTCGAGTTATCATTTGAGAATGGGTTTATTAGCCAGTATATATTTAGTATAATAAATCTTGAAATTAGCAACAAAATCACATGGAGGCCTTTGGAAGCACTTAACTCAAAATAACAACAGTCAATTTTACAAACTCTTTTTTGGAAATAGAGCAATACACTTTTATAAATGTCCTTCCAAATGACAAAAATAGTTAGAAAATTCAGGTTTAGAATTACATAAATGCCTAAACTCAAAAGATTACAGGAGAAATTCAGAGAATTTATGCATTCGAACTTTCAGATATCAAATAAAATCATAACATTCAGCAATACTCTTTTTGATTGACTAAGTTAACCCTAAAAAACCTAAAAATAATACAGAAGATCCTTGATTTGAGATTCATCAAGGGTAGTCATTAAAAACCAATGAAAAGAGGATGGATTAGTTATTAAATAATACTAATACTAATAGTAATACTACTACTACTAATAAATGTGTCTTGGAAAAGCAGACTAATTATAATCTTAACACTCTTTTGTTTATTTGTTTGAAATGCCACAATATATCAGACTTATTTTTAAAAAGCAGGCAGGGGCCTATGGTAAAGATCAATATATGTATGAAAGGATGCTCAATGAAAATAGCCTTGTTTAAATAGATTAGACAAGGTTAGATATAAAAAATTAGAAATTGATTATTGGTATATTCCATTACATTACACATTTTATTTCTTTTAAATAAACTCAAATGCACTTCTAACAAATGCAACACTTTTAGACCAACACTTCTTTGTTGAGTGCACTTGACTGTCTCGGAATTCACTCAGGGAAACAGAACTTATCTAGGTACTTTGGTTTTAAGGATTTTAAAAACTTGTCTTTTTAAGGATGGTGTCGCCAAGCATCTTAACCTGCACGCTAAAGGTAGGGGGAGTTGTTCTCCGGAGCTCACAGTAAAACTCTTCATATCCCCACGAACCTTTAAGAAGAGACTCAGACAAACTCGGCATGCCGCATATGGCTGCATGATTCTCAGATGCTCATCAATAAACTACATTGGTCATTCATTTGCATACTCAGTTATCTGCAGTTACTTCAGGTCCTGGGAATTTTAGGTCCAGGTTCTTTTCTGGAAGAGAAATAAGAAAGCCTCAGATTTATAAGGTAGAGGTGAAAATGATGTTGGCTGATGCCAAGGACAATCCAGTTCACTGACCAAGTATATGAATTGATCACTGCTCTCTCTGAAGCCAATAAGAGGTATGCATTTATTTATATATAAAATATACAGCAGTTACAACTTAATTAATGCACATGTAAAACTTTTATCCATCATTCTAAAATTTAAAAATCTCAGAAAAATCCAATTTATTTATTTGTTTTAACTCATTTGTTGTCAAACCTGACCTGACCTGAACTCAAAGTGAAAAAAACAGTCTTGTACAAGTATGAGGCAATGTATATTCTTTATGTATGACATTTAGATTAAGTATTATTTTTGCTAGAGAAATTTCAGTGTTTATAGTGTTCTATTCTATATCATCTTTCTCAAATTAGAAAAACTAATTTCTGAAACATATCAGCTCTGATTTTTAGAGTGGGACTGTGGACTGTCAGATTTTACTGTACTAAAATGATACTTTGTTTATTAAAATAATTTTTCAAATCATTGTCTCATATGGTGGCATACCTCTTTAAATCTAAACAAGCTATCTCTTCTAGAATTAAAAATAAAGTGTGCCTAAATTGCATTTATATCTTATGACCTAACTAGCACTCTGTAAGAATATTTGAAAAAGAAATACTGAATGAGTTTAACTGAAATTTGCCCGATGAAACAATTAAATTTGTTGTGTAACCAGCATATATTTAGTATAATGATTCTGAACTTAATGAATGTCATTATTATTTGTGATAAATACAATTCATTGAACATAGCCTTAAACATGCCTTCCCTAAGAATTAATGAATATATTTCATTCAGTGCATACAGTTGCTAATGTGGCCATTTTCTTCTTAATGCACAAAATTTAATTGTAAAAGACTCTCATTTCCCTTTAATGTTCAAACGGGATACAGATGAAAATTTTATTAAGTTAAAACAGTCAAAATCCCTGGTTTTGACCCCATTTAACAATTTAATGTAGAGTAGATGCAGCCTTCTTTATAAAATCTTCTTTATTATTATGCTCTGGTGTTAATTACTGAATTGCATGTGTAATTATAATTGACACACATTTATCACTTTACTTCTATGGTCATGCTTTGAGATAATGGAATGAAAAATGTGAAACTGATTCAATCCTCTAGTTACTGAAAAGGAGAACTCTGTCTCATAGAGAAGGTCTAATCTACAACAGATACTGTGTAAATGATACATGTTTATAAAGATAGTTAGATTCAGCAGTTGTTTGTTACAATAGTATAGTTTATCCTGATCTTATCACTGTCCTTCTGTACAATTGCAGCAGCTAGTGAAATAACCAATACAGGGTAAATGTGTAGATTGTAATTATTATAAAAATGGCATAATGTTACCAATTTTCAGAAATGCTTGAGAGTTTAAACTTTTATTAGTGTCATATTTGCCATCTTTA
This sequence comes from Pteropus alecto, assembly GCF_000325575.1. Taxonomy (NCBI): domain Eukaryota; kingdom Metazoa; phylum Chordata; class Mammalia; order Chiroptera; family Pteropodidae; genus Pteropus; species Pteropus alecto. The sequence continues at coordinate 9,665,500 of NW_006494609.1, forward strand.
TGGACTCCGGGGTTAGGTAAAACTGTGTGGGGCTGTGTTTTGTGGTTTGTACTCCTTTTGAATCAGAATTTTACTTTACATAAGATTGACATTGATCACTACCTTAATTAAAATGAACTTTATAGCTTTATAAGCATGAAAATAATGATAGGAGGGTTGGATTTATATTAAACAATATATATTCTGTAAACTGCACAAGCTGAGGAAGTGAGAATCCATTATTGTTCATTTGCATAAAGATATAATTTTTAAAATTATCTTTTATAAGGGAAGTCACGTATAGCAGATAGTGTTATTTTTTTCAATTTAAATTTGTAATCTGCTTATATTTGTTAATTCTTTATTATAAGCTAATGGAGGATAGATGTCTTATCTTTTTTTACACAATCTTCATGCACAAAAATAAGGTAAGTAAAATATAATAATGAAGTAAACATTTATTAATGTAAATTGCAATATCTTTTATCTAGAGGAACATTTAGAAGCCTTCTACTCCAACATCTTATCCAAAACAGAAATCTCTTCTAGCTTTTTAATTTAAATGCCACCAGTTCTAGAAAACTCAAGGGAGGTGTTTTCTTTTTTCAGAAGAATGGTCATTCAATTAAGTGTGAAAGTTTTCCTAATATAGACACAAAATCTAGCACCTAAAAACTCTTATCAATTCATCCTTAATTCTAGGAGCACTACCTGCTTCTCATTGTTAAAACTCCAAATACTGAAAATGCTTAATGTGGCTTCATCTTGTCTTTTCTCTATCAGTCCAGATACATTGTACCTAACTGTTCAAGTTTGCAGACTCTAGTTTCAGATGGAGAAGAATTCAAATACTGAGTTTAGCACTACTAGCTGGGAAACTTTGGAGACACAAATTAATTCTTATCACATTAGTAGGATTAATAATATGACCTAATTTACTGGGCTGCTTTGAGGATTTAAATATGTATATATATGCATATGTGTATATATCTGCATATGTATATATATATCATATATATATTTAATACATATATATGTATTTAAGAAGTAAAATGATACACATTAGGTGACTGGTAAATATTAAAATTATTTTAAATCATCCTTACTTTGTTAATATCTGATATATTATGAGCTCTAGATACTTTCCTCTAAGTCCTTTTATGACATGTAAGTTGACCTACAGTAATTTGGTCCGATCTCTGAAGATGGAATTTCCATAAAGTTTCCGATAGTAGGAACTTAACTTATTGTCCAATGATGTTGAAATAAAACAGAAACCCTAGATCAGAGACTAAACATGTAAAAGAAGGAGAGAGAATCTCTTATTAATTTATCATATTCATATGTGCTGCCTAAAATACTTCTGCGTAGTAGTATGTGCTGAATGTTGTTCAAAACAAGTTAAAGGGAAGCTTCACTCTCCGAGAGATTATAATTTAATATATATTTAATATATTTAATATAATGTCTAAAACAGAACACAGTAATCTCAGTGATTTCAACTTGATTTATGACAAAGTTGGCACAAAAGAAAAATGTGCTACAATGGTCTTTCACTAAATAATGTGAGTCAAGGTGGAATCCATAAGGAAAAATTAAAACTCTACTGCAACTTCATGCTATGTGCCACATTCACAAGTCACAGGTCAGATGAAAAAAGATTGATGAATTTAACTACATTGAAACTAAAAATTTTACTTAATCAATAACACCATTAAGGGAGTAAAAAGAAAATCCTTATAGTAGCAGAAAACACCTGCAATGATAATAATTGACAAAGGAAATATTTAAAGAATTTTAACAAATTAGTAAGAAAAACCTATTTTAAAAAAATTTGACTAAAAGACTTGAACAGAAACTTCACCACTCTGAGGATTGGCATGGCCAATGGACATTTGATAAGATGTCAAACTCATTTATTATCAAGAAAAAATGGAAACTACCAAGGATATAAGACCTATGTCCCGAACTACAAAGTTTGAAGAACTAATACCAAGTGTGATGGACTGAATTGTATCCTCCTAAAACATCATATGTTTAAGCCCTAATTTCCAGTGTGACTATATTTGGATACAGGACCTTTAAAGAGGTAATCAAGATTAAGCGAGGTCATAATAGTAGGGCCCTGAACCAGTAAGACTGGTGTTCTTATAAGAAGAGAAAGAGATGCCAGTGGTGCTCCGGCACAGAAAAAAGTCCATGTGAAGACACCGTGAGAAAATGGCCATCTGTGAGCCAAGGAAAGAAACCTCAGAACAAAACCTGCTGATGCTTTGATCTTGGACTTTCAGCCCCCAGAACCTGAGAAAATAAATTTCTGCTGTTTTTGTATGACAGCCCTAGAAAACTAATACACCTAATATTAGTGAGAATGGTGAGTAATGGGAAGTCTCAGCTGGACGTGAAAATGGGCATTCTGCTTTTAAAAAAATGTTTGCTATTATGTACAAAATTGGACATACGTGTAGTACTCTATACTACCAGAAAATGAACAAACCACAGCTAAGGAAAACTCATGATTTTATCTCATAAACATAATGTTGATCAAAAGAAGAGGGGCAGAATACAATGCATGTTGTTAGTGCTCAATCATGCATACTTATGTGCAAAAATAATGAGAAAAATAAAGGTAAGGAGTAAAACTTAAAAGTAAGGAGAAAGGGTTTGTGATCGATGGTACATGTAAAGCTTTGGGGATGCTAACGATATTCTATTTCTTCTCAAGGGAGGTTCGCATTCTAGTGTTCAGTTTCAAATGATTCATTAAATTATATTTTATGCACATTTCTACATGTGCATTATATTTCCAAATTTTGAAAAATACTTTAACTATATGCATATATATGCACCCATAAGAATTTCAAGTTTTTTAGTTAAGAGAGCCTCATCTACCTTTGTGACAATTTATTGCATTCATCAGTTTTCCCAAAATAAATTTAAAAATCTTAGAATAAATATCATAAAATAATTACCTTCTGCCAATAAAAACTTCTCTTTTTCTGAATTCAACTAGTTATCTACCTTATATTCTCTATATATTAAGTTCTAAATATTGTGCAAATCTAAGAACTATTGTGTTGGAAAGAGATATTGGCAGCTTCTCTAAAACAGAGTGGCTTATGATCAAATTTTGGAACCAAGATTTTGTCCTATATGCTCAGTAGGAAACAATTAAATGCCAAGCTGTGTGGTACTGTACCTGAGTGTAGTCAAAGTTTAGTTATGGGAGAGATTAGAGAGGCTGGGAATTGTCAGTTAAAATAAAATTTTAAAGACGCTTCATGGGGAAGTAGAATTTCAGTTGGATCTGAGAGAAAGACTGGAGGAAATCTCACAGTCAAACAAATTATGATAAATTATCTCCAGGCAACTCCATAAAGGTTGGGGATCATGGCTCAAGAGTCATTTGTTAACCAACTGTTCTTTATGCTTTGAAACAGTACATGTCTTTCCCAAAGTGATGTTCTTGCACTCAATTACCAAAGAGGGCTGTTTAATGGAAAATTCTTTCTCCTTACACTAGTTAATCCCCAAGTAAAGAATGATGTATTTTCATAATGGATCTCCTACTAACACAAGTTAATTTCTAAGTACAAAGCAATGTATTTTCATAATGATTGCTTGGATTTCTTTAAAAAGTGCATCTGGTTTCATTATTTTAAATGGAATGCTCTTAACTTGAAAAGTTATACTCAGAGCTATTTCCAGCCTCTAAAACCATTATGTGAAGGGCTTACTTACCCTTTGAAACTCCAGTTCACACTAGCAATGGGAAAATATGAATGCTTTTGCTTTCACCAATTGTAGCAGAAGAAATTTTCTATCCTGGATTCACTTCTTCCACATAATTCTCAAGAAACAATTACTAATTAATATATGGCTTTATTTATTTATCATTAAATTTATTGGGGTGATCTTGGTTAATAAAATTACATAAGTGTCGATATACAATTCAATAATACATCATCTGTATATTGCTTTTTTGTTCAACACCCAAGTCAAATCTCCTGTCACCATATATTTTACCCCCTTTACCCTTATCTACCTCCCCCAATTCCCTCCTTTCCCTCTGTTAAGCACTAAACTCTAGTCTGTGTCTATGAATTATTTTTTATTTGTCTTATTCATTTGTTGCTTTCAGTATTATATCCCACATATGAGTGAAATCATATGGTTCTCAATTTTTTCTCTCTGACTTATTTCCCTTGGCATAATTATCTCAAGATCTATCCACATTGTCGCAAATGGCAGTATTTCATTTTTTTTTATGGATGGGTAATATTCCATTGTATACATTTTGGCATAATTATCTCAAGATCTATCCACATTGTCACAAATGGCAGTATTTCATCTTTTTTTATGGATGGGTAATATTCCATTGTATACATGTACCACATCTTCTTTATCCAATCATCTGGCCACTGTGAATAGTGCTGCAATGAACAACAGGGTACACATATCTTTACGGATAAATATTTTTAAACTTATGTCTGGCTTTAGACAAAGCATTTTATCTCTCTGGATCCCTGATTCCTTCTCTCATTTATAATGTGACATGTTTAGTTGATCTCTGAGGTCTTGTCTAGCCCTGTAACCTGGACTATGTTGTACAAAGAATTTGTGAATTAAGAGTCCCTTTTATAAATGAAAGTTGCTTTGGCTTCTGTAAGTGAGCATGACGATAATAGCATATGTCCTGTTAAATAGTGTGTATTGTAGAAATATTTTGTTGCATTCATACTCCCTTTCTCCCTTTTATGACTCCAATTTCCATTTCAGGCTTCATGTACTTCTAGGGGAGACATTCCTCACCTGCCAGTTCTAATAAGGAGGAAAGTACTTGGCACAAAATAAATCCAAATAAATCCATTATGCTGGCCAATGATTATTTTGATAATGCACAGGACAGCCCGCTCTGGACCAGACAATCACAGAATTGTGGAAGGCAATGCGAAGACAAATATTCCTTCTCTGTCCTGCTGGACAAAAGGAAGTGTATACCCCTGGATTTAATGAAAGACACCTGGAATCTCCATAGGGATGCACAGTTAGGGCAGAATGAAAGTAGGATTCAGTAGTTATACTGAGCAATTTGATCAAGTCTTTACTGAAGCTAATGCATTTGCTTTACTCTTATGTCTATGTCTTTAAAAAAAGATTTATATCTAAAAATAATAATAATTCTGCTAATATTATATAATATTAAATATTTAGCTGATTTTCCTGGGGATTTAGATTTGGCATCTCTATGAAGGTATGTAAAGCCCACTTGAATCTTTCTTTGTCATAAATATATATGGTCATATTCACCAAAACCTGTCATTGAACTTCCTTCTGTTCCAGAAACTATAATGTGGAATCTGACTTCTACTGAATGAGAAAGAACAATTTTGCTTTATAATTGCTTAATTCAATTTTTTATGTCTATTTTTTTCAATTTTAGGACATAACCATAAATAGGATAAGAGTTGCTGTAAGAATGCATATGAGATAGAAAGATATTACTATAAGAGGATCATTTTCTCTGTTAATTATGTGAGGTACTGGATTGAAAAATAAATATGCAAAACACAGAAAAGCTTTTCTCTTGGTTTGGGGTAGAATAGGCAGTAGAGGAGGACAGGAAAGAAATATGCATATTTGAATAATTTTAAGTGTTTAACATAATTTTAAATTACATACACATATATGATACATACAGATATGGATAAATATACATATATATGATTACGTTATTTGGGTTACGATACAGCTGTAAGTTATGTTGCTACTTTTTCAATCCTATTAAAAATAAATCAGTAAATCTAGTATATTAAACATATATGTATAAAAAAAGATTAAAATATTTCACTCATTACACATATCCCAGAAAGATTCTAATACATTCTTAATATTTAACCACCACGAAAATGTCAGACATCAAACTATACTTTTTGTAATTTGTAAGATAACAAATGTATTCTATTAGATTATTAGTGAAGAAAAACGAAGGGAGTAGAACATGGAGGTGATGAACTAAGCATGTAAATTAAAGGTCATAAGTAGAACACAAATTAAACAGCAGAAAATTCAACTCGGTGGCAAATCAAGAAACTATATGCTGGTTCTTATTAACTCAATTAAAAGCTAAATATAATTATGGCTTTCATGGTATGTCTTCTTCTACATATTTTGTACTGCTTAATTATATTAGCTGGCTGATGACAGTCTTACCAACCTCTCTGTGAATTTTATACTCAGGCAGTAACAGCATTTACGTTCAATGTTTAATCAGCATCACTCATATTTACATGAAGACTGATTGGAAGACTACTGCTTTTTAGAATTTTGCATTATGGTAATTTTTGCTTAAATCTAATACATGAGTTTACAACCAGAATCACTAATGATTTCTGCTACCTCAAAATTAGACTGTGCTGTGTGGGGACAGTAATGAGAGCTCCAAGTACTTGTGGAAACCTTTGATAATGGCCACCTCTTGTGAACTGTACTTATTCACTCTGTTCATCACTGCATAAAATACAGTGGCTTTAAAAATCAATATCCATCTAGGCATATTCACATTTAGTCTTTATCCAAGTGTTCAGGGACAAAACTACAAGGGTCAACAGGAATCATCTTATATTTTATGAACACTATCAATTTTTTGTTTTGTTTTCTTTTCACACAATACATATTCGCCTCAGGTTTATGCCTCGTCTTCCCAGATTAAGAATTGTGGAGTACACACTTACACAGACAAACTTAACGATGCAATGCCTCTTCCAAATAATATGTTCTCAAGCATTTGGTGAAATAGGTGAAGAGAAGGTCATTCTCGACCATGAGCTAGGTCTCAACTACAAAATAATAAGTGTCGAAAACAAAATATCTTGCTGTTCAGTGTTTAGAACAGTGCCTGGTACAATTAAGTATTTAATATAAATTTTAAATGAGTAAATGGGTGAATAAAAATTAATTAATCTGGGCACATCTAACAAATCTTCATTTGATACTGTCTAGCACACGCTCCAATCCCACCATGCTATTGAAGTTTAAATTCAAAGAGATTTGAGTCATGCAAATATGAAGATTCTCACTGAAATTTTCCCTAGATTAAGCACCCCTTTATAAATATTTTGCTATCCAGTCTTTACTATGATGATTGTAATAGTTCAATTAAAAAAATTAGAATATAAATGGTAGATCTGATAAATGTAAATAAACTGATGAGCCACTGACTCTATTATAGCAAGTGCTCTTCTTTCTCCTCTATTTATTAATTTATCTTATTATCAGAATAAACTAATAACTTCATAATTTTTCTATAGAATTACAATTCATCATGGTCTGATTTTGGTGCTCAATTTTTTCTGAATTTGATCATAGCAACCCCCTTCACACTGACTCAAGCAATGTGATTTTTTTAAATGAGATACTTCAGTTGTTTTGTTTAATCTAAGTTGATACACAAATGTGATTACAGCATTGCCTGAAATAATGCAAGAGTCTTTGAGTGCGGTGTGTCAATTTTGGCTTACGCTATGTGAAACTTCATTTTTCTACCACAGTTTTTTAAGTCGAACTCTTGCAAAAGTGTCTTTGTGCAGTTCAAATTTTATGAAATTACCTAACCAATCCTCAGCATGTATCCTTAATATATTAACCATTCTATTCTTCTATTAGCCTGTACCAATAATTAGTACTATGTATTTTCAACACAAGCAAAACAAAAATGTACATGTCACCAGCATAACAACATGAGCATATATGGGTGTAATTTAGATGACCCAGAATGCACTTATTAAATTTTGGCCTAAATTTGTATGTAAATGAAAGTATAGGGGTCTAGAAAGCCTATATAAGAAATAGTCCTTTATAAACTTTTGTTGTACATAAATCTTTTTGCATCCAATAGTATTATGTGGCATAATGTGACATTATGTTGCAGTTTTGTTGTTTGTTATTAACAATATTAGTTCATATTGAACTAATAATATTCACTGTAGATTACTCATGAACAAGGCACTGAAAAAATAGCAAAATTGTGAAGTCAGCATTTTTTTCATATTTAGAAAAGCAGTACTGGTTGAGATATTAGGTTATTTGCTGTAGGTAACTCACACATTAAAGCATTTGAATTCTATATATACTCTTTCTTCTCTATCTTTATGCCTTATTATTCAAGCAATTCTTTACACTGAAAAAAAAAGTGCTAATTTCCAACCAGTGCTGACTCTGGCACACTTTTATATCTTCTGAGTAAACATGAGATGTTATAGATCCAAGAACCGCTACCCTATATTGACTAAAATAAGACAACAGTACACACACACACAACCCAAAAAGTTGACGCTAATGTTAGAAGCAACGTGCTAAGATAGCAGGAGAACAATGTGCTGTAAGTTGTCATTGAATCATTTTTTAAAAAAGAAAAAGTACTTCAGAATATAACAGAGTAGACAAATGTTGATATTCATAAGCACAGCAGCAAGTCCTGTATAAAAATAAATACAACCATCACCATTATCCCAGATTCAAGCTAATACATCATCTGTATGCAGAAATTTGCTGCTTCTGCATCATCATGTTTTCATTCAGAATTTAACTGGATTGTTTAACATTAATGTCTCTGCCATAAAATATCAATCTGAAACCCACCATAAAAACATATATCACTTTTCATAAAAGGATTATTGACTTTTTTCTAATGGGTTAAAATAGATAGCTGAGAAATATTTTTTTCCATTAAATAAATCCTGGAGCTCACTATTTACTACCTTTCTATTATTTTTTCTTAAGAAGCCTGAATCTAATTTGCTGTTCTATGAATTGTAGAGTTACGGCCTGAAAAAATTTTACACCTAAATGCACATGGACTTTTCTTTTCTTAAAAAATTAAAAGGAATGTGAAAGGTATTTTGGTAGATGAATTGATACATTGGTAAATTTTTTACCAGACTTCAGTGATTACATTTATTCCAATGGGAGTTGAATAAAATTAAAGTTTTTAAAAGATCAATACTTAAAAGTCATACTCTTTTACACAAGAGATTAATGAAGACTTAAAAATGTGAATATACCAAATTCTGTCACAAATGCAGAGCATCATAAATTTATACATTGTCCCCAAATCATAAATTTGTATAACTATTTTGTAAAACAGTTTGGTCAAACCTACTAGATTGAAAGATAGGCAAACCCTATGGTTTAGAAATTTTTCCCACTGGCATATACATTTAAAACATTCTAGAACATTGAACCAGTTAACATGTGCATAAATATTCATAGCAACTTGTTTCTAAATGTAAAAGTTAGAACTTATAAATGATCTGAATGACCACAAACAGGAGAATGGAATGTATAATGGAAAATTATATATAGAACTACAAATGAATGAACTGGAGCTACATTTAATATGGATATACATCATAAACATAGTAATAAATGAAAATGTATTATTTTTTGTGGACACATATATATGAACTGCAAGTATCATGGCTTGAGTGGGAATGAAAACCACCAGCATTCATGACAACTAGGGAAGGTTACACATATCAGCAAGAAATACAAGGGAACTTATGTGTATTTTGTACCAATTTGCTTTCTAAACTTAAAGATGTTCAACAATTATTCACAGTATCATTTATTTGTTTGAAATTATTCATAAAAAATTATGTTCTCATGTACCTATAGACAAAATTGGAAATCTCCTGCTTTGTTGTAGTTCATACCGATTAATCAAAGAAATTCCAGATCAGAGGTGCCCTGACTGGTCGCATAGATAAACCACAGTAACCTGTAAAGATTTTCTGTTTCTAGCCACTGTCTTTTGGCCACCTTATGTGTTACCATATTTTTGAATAGACTGTTTTAAAAGTCTGTTTAAAAAGGTTGCCTACACGTCACTATCTCAGGTGTTCACCTTCAAACCTCCCCCCCCACCTTAAAATTAAAGCTATGCCTTTACACTCTTCATTCATTTGCCATCACCAACAGAATCAAATAAGAAAATCTTTGGGTGCTATTGATGGCTCTCCAACACTTCCTTGCCTACTTCTCCAGCTCATCTCTCTACTAGAGTAAAAGTTTTTGTTCACCTTCTCCTCTCAATGATCTTTTGGCTATCCTAAATTACATACAGTCAGTGCCTCGAGGCTTTGAATGTACTGCTGTCTTTGCTGCTTTTTCCACCTTATATTATCAAGAAATTCTTTGACAAGAGTGTCCTCGAATATCACCTTTGTATTGATAGACGCTTTTTCTGTGCTTCCATAACATAGTGTTCAGGCCTTGCTATTATCCTTATCACACTGCATGTTAATTGTCAGTCCCATAAGTCAGACTGTTATACAGTAGTCTCCCACTATCTGTGGTTTTACTTTCCACAGTTTCAGTTCCCTATGGTTGACTGTGGCTCAAAAATATTAAATGGAACATTTCAGAAATAAACAATTTTTAAGTTTTAAATTGCACATTATTCTGAGTAGCATGATGAAATCTTGTGGCATCCCACTTTGTCCCATCAGGGACATAAATCATCTTTTGGTCCAGTATTCTCACTGTATATACTACTCATTCAGTAGTCACTAAGTAACCACTGCAGATATCAAACTGGTTATCAGAGAGAAAGAGAGAGACCATGTTCACATAATTTTTATTACAGTATATTGTAATAATTGTTTTATTTTATTATTAGTTATTATTGTTAATCTTTTACTGTGCTTAATTTAGAAACTTTATCATAGGTATGTATGTATAGGAAAAATCATAGTATATATAGGGTTCAGTACTGTCCGCAGTCTCAAGTATCCACTGTGGGTCTTGGAACATATACCCTTCAAATAAGAGGAGACTGCTGTAATTCACATTTCTGCCAGGCACATAGAATATGCTTAAAAATATTTATTATAACAATAATTGAGCCAAAGACTTGATACCAG
>NW_006494609.1:9676458-9683703 GCF_000325575.1 Pteropus alecto
TCAGTGAACAAAGCAAGCATGGGTAGTCTAGAAGGATGGCAAATTTATCCTGTCCCCCATCATCTCAAGAGAATTGCCTTGACGATCTCTGTTCCTCCTGCAAAAAGTCTCAGATGAAAGAACAAAACTGAAGAACAGCCTAATTAAAATCAACTATCAGTTGTATCCAGGGACTTATGAGAATGAATTTAATACAAGCATCAGAATGGGTTACAGCACTTAGAAAAGATATCAGTTCTACTTTTACCATTAACTTAGTGTAGGATAATAGTCAATTTAGCTAAATTTTCTAAGCGTTTATATTTTTCATTGACAAAATGAGGACAGAAATAGCAAATATGAAGCCATGTTTTGTGTGGGTTAATGAGTTAATAATATTCGTATAATGCTCAACAAAGTGCCCAATAAGTTGTGAACATCATTAATATGGGATGCAGTGTTTTCATCGCTGTATTATTAATATCCAGCAGTTGGTAGTGGTGCCAGAGATAGAACAGTCTCTGGCGTGTCTTCTAACTGAGTTTTGTAGTCATGAAAATGTATTCCAGGAAGAGTTCTAGACATTCTATATGTATTTTTTTTTTAAGCTCATAATGAAAACCTTATGTGATGATGTCTGTCAGTGTCTTTTTCATTTTAACCATGAGGAAATTGAATTATCTGCCCCCAAATCATGCTGCTAGTGCGGGCTAAGCTAATGGGTTCTATGCCCATGCTCTTGATCACTGTGTTATGCCTCTACTCCTGTGAGCCAGCAACTTTTTTTTTTTTTTAACAAGAGTTGAGTAATCACGTTTGAGTAGTAGATATAAAATAAAACAAACATTCCAGTGTTTTCCTATTACTTTCTCAGCCAATGGAAAATTAATTTTGTAAAATAACCTGTTACAATAAAAATTAAAATAATTCAGAGCATTGTGCTGAGAGGAGGCAACACATTAATCATCTTCTTGAAAATATAAGTATTCCCTTTTGTCATCTACTGGATGTTACTCTCCACGGAGGTAGATTTAAGCTGAGTAAGGAGCTATCACATTTTCAACAAAATAAATGCAGGTTTCTGTGTTATTAAAGTACTTTTATTTATTTGACAGAAACACCTTTATCATTAATTAATGCATGGTAAACTACCTTGGCAGCACTAAAACAGTTTAACATTAAAACAAAAAATAACAAAACCTGCTCTCATCATAGTTTAGGTAACATGTTAAATTTAAATTTTGCAATATGTGTAACTATAAGGCTCATTATGGGGCAACTGTTACAGTTTCTAACTCAGTTCTTTCTGCTTTAGTGGCGTAAAAGAAGAATCTGTTTATTACAAACCATGCTGCTCCAAATCAGTTGTTTCCGCTAGCACAAGAGCCAAGGTTATTTCTTCACTTTTGGCTTTTGTCTGACTTGAAGAGATTCTTATGATATAGTGAAAGATTTCGTCTTTCCACCAAAGCTACAGCTAGATGATTTAAAGCAAAAGCCAGGCCAACATGTAGTATGAATTAACAAGAAACATGGCCACTGTTAAAACCGATGAGTTACTCACGTTGGGGATGAAACATGGCTAAACCAAAGGCACTTTGTGGAATGTATCAGTGAAGATGATTCATAATGAAATTGTATACTCAAGGGACTCTCTCCTGTTTCCCTTTCTCTCAGGGTAAACTATGTATTTCTATTTTAATTAATTTTTCAATTTTCCCATTTATAACTTTCTATAACATTAATTCTTCAACATATAGGGATTTGTGACACTCAATAGAATCAGAAATTAGTCTATAAAGGTTACACTTAAATAGCACTTATACATTGGTATAATCTGAAAATTAAATGAGAACCCCCCTCAAACTAAAAATTGCAGGTATGGTTCATTATAAATGTTTCAGAAAAGATGCAAATGCAAATAATATTAAGTGATGATTTCTTTTTGCTTTTGCTGTTGTTGGTTTCTGCAGTGTTTAATAACCTGAGAGGTGAGAGTGTCCTCTAATGTCTCCCAGTTTACACTGAGAAAACTAGGGCAGAGATGAGGTAAGTAATTCTAGAAAGTCATACAGCTAAATTGTGGTGGGGCTGGCGTTTTAATCCACACAACTTAATTCCAAGTGTTATGTTTAATCACTAAACTATACTTTTCCCATTAAGTAATTTATATTTCATAAATACAAAATATTTCTGTTTCTCTTGCTGTTTTTCTTTATGTTTTATAAATAAAGAAGGTTAAGGCTACCATATAAAATAATAATAATTCAGCTCCCAGAAATTCCCTAAACGGGTAAGAAGTGCTATAAATATTATAAAAAGTGTCAGGGATGGAGAAAGGACAAGTGGCATGACATAGTGATATGAAGATAGTAAAAGTCCTTTGAGCCATAATTCTCTTGCTCAAGCCTACTTCCATGTCTGTAAGTATACTTTCCTTTCTAATAAAACTTTTCTTTTTTCTGCTGTAAAAAAAAGAAGAAGAAGAAGAAGAAGAAGAAGATGCAAAGACCCACAAGGGAAGCATTACAAAAATAATGCAAAAGATCTTTCAATACCTAAATCAGTGGGACATTCCATGATTCACAATTTATTAAAGAAAAAGAACTGGACATTTGGCATTGAGGAGGCGGAGGAGGAGGAGGAGGAGGAGGAGGAAGAGGAAGAGGAAGAGGAAGAGGAAGAGGAAGAGGAAGAAGAAGGTAAAAATATCCAGGTGTCCATAGATTCTAATGCTTATCCTCATATCACCTTTTAAATTGCATAAATCTGTTTGTCTGAAATTTAAGCAAAGTCTATAACTGCTTCCATCTAGAGTTTAATGCAATATTTATTTATTTATTTATTTATGACATTGTATGTGTCCATATATATCTATCTATATCTATGTAGATATAGATATATACATACAGCAAGTAATATCCCCAAGTTCAAATGATAAACTTGAGAAAATAGACACAAAAACATAAAAGGACTTGATAGGCTTGATAATAATCATGATAATATAATACATGAGAGTAACCACAGGCAGTTGTTTTTAACTTAAAGAAAAAAAAACCAAAACTGCTGGTCAGGATTTAGAAAGAAATAAGCCTAAAAAGATGGTAATGTGCAAGGTTATGGAAGGCCTTATATTTCACATTAAAGTATTTCCTCTTTTTTTCCCTATCCTAGGGGAAAAAGGAAAGTAATCAATTGAGAACAAAATTAACCCATCAAGTGACTGAAGAGAGTCAATACCCTAAAATACAAAATGTCCTTTTATGACTGTAAGTAAATTTGCAAACTCTATGAAAGATCTTAAAGAAATTTAGAAATCTCAAGTTATTGCATTGCATTAATGGACTAGCTCCGAAGAGTGTTCTGTTGCAGGGTATTTTTGAACAATAGGTGCTATATGCTTATTTACTTGTTCAGTTACATATGTGACATATTTAACTCAGCTAGTCAGTCAGGTTGGACGGTCATCTCAGTGAAGCCATAGGGTAAGGAGCTGGATTACAGTGGTCTGAAGAGTGATGGGCTGATGAAGAAAGGGAAATAGCATGCATAGAATGATGTTTTCAGTGGTCTGGCTGTTAAAGGCAGAGTGTGGTGGAAGCAGTAGCAAAATAAATGAAAAGTTTATAAAGAGGTATTTTTTTATTTTAAGGTGAGGCACTTGAGTATTTTAAACAGCCATTGGAAAAATCTGTTACCAGGTGAGGTTGAATGCACAAAGAGAGAAAGGATAACCAAAATTACTGTGAAGAAGCAAAGAGGGATTCACATCAGATAGACTTACCAATAGCATTTTCACTGAAACAAAAGGTAAAAATCATAAGGGCACATACACATTTGGTACCAAAGTAATGGAAGATTCCAATTTGAGGTAACACAATCTGCAGAAATTGAGAGGGTGAGAGAAAATGTGGGAGGAACAGCCATTTGAGAAGAATAAAGAGAAATTGAAATAGTTATTGTAAAGAGATCAAGATGATCAGAGAAACATTTTAGTATTTGCTGCCAACTAAAAATACTATTTAAAACTTGGGGGCTAAAAATAATTACTGAAATTTTAAGTATAAAAGGGTGGCCAAATTATATCTATTGTATTAATCTAACTGTCCAAATACCCAATCAAGAAATCCAGAGAGGAGATATATGTATATATAAGAACATTGACACGTTGACCCTGGGACATAAAAATATAGACAATTCTTTTTCCTCAAATATTTCTAAGTTTACCAAATTTTGTTCAATGATTATGTATTAGATTTTTTTTTATTTATGTTTCTTGCATGCCCTTTAATTTATCTCTTCACTGTTAAACTTTTTTTCATTTCATAACCGTTAAAAAAATAGACATCCTTTGTACAAGTCTTTGCATATATCCGCAAGAGCTTCTTACAGGCTATACACTAGAAATGAATCTTTAAGTCATAAGATACACACATTTTTGCTTCTAAGATATTTGAAGCATTAAAAACCCCAAAGAAACTCTGCAGAATAGAGTGACAGGCACACGTATATTCATTAACCCTGAATTAGCTTTTGTTAGTAATTCTTCAGGTATTTCTTCAGCTATTTTAAAGCAGTTAGACCACTACAGATATGGCAGAAATTTATCTTATTTCCTTGTGTAGTTACATACTCCTTTCCTCTCCCCAGAAGCAACAACTACTATGATAAATTTTGCATGCTTCATTCCTGTCTATTATTTTATTTCTACTGCATATTTAATAATCCACAAAAAATGTAAAATACAGTATTTTGTGTTTTATATTTAAAAATACATCTGAAGTCTTTTATAATGCATATGTAACTCTGCGTTAGAAAATTACATCAGGGGCTTTATTGTACCACTGTATGTAACAACAACAACAACAAAACACAATTTAGAAACTATCCTAATATACATGAGAATTGAAAAAGAACTGTTCTGGGTACACAATGAACTACTCTATAGTGTTAATTAATAAACTAGATCTATATGAATCAAGATGAAGACACCCACAAAACATAATATTGATATTATTCCTTTTGTGATTTGAAAAAAAATTAATATGTAAGTAAAATGTAATATTGTGTATGGGTCCTGTGGACATTTTAAATTAGGAGCCAATGTTCTTCTGTTGGTGTTAATTCTTATCAAATCACTTCTCTTGATTATGCTAGCCCTTGGCCCTCCACCCTTTTTTGAGACAGAAAAAAAAAAATTATTTACTCTCTTTGTAAATAATTATTTAATGCTTGTTTACTATTGCCTCCCCTAAGCCTTTGCTCAGATCAGACGAATACATAAAATATTCTTTCTGTACTTGCTTCCTGCATTATTCTTATTTCATCTGTTAAATCAAAATTCATTGTGCCCTCCGCAGAAACAGACTTTTTCTTGCACTCCAAGAAGAATGGTATCATGTAATCCTAATTTTTAGCTTCAGGGCCCTTTTATGTCTGCCATTAATATGTAAAATATTTGTGCATAGAGGTTTGTGGACTGAGGGGCTAATCTCTTCCTCACTTCTTAAATCAACCTACACTAAAAGCCAACTTGACCTTGAGAGATTATAAGTGTTTTAATGGTGGAAACATTGTCCTATAATACCAAAATTCCCTGAATTCTGTGGTCACACAGAAATTTTATATGTACCTTTTTGATGTTGATCTAAAAATACTAATTTGAAGTCTTAAAATACATAGAAAAAGAGATTATTTTTTATTATTCTAGTTCCTTTATATAATCTTCATTTTTGCCTTGAGGAAGAAGCTGGTATTAATTAGCTATTGCCACAGTCATATGGATAATATACTGGCTGCATCCACTCTGCTCTGAGCTGCAGGGCTGCAGGTTGGCAGGTGGCCCTGTTCACAGGTCTTTGGACCCAGGCTGATGAGGTAGTTCCTATGTGAGGTATGTTCTCATAACAGTCACAGAAGCAGGAGAGGGTGATCGCAACTCTGTCTTCATTGTGTCCTAACATTCCATTGAACAGAGCGTATCTCAAGTCTACAGCCAAAGTTAAGTACACAGAGTATACAGAGAAAGAAGGGTACACAGATTAATCTGCCTACCATGAGGCCATGGAAACGATATGGACATGCAAATAACAGGGAGTGAAAAATTGAGGTCCATAATTCAGTCTATTGCAGAGCTTACTTCCTGCTTCAATTGCCCTGCTTTAAAAAATTATATATGTATATATATATTGGCTCTGCTGAGCACATGGATTTGTAAGCAATCTCTTGTCAGAAAAGAGAAAGACTGTAAGCCAACATGTTTCCTTGGTTAAGACAAAAAGGTTTTCTTAATTGCCAGAAAACAGCATACATACAGAACCAGAGTTCAGCATCGTAATCTCTTCATCTCAGAAAACTGAGAATTTCTAAATCTGTTTCTTTTTTAATGGAGGAGTTCCACCTAATTCCTAACTGTCTGCTTCTGAATCTTGTTTTAAAATTACACACTTTTTCAAGTCCTCTTGGAAGAAGGCAAGGCTTTTGAGGAAAAAAAAAAATTCTGATATGTGGATGTAATAAATTATTAAGCACTTTTTAGGTAGGAAAGTAGTATACCAAATATATAAAGCAGTTTCAAAAATCGTTATAGGCAAATGTTAGGATGAGGGAGTGGCTTATATGTAGGTCTTCATGGAGAGCTAGAACAAAATCTATGTCTTACCTTAAGATAATGCAATATATTCCTTCTTATACTCTTGAAAATGTCATCAAAAATTCCTTAGATTTTCTGTAGATGGGAGGAGAAATGAGAAAAACATGCTACTTGATTCTCTATTCACTTTTCCCAGAGAGGGTTTGACTTGGCAAAGGTATTCAGGGATGAGAGGCCAGTTTGAACCTACTAATATTAGAAAAGGATTATAGTTACTCTGTCCCTAATAATCAAAATAACAATGGTAACATTAAATCAGAGCTAGACTCAAACAAAAAAGGCTAGTGTAAATTCTAGTGACCTTTCAAAAATTAAATAATAATGATAATTTCTTTTTTCTTCTCTTTCAAAGTAAAATTTATCAGAAAGGAGTAAAATGAATAATATAATGAAATTTAGATTTACAGGTTAACTGTTTAGTGAAATATCCTCTGGATAAGGTATTGCAAGTTGCATACTAGCATTATTAACATATTTATTAACTTAATAAATATTTATTGGGAGCCTATTGTATGCCATGCCCTGTTTTAGGAGCTGACATAAAAAAAAATTAAACAAGATATATAAAGCCCCTATTCTCTTTGGTTGAAGCATACAAATATATATATACATAT
>NW_006494609.1:9684606-9691513 GCF_000325575.1 Pteropus alecto
ATGTAAAGATCTTGGAAGTCACCGTAATCCTGACAACAAGGTAAGAGCTATAACCAGACTGAAAAAAATCAACAACTCATCTTAGATCCTTAAAGGAAATGAGGTTACAGGGTAAATCACTGACACTAAAGAGATAGGGGAATACAGAGGATCACATCTTATCAGAGCAAGAACCTCTTCAGGAATTAGGGCCTGGTTAGGAAAACCTGAATTGTAATTGGAGAATTGCTGGAGGCTCACTGTGGACAATTCGAAAGTTAAAAACTCCAAGGGGATCCAGTCATAGGAGGCACCATTGCTTTTGTGAGTACTTTTATCTCTAGGAGGTCAACCAGGTTTTCATTGTAAATAAAGGAAAAAAATCCCCTGGGGCCTTTTGCAGGGGGAGGGGAAAGAAACTATTCTGAAATAACAGGAGAACTCTGTTCTTAACAAGTCTGCCCTCAGGAGAAACTTTCTTATCAGAACTAACTAACCTAAGGGAAGAAAATTCCTCAACTCCAGCCCACTTTAGCCATCCTGCTCCACCTAAGGGGAGAAAAAAATTAAACACCTTTGTGAAATTCACTATCCAGAGACACAGACTCCCTAAAAGACTGGCATCTAATAATAGGACTATGGAATGCTTTCCTTCCCTAACACCTCGCTACTGCATCATTAAAGTTCTATTTACATCACTTTCTTTTACTTGGTACATCATGCTTGGCTATCACAAAAAAATTACAAAGTGTACCAAAATGCAAAAACCAGTTTAAAGAGACAGAGCAAATATTAGCACCTGACAAGTCAGTGCTGGAAAGATCAGACTGAGACTTTAAAGCAATTATGACTAATATGCTAAGAGTTCTAATGGATAAAGTAGAGAATGTATAAGAACAGATAGTCCATGCATGCAGAAAGATGAAAATCTTAAGAAAGAACAAAAAAGAAATGCTAAAGATAAACTCTGTAACAGAACAAAGAATGCCTTCGATGGGCTTATTAGTAGAATGGACATGGCTAATAAAAGAATCTCTGAGCTTGAGGATATCTCAGTAGCAACCTTCAAAACTAAAAAGAAAAGAGAACAGACTGAAAAATGCCAGAACAGACTATTCAAGCAGACTATTCAATACACAACTACAAGAAGTGTAACTAACGTGCAGTGGGGATACCAGTAGGAGAAGAAAGAGAGAAATACAAGGAGTATTTGAAACAATAATGACTTCCCCAAATTAATATCAGACCAAACCGCAATCCAAGAAGCTTAGAAAACACCAGGCAAGATGAATACCAAAAAACACTATACTTAGGTGTATCATTTTCAGGCTATGGAAAATTAAAAGTAAAGAAAAATATTGAAAAAAGCAAAGGAAAAGAAAAAATAAAACTTATCTAAAGAGGAGCAAAGATAAAAATAAGAACCAAACAAGCAATGAAAGACTGGAGTGAAATATTTAAAGTGTGAGAGAAGAAAAACACCAACTTAGAATTCTGTACACTGTGAAATTATTGTTCAAAAGTTAAGGAGAAATAAAGACTATTTTAGACAAATCAAAATTAAGGGAATTTATTGTTAAGGATGTGGTTCTGGGCAAAGATATGCTAACAGCCAACTTCAGCTTCTGTAATCTGCTTGCTTGTTTGATGTTAACCAGGGTGTGGTTAATCTGTTTGTTTGTTTGATGTTAAACCAGGGTGTGGTTCTAGGCTTTATGAGCTGCCTCTTTTGGGAGCTCAGAGCTGATCTCCTCTAACCCTGCGTGGCAAAGAGTCAGTCGCTGGCCGGCTAATAAAGGCTCATAATTCATCTCAATTGGCTCTGTGGGTCTTAGAATTGATTGCGCCACAACATTTATCACTGGTAGACTTGGCTTGCAAGAAACACTAAAAGAATTTCATAGAGAGAGGTAAAATAATCTAGGTCAGAAACTCAGATAAACATAAAAAAAGGAAGATCTTCAAAGAAGGAATAATGATAAACTTAAAACTTTTTTCTGTAATAGATTTAATAGTTTTAAAAAAATAATAGCAACAATGTACATGATTACATGTGTATTATATATAAATAATGTATATATGTGTAAGTCAAATAAATTATGTAAAGATAATACAAGGAACAGGAAGAAAAATTAGGATTATATTATAAGATGCTCATGCTACCTGTGAAGCAATTTAATGTTATTTGAAAATGAACTCGGATTAGTTGTAAATTTACTGTATAATCTAAATACTAGGGTGATCTCTTAAAAAAGTAAAAAGAAAAAGTATAACCAATATGCTAAGAGGAGAAGAAATGGAATCACATATAATGCTTAATTAAAACCAAAAATGGCAGAAAAGAGCGAAAGATAAAAAAAATAGAAACAAAGAATAGAAGCAACAGATAGAAAACAGTAACAAATATGGTAGATATTAATCTAACTCTATCAATAATCACTCAGAATGTTAATGATCTAAATGTCCTAATTAAATGACAGAGATTGTTAGAGTGGATCAAAAAACATGACCCAATTATATGTTGTCTACAAGAAATCCACTTTAAATAAAAAAAAAAAAAATGAAGAGATGAAGAAAGATATACTATACTAATTCTAATAAAAACAAAACAAGAATAGCTATATTAATTTCAGACAAAGCAGACTGTAAAGCAAGAAAAGTTATTGGGGACAAAAAAGGGTACTACATAATGATAAAGGGGTCAATTCTGCAAGAAGGCATAATAATCTTTAACATGTATGTGCCTAACAAGAAAGTGTCAAAATCCATCAGGCAAAAACTGATAAAACTGCAAAGAGAAATAGATAAATTCACTACTTTCATTGGATACTTCAACATTCCTCTATCAGAAATGAACAGATCCAGCAGGCAGAAAATCAGTAAGGACACAGTTGAACTCAATAGCACCATCCATCAACAAGATATAATTGACTTTTAGAGTCTATTTTGTCAAACAAGAGCAAAATACACATTTATCTCAAGCTTACATGGAAAAGTCATGATGATAGAGCACATTTTGGGCCACAAAGCACAACTCAACAAATTTAAAAGAATAGAAATTATACAATGTCAGTTCTCAGACTGCAATAGAATTAAACTAGAAATGAATAACAGAAAGATAACTGAAAAGTCCCCAAATATGTGGAAATTAAAAAGCACATTTCTAAATAACATATGGATCAAAGAAGAAATCACAAGAGAACTTTAAAAATAATTTTAACTAAATGAAAATAAAAATACATGTATCAAAATTTGTGAGATGAACTGAAAGTGTGCTTAGAAGAAATTTTAAATTTTATGGCATTTACTTCATATATCAAAAAAAAGGAAAAACTAAAATGAATCATCTAAGATTCCACTTAGAAAACTAGAAAAAGAACGAATTAGCTCCAAAGTAAACAAGAGAAAAGAAATCATAAGAATTAGAGCAGAAATCAGTGAAATTGAAAACAAGAAAATCAATTTAAAGAATTAACTAAACCAAAATTCGGTTCTTAGTAAATATTTTTAAAACTGATAAACTTCTAACCAGAGTATGAAAAAGAGAAAGGACACAAAATACTAATATCAGAATAAAAGAGGAGACATAACTACAGATGTCATGGACATTATAAAGATAATAAAAGAAAATTGAGTAACTCTATGCCCACAAATTTGACAACCATGAAGAAATAGATAAAATCTTTGAAAGCTACAAATTGCCAAACTCACATGAGAAGAAATAGGCAATCTGAATAGGCCTACATTTACTGAAGAAATTAAGTCAATAATTAATAATCTTCTAAAAAGGAAAACGAAAGAACCAGGCCCAGATAGGTTCACTGATAAACTCTGCTAAACATTTAAGACAAAATTTATTCCAATTCTCTACATTCTCCTTCAAAAGATAGAAATTAAGGAATTCCTTTAGAATTTGTCCTATGAGGCTAGCATCAACCTCATACCAAAACCAGAGAAAGATATTACAACAAAAGAAAATCATGAACCAATCTCTTGTGTGAACACAGATACAAAAATTCTCAACAAAATATTAGCAAATCAATGTGTAAATGTGTAAATGTATAAATATAATTATGCACCACAACCAAGCCTTATTTATTTCAGGATGCAAGCCTGGTTCAATATTTGAAAATCAGTTTATATAATCTATTGCATCAACAGTGTAAAAAAGAAAAAATCGCATGAGCATGTAAATACATGTAGAAAAAGCATTTGACTAATCCAACATCCATTCATGATAAAAACTCCCAGAAAACTAGGAATAGAGACGAATTCCCTTAAGTTGATAAGAAATAACTACAAAAATCCTATAGCTAACATTATACTCTATGGTGAGAAACCTGAAGCTTTACCACTAAGATTAGAAACCAGACAAGGATGTTCTCTCTCACCACTGCTTTCATTATTGTAGTGGAAATCCTAGCTAATGCAGTAAGATCAGAAGTAAATAAAACATATAGGTAGAGAAGGAAATGTATAAAACTGTCTTTGTTTGCAGATAAGATGATTGACTATATGGAAAATTTGAAAGAACTGACAAACACTACTAGAACTAATAATTCATTATATTAAGGTTGCAAGATACAAGGTTACTATACAAAAGTTAATAGCTCTCCTATATAACAGCAATGACTAAGTGGAAATTGAAACTGAAAGCAATACTATATACATGAGCACCCCAAAAATAAACTACTTAGGTATAAATATAGCAAAATGTGTACAAGATCTACATGAGGAAATCTGTAAAACTCCAATGAGTGAAATCAAAGAACTAGATAAATGAAAAGACATTTCTGTTATCTATAGGAACACCCGACTTTAACGAGATAACAGTTTTTCCCAGCTTGATCTATAGATTCAAGAGAATATAGTTGGAGGACTGACTCTACCTAACTTCAAGACTTATTATAAAGTTACAATAATCAAGAGAATATGGTGTTGACAAAGAAAAATACACAAAATAATAATGGAATGGAATAGAGAACCCAAATATAGACCCAAATAAATATAGAGAACTGATTTTTAACAAAGGATCAAAGGCAAAACAATGGAGCAAAATAGTCTTTTCAAAAAATGATGCTGGAAAAATTAGACATCCACTCAAAAAGCAATCTAAACAAATCTTAGACTCTACATCAAAATTAACTCAAAATATATCACAGACCTAAATATAAAATGCAAAACTATAAAACTCCTAGAAGATAACATAGGATGTTAAGGATGTGGTTCTGAGCAAAGATATGCTAATGGCCAACTTCTGCTTCTGTAATCTGCTTGCTTGTTTGATGTTAACTAGGGTGTGGTTAATCTGTTTGCTTGTTTGATGTTAAACCAAGGTGTGGTTCTAGGCTTTATAAACTGCTCTTTTGGGAGCTTGGGGTTGATCTCGAATCCTGCAAGGTAGAGAGTCAGTCGCTGGCCGGCTAATAAAGGCTCATAATTCATCTCAATTGGCTCCATGGGTCTTAGAATTGATCCCGCCACAACAAAGAGACCATTTAGATGACCTTGCGATTGGTCATAACTTTTTAGGTATAGCAGCAAAGGCACAATCTATGGGGAAAAGAATAGACTTTTAGGCTAGACTTCATTCAAAGAAAGAAGATTGGAGTGGCCCAAGTTCTAAACAAGTTGTTTTCTTATTGCTGACCTTTAAGAGTTCTTTGTATATTTGGATAATCGTCCTTTATCAGATTTGTCTTTGGTAAATATTTTCTCTCAGTCTGTCTTTTCCTCTTATTCTCTTGGCATCGTTTTTCTCAGAGTAAAATAATTTTTAATTTAAATGAGGTGATTACATGGGGCCCACCTGGATAATCCATGATACTATCCCTATTTTAAGTCAGCCTTTGAGTAGCATTAATTACTTCTGCAAAGTCTTTTTACAGAAGTACCTAATTAGTGTTTCAATGGAAGAACCAGAAAGTGTATATCTTGGGTGGGAACTTTTAAAATTCTGCGTAGCATAGTCATATTAAGGAACATTTACTTATTTCTAAGATGCGTGTTATGCCACTGAAGGATTTTAAACATAATGGTGGAGGTAGTGGTGGTGATTGAAGTCTTGGTAATATGTCGCTGAAATATTTTCTGCTACTACTTAACAGAATAAAGTAAAATAATATTTCCATCAGAGACTGTGAAAAAAACAACGTTTGTGAACAATCAAGAAATTTATGAGAAATTATGAGAAATTAATCCAGCCATGAACCTAAATGCAAATAGAAGGGTTTAAAGGGAAACAAGGCTTCTCACTCCAGTGAAATTAACTACTAACAGAAAAAGCTGAACAAGTGAGCAAAATAAATAGCAAGGAGATTGAACCAACATATATTGTCAAAACTGTTTACTAAAGAGTTTACTAAAGATATGAAAGATATTCTAGGAATGAAAGTGATCAAATAATTAGAAAGTTAAGATATGGGGACCTTGAAATTCACGTGTCTATTTCTAAATACACATATTACACAGGACAATGGATTTGTTTTAAATTATAGTTGTGTTTTTAATATAAGGAATAGTGGGATTAGTATCCCACTAGGTATTGAACCTATCTATAGCCCCTGAAAACATGTTAAAAATGAAGTACAGGGAACTTTATTACATAACAATTCTTCGGGAGCCACACTGCAGGTTGGCTACACCAGTGAGACATATTATCTGGAAGTGTGTATAATTTAGAAAACTTCCAGCACCTAAGAGGTTTCCTTCTCACCCTTACCAAGTCAATATCCCCGCCCAAGAAGTAATCACTATTCTTACTTCTTATCCACTAGTTTCGCCTGCTCTTGAACTTCATATGAAGGGTATCATACAATTATATGTCTCTCTCTCTCTCTCTCTATATATATACACACATATATGTATATATATATGAAATATATATATATGAAGTACTTCATATATATATATGAAGTATATGTATATG
>NW_006494609.1:9691589-9726050 GCF_000325575.1 Pteropus alecto
AAGTACATATATATAAACTTGAATTTCATATGAAGGGTATCATACAATTATATATATATATGAAGTTCAAGAGCAGGTGAAACTAGTCTAGTGGATAAGAAGTAAAGCTATATATATATTTGGATCTGGCTTATTTCACCAATTGATATTTTTCTGATATCCATCTATGTGACTTCGTATCCTGTTTTTTTTGTTTTTGTTTTTGTTTTTTGTTTTTTAACCATTATGGGGCATTTCATTCTATAAATAAACCACAAATGGCTTGCTCATTTTTTTTTTTTTAAATAATAGATATCTGAGCTCCTTAGATTTTTTGGCAATTCTAAATGAAGATCCTATAATACATGTTTGTAACTGGATTTTGTTAATTACATCGACCCGTCTCTTTTAGATAAATGCTTATGACTGGATAGTTTTGTCATACTGTAGATATATGCTTAGGCTTAGCAAATCTGTCAATTTTTCAAAGTCCTTGACCAGTTATCACTCCCATCATCAATGACTGAGAGTCCCAATTGTTCCACATTCTCACCAATACTTGAATTTTAGCTGTTCTGTTGATTGTGTACTGGTATCTCATCGTTTAATATTGCATTCAGTTTGCATGCATAATAATATTGAGTCCATTTTCATATGTTTATTAACTATTCAAGAAATCTCACCATTTTTGGCTTGTTGATCTTTTTATTATTGGTTTTATTGCGGGGGACGGGAAATCACAAATCAGTGTATATACTATACACATTTTATGTAACTTCTGGCTTACTAATTCACTTTGTTGATTCTTTTTCTAAACATACATTCTTATTTTAATAAAATCAAATGTATTACTTTAGGATTAATGCTATTTGAGTGCTAGTTGTGGCATGCTTATTGCATTATCAAGATATCCCTGTATTTTCTCTTTGTATCTTAATTGTTTTATCTTCACTTTTTAACCTATAACCCAACTCAAATTAAATTTTGTTTATGGTTTCAGAAAAGGTCAGTGTTCATCTTTTCAGTATAAAAACTCAATTGCCTCAGCATTATTTACTTAAATAAAAAGCAAAATCCACCATTTCCTTATGAAATTGCAATGGTGTCTATCATAAATCAAATGAAATTGTATGTGCTATAATATTTCTAGGTTCTATATTCTTCCACTGTTCCATTTGTAACTTAATTACTGCAATATTACAGTAATTCTTGACATTCTTGAAATTTGCTATTATAACTGTTCTATTTAAGATTTGTTTGGCTATCTTGGGTTCTTTGCATTTTAATGCAAATTTTAGACTCAACTTATCCATTTCCATTAATAAAAATCTTTTGCGCCAGTGTATAGAGTTTATATTGAAAACTAAGGAAATTTGGAGAGACCTGACACCAAATCTAAAACTAAACTTTAAAACAGTAAAACTTTCTACTCATGAGCTT
Organism: Pteropus alecto; assembly: GCF_000325575.1. Classification (NCBI taxonomy): domain Eukaryota; kingdom Metazoa; phylum Chordata; class Mammalia; order Chiroptera; family Pteropodidae; genus Pteropus; species Pteropus alecto. The sequence goes on from NW_006494609.1 coordinate 9,693,009, forward strand.
ACAGCACCTCTCAGTTTATTTTTCTCAGCAACGTTTTCTATTTTTTAGAACACGTCATGCATACCTTTTGCTAGATTTGTCTCCATGTAATTGGTATCAGTTGACATTTTTTATGCTTTTTGAATGGTAATTTAAAAAAAATTCTTATGTGCCACTCATCTGTTGCTCAACTTTGTAGCTGAATATTAGATATTGACTTTATATCCAGTTACCTGAATACATTCATTACTAATAACTTATTTTAAGTTACTTTGAGTATTCTCTACTTTGTTCAAATGAAGAAAATTTTACTTTTTTTAACTTGTGGTATAATTGGCTTATAGCACAGTATTAGTTTCAGATGTAGAGACATAATGATTCAATATTTGTATATTTTAATTAGATATACCCCCATTTATGTGTGTGTGTGTGTGTGCGTGCGTGCATGCATGTGTGTGTGTTGAGCACTTCCTTGATTGCTGGCTCTGGCTTCTTTTACGTATAGTTGACCGCTGAACAATGCAGGGGGTAGGGCCACTGACCTCCTGCTCAGTTGAAAATCCACATGTAACTTATGACTCCTCCAGAACTTGGTTGTCTCTCATTTTCTGTGGGGTATTAGTCCAAGACTTCCTGCAGATACCAAAGTCTGTGGATGCTCAAGTACCCTATATAAAATGGCATAGATCAATGCATACAGTTGGCCCTCCACATCCTCAGACTCCCAACCATGGATAGAAATAGTACAGGTATTTATTTTTAAAAATTCATGTATAAGTGGACCTGAGCAGTTCAGATTTGTGTTATTCGAGGGTCAACTGTATTTCCTACATAAGTCTTATAATCAATCATTTATCTAATGGCTGAAAATTATAAGTAAATAGTTGTAAATAGTTTAAAAGTTCCTTAAAACTATAAATATATGGTTTCTTAAATTTAAAAAGATGATATTAAAAATGAAGAACCGGGTGGTGATCGTAATTGTTACTAGGATGTCATTTCTTTTAGGCTTTCTTACATGACAGCACAAAGAAATTCACATGTGTATACTAACCTGTATACATACATGTATCTATATATAGCCATTTGTATCTATATTAACTTAGATACGAATAGTTGCTTGTATTGCCAACTCTAACCCTTTATCATATGGATCATTCTAACTACTTCCCTTGCTGATATGTTAATTTCATCCCTAATAGTGAAAATCTTGGTTTTCACCTCCCATCATCCATTTACTTAATTGAATTCCAAGGGTACATGAGTAGCTATTATAGAATTGTTATCCAGTACCCCATGGGAAACAACTTTATTGACCTGACTACTCTACTTACTGCAGTTCCTTTTGCCTGTAGACTTACAGACTCAGTACCTTCCCAAAGTTACTTATGTCAGCAGCTTTCCTCCTACCTCCTTCAGCGAAGCTACTTTGTACATTTTTAATACCTTTAGATCTTCTTGTCACAGTCTGCATTCTTTCTATGGAGCTTCTGACTTCCTAAATAATTTTTAATTTGCATATACATTAAGGTTCATTGTTAGCATCATGAAGTTCTGTGAGTTTTGACAAATGCATAATGTCACATATCCACCATCACAATAGCCTACAGAACAGTTTCACCTTCTTAAACATCCCCTTTGATGCACTTATTTATTGCACACTGTCACCCATTAAACCCTACCAACCACTCATTATTTTATTGGCTTTATAGTTTACCTTTTCTAGAATGTTATATAATTGGAATCATATACTATATCACCTTTTCAGACTTACTTCTTTTACTTAGCAATATTTGTTGAAGACTTTTCCATTTTGAGGTCTATAATTTATTTCTTGTTTGGATAAATAATATAGCATTTTATTGTATGAGTGTATCAAAATTTGTTTATTCATTCACTTATTAAAATAAAACTTGGTTGCTGCCTTTTTTATCAACTATGAATAAAGCTGCTATAAACATTCATGCACAGGTCTTTATGTAAACATGTTTTCAACACAAATGGTTAAATACTTGAGAGCATTGATACTGAATTGAATGACAAGACTTTTTATTATCTTTGTTAGAAAACAACAAAGTTTCTGCTAAATTATTTTACATTCCTGCCAGAAAAGAATGTGATACTGCTATTTCACATTTACCAGCATTTAGTATTATCAGTATTTTGAATTTTAGTCACTTTATTAGATGTGTAGTGGCATTTCATTGTTTTTTTTTTAATTTCCTAATGACAAATAATATGAATATTAGATTAGATAGATAGATGATAGATAGATGATAGATATAAAATAGATAAAAAATATTATATATATCACATATGATTTACATATAGAAATATAGATGTAGCTATCTCATCTTTGGTGAGATGTCTGTTTAAATCTTTGGTCCATCTTCTAATTGAAGTTTTTGTTTTCTTATTTTTGAATTTTAATAGTTATTTGTATATTTTAGATGCAAGTACATTATCAGATATGAGTTTTACAAATATTTTATCCAAATCCGTGGCTTGTCTTTTCATTCTTTAACAGTATCTTTCACAGAGCAGGAAGATTTGATTTTAATGCAGTCCAACATATAAGTTGTTTATATGTCATTTTTACATATCACTGGTCATGCATTTGGTGCTGTATCTAAATACTCATGACCAAACTTAGAGTCATACGGATTGTCTCTTATATTATCTAAGAAAGTTGTATAATTTTGTATTTTACATTTGGGTACAGGATTAATTTCGAGTTAATTTTTGTGAAAGGTAAGAACTCTGTGTCTAGATTTTTTTTTTTCTTTTTAAGCGTATGGACATTTAATTGTTCAGCACCATTTTTTGGAAAAATCTATCCTTTTTCTTTTGGTTTGCCTTTGCTCCTTTGAAAAAGATAAGTTCACAATATTTATGTAAATATATTTCTGAGCTTTGTATTCTGTTCCCCTGATGTATTTGATCATTCTTTTACCAATATCACATTGTCTTGATCACTGTAGCTTTATAGTAAGTCCTTGAAATTGGGTTGACGTCAGCCCTCTAAATTTGTTCTTCACATTCAGTATTGCATTCGGTGTCCTTTTTTTTTGTTTATGCATTTTCATATAAACTTTGCAATCAGTTTGTCAATATCTTTAAAATAACAAATTTTGATTGCTATTGGAATGAATATATAAATTAAGTTGGGAAGAATTAACATTTTAACAATATTGAGTCTTCCAATGCATGAACATGGATTTATTTAGATCTCCTTCCATCATAGTTCTGTAGGATTTTGTTGTCGTCATTGTTGTTGGCATTTACATCCTATACATATTTTGTTAAATTTATACCTAAGTATTACATTTTTATGCTAATATAAATGGTATTGTATTTAAATTTCAAATTCCAATTATTTATTGCTAGTATAAAATAAAGCAATTCACTTTTGTATATTGATCAGGTATCCTGTGATCTTACTATAATCATTAATTAATTCTAAGTACTTTTTTGTCAATTCTTGGAAAATTGAACATTTTGTGAATTCTTTGTCTCTACATGGATGATCATGTTATCTATGGATAAAAAATAGTTATATTTCTTTTCTCCAAAATATATATCATTTACTTCCTTTTTCTCTATTTCTCCCTGAAATTCTACCAGTTTTTGCCTCATGTATTTGACAGTTGGTTGTTAAGTACACACACATTAGTGACCATTAGATCTTCTTGAAGACTCAACCCCTTTATAAATATAAAGTAGGTTTCTCATAAACAATTCTGATGCATCCAGTTTTTTACACACACTGAGTCTCTATCTCTATGTAAAGTCGTTATAGGGAAAAGTGATCAAAATAAGGGACAGGAAGGAGAAATTGGAAATACTCTGTTTTAAGATCTCTACTGTGATGTGATAAGGTGTTATTTGAAATTGGAGTTCAATTAGTTGTAAATGAATATTGTAAACTCTATATGGTACAGCAACCATTATTTTTTTAAAAAGTATAATTGGTATACTAAGAGAGAAAAGAAGTAGGGTAATATAAATAGTTCAGTTAAAATCAGAGAAGGCAAAAAAGCAGAGGAAAAAAAAAAACCAAAGGACAAAGGAATAGAAAGTTACAATCATGGTGGACGTTAATCCATCTATATAAATAATCGTTTCTAGTTCCATTAAGTCATCGTCTGTAAGTCCCATGATACTCTGACAAAGTTGTATGTATCCAGGATGTTGGCTTCTTTTGTGAAAATCTTTCCTTTTATTTGCACTTTTGCTTTAAGTAGCTCTGTTTAGCTTTGTTTGTATTTGGAGGTTTCATTTTATTTTGTTTTCTCTAATATGTTCTACAAGATGCTGGCTGTGCTTGTGTGATACTGAGGCTCTGTATCTTTTTAACATGAGTACTTGAACTTTTTTTTTTTTCTTTAGCACTGTCTTTTCTTTTAGAACTGAGATTTTTCTGCTACGGAGAGTTTCTACCCTTGATCACATTGCTACTGAAGGAATTTCCATACTGTGTTCTCTGATTCTTTTATAACAAGTAAATCTGTCTTTTCTTTCTTAGCTTCTTGCACTGTTCCAGGTCATATGAAAAGCAAGAAAATGTTTGGAACCCTATAGTAAGTACAATTCTGTAAAACCAGACAATAGGGGAATTGTCTGTAGCAACAATACAGAAAATGTTTATCCTCAGCGAGCAGTCGCAAAATAGTAAAAGAATAAGAGTTATGTTCCCTTGTTCCAGTCTGTAATTATGTGGTCAGACTTTCCTGAGGTTGGAGTCTAGATTAGGGTCAAGATTATACCTACCTTTCCCCAAAGGGACAAGATGAACAATGTCTGATTATGAGCTCCCATGGTTCATTCGAACATTTTCCCCAGAGGATCAGCTTTTTTTCAAAAGGATCACAGGCTCATATCAAACTAATGGGTGTACCTGAGTCAATCCTGAAAGAGTAGTCTCTTTTTTTTCTAAGATAAAAAATGACATTATCAGTAATAATTTTTTAGTGATTGCCCATGTCCTGCAAATATCCTCACATACCTAGCCACCATTTTTAGCATCTAGAATCAGAGATTGGTCATACAGAAAGAGAAAAATGTTATTTCTTCTAAATTCAGCCATACCTGTGAGTTGAAATCATGGATATGCCAATTTATGCCTGTTTGAGGTATCTTCTCTAACTCATTGATTAAACATTTTCAGAAGATCAAAGCAAAAAAAAAAAAAAGAAGTGTTATCTGTATCAGCAACTATCTTGACTAAACCCGACCCTGCAAAACAAAGCTACTTGTATTTACTTCCTTTCTTCCTAACTGTAAATGTATCTGTTTCTAGTGTTACAAAAGGCTAAATTTCTAGTACTATTGGTTGAATGCAAATACATTGTTTTGATTAGTGATGCTTTTGTATTTGAACTAGAATCTCGAAGGTATCTTTCTCCCTCATACCCAGGCATCTCAGGCATCTACATGTGGTTGCCTTCCTTTTCTGCACTACCAACTTATGCTGGTCCAGAGTAGGCACATCTTGCAATATTTCTCTTTCTTTAAGTGACACTATGCCTGAATTTCTACCAATGGAGATGAAAGTCTTTTGTTTGAAACACCAGTCTCCAGTCAATCTTATATAAAATAGATGCCTACTTAGAAGTATAAATTGATGGAACACATACCAATCATTGATGTTTTATTATGAAATATTACCCTCCTAATGTCATAAAATTAACTATAAACACAAAACTATAGAGAACTTATGAAAGCTAATAAAACTGTAGGAATCCCCTGTGGAAGAGGAGAGGTCAGGTATCTAAATCATATTACCAGGGCTAAATCTAAGTGGGTCTCCACTAGTGGGATGGGGTAATGTGATAGCTCCTACTCAAAAATGAACCTCAAAATCAGGTATATAGTTTCTATTATTCTTCATATGAGGACATACATAAACATAATTTATATTTATGTTTAAACAAATCTAAACAACTAATGAAAACTCATACAGTTAAATGTGTCAGGAAAAAGCAGAAACTTTTTTTTTAGTAAACAGTGCTTTGGGGTAGAGTTTTCATAGCTCCAGACAAGTAAACTAGAATTTAGAACTAAGCTTCATTCTTAGGAAAAAAAGAATATGTTATAAATCCTGAAGCACCAGCAGAAACCCAGGAACATGGATGCTGAAGAGGAGTAGGAAGAAGGAAGTTATGAAAGATCTATAGGCTCTAGGGTCCCAGCTAAGCAAGCCACATGCCAGATGTGAGATCCTCAGATTCACTTTGGCGGAAACTGTGACTGGCAGAGACCCAGGTGAGGGCACAATGTAAATGGGGATACGAAGAACCAGATAACTGTTTGGACTGGGCAGACCTGGAGAAATCTAGGGAGAGGAAGAGGAAGGGAAAACAAAAGATAGAAGAAGTTCTTTCCTCCACTGTCCATTTCCTGGCCCTAATAAAGCAAGATGTGTGTTTTTCAGTTTTGCTGAGTTAGTCCTGTTCATAGTCCAGGAAGTAAGACATTGTAGGTTTTTTTTGGACCAGTGGAAAGTAGATATTATTTGCTCTAACACGTATATCACTGAATGAGAAAATGTAGACCCAGAGAGATGAAGTGACTTGAAGCGTATCATAAAATATGAATGAGCTACTTTCACTCACTGTCCATTGGTTTCTCTGATTTTGCCACAGGTTGGATCCTGAATGAGGCAAACTCAGACAGAGTGTATAGGGGGTTTATTATGGAGGACTCCTGAGAACAACAATTAGGGAAGGGTAGGGAAGGAAGCGAGATTAAACAGGAAGTATAGCTTCAATACTGTCTCAATGGAAGCCTCAGCAAATCTTAGAGGGAATTCTGAAGATGACATAATCATTTATAGCTGTCCGGAGTGAGAGCACCAGGACTTCATACTTCTGCATTGGACAATCCTTGGATGCCTTGCCTTGTAAACGTGGCGTGACCTTGGGTAGGGAATATCGTTCAGCTGAGGCATCACCGGAAGGTTCTAACAAATGAAGGCTGTGTGCCCATAGCAATTCCAGTTTCTAAGGTAATAAGTTCTTTGTTCTTGAAAGAGTAGGTATCAGGATGGCACATTACAAATTCCATCACACAGATCTTTCTTTTTTCATAATTCAGAGAGAATAAGATAGTCACAGAGGCAGGAACCTCTATCTGGCTGTACCCACAGACTCAAAATAGACAATAGTTGGAACATGATTTAAAAATGATCCCAAGGGAAGAGAATATGTAGATGTGCAGTGGGCACTGCTATACTTAGAAGGCAGCGGCTTTCAGATGGTATGAACATCACTGATGCAGCTTCCATGGTCATCATTGACTGGGAGCCACATTATTCTAGACAGATTGTAAGAAAGAGCACTGATCTCGGAGTCTGGAGACCAGGGTTTTTTCTTGTCTGTCAAGACCCGATTGAATCAGTTTTGCAGTCTCTGTTAGTCCATTTTTTAAAATCTCTACAACAGTGCATTTAAATATCTGCCTCACTGAGCTCCTCTCAAAGCTATAAGAATAAAATAAATATTTACATAAGAACACGTTATAACCTGGAGAAGGTTGCATTAATGTTTCCATGAAATTCTTTTGGATAAAGCATGTTGGATTAATTAACGGTTCACATTGAGACTTTACTTCAACTTTCTACTTTACAGCTTTGTTTTCATTCACTTGATAGATTTCAGTCATCAATAGTCAGAGTTAAATTGTTTCTAAAATTTCATTAACTTTTAAAAAATATATAGTTATTTGTAGCAATACATGTCTTTTTTATCCATCACATCTCAAAAACAGAAGTAATTAAAATACGATCTTCCATTTTGCCTATCTCTCTTCTACAGAACAGTTTCTGTTTGCTTTGACAAAAGAAACATATAATTCCTACTTTATAAGATCATTAATTCTGAGCCTGAGAGAAGTTATTTTGCCCTGATAAAACCTTTTACTGTCACAAATACCAGGAAATAAAAGTTGGGTTCATGGATCTAATTCTTAATTTGATGACCTCTAAAAAACTTTAAACCTCATTTGTACCTCAACTTGACTCATACCAAAATGGGAATTTAAAAAACTTATTAAGATTCATAGGTGAAATATAATTAGTAATGACAATGATGAATAATGGAAATAATTCTTTTCATAAATGTTGACCATAATGATAATAGAGTACTTGTAGAAGTGTCTTTCATAGAAATGAAAAGATAAATTTGCTTGCTATCATCAGTGGATAAATGAGGTTTCATTTCTGGATATGATTTTTCAGATTTTGCAAATATATAACTTGATGTTTTGAAATCCTTCTAAACAACATCTTTTAATGGTGGCTTAAGTTCCCAATATCGTTCCTTGGATTTAGGAGTTCTAAAGTTATTGATAAAGGAAAATATCTATTGGAAGAAATTGTCTCCACAAAAATTTCAAGATTTATTTGGTGCTGAAATGAGCTATTAATTTACTTGCCAAAAAAGGAGAATGAGTTTTTATTAAAAGAAACTGGGAAGGACAGATTTTGGGTCATCATCTTGTTCAGATTTGTGGCCATTACTTGGGTTAAAAAAAAAAAAAAAAAGGAATGAAGAATTTTAAAAAGAATACTCAAGTAATTCAAAATTTTGGATACAATTTATATTTTTTGTTTTTAGCTGATGAACTTTTAAAATTTTTGTTTTCCAAAAATTTGACTGAGTTAGATAGGCGAGCAAGTGATCAAATTATAAAATATACATATTTCTGACATCTTCATATGCTCTTGTCATACTTTTAAAATCAGCAGTAAACTATGAAGGCTATAAAAAGAAAATATAATTGTTAAGAGTTAGACTGACCTTTTATCTGAGCTATGAGCTGCTTTGCATAATCAGAAAGAGCTCATATCTACCCAACTTCAAATAATCTATTGATCTGCAGACATTCTGACAAATATATTAGACCTGAGAATTTGGTTCCCAAAAGGGCAAAATGACAAGTCACTAAACCAACCAGAAATTCTGATATGGACTCATCTATGGCTAATAATTAGAATAATTTCTCACTCATTAACCACAGAGCTCCTTTTGGGTCAGAAGATGTGTCTTATTTGTATTTTAAATTCTAAGGGTGTTAATTAGCTTAACAGGTTGCAAGTCTTAACATCATCCAATTTCCTTTGGTTAACACAGGAGATATTATCAGAATAGATGGGGAAGTAAAATTGTTAGAAAGAGCCATGTGTCCTGAACTCATGGAAAACTTCCCTGGGCTTCATCTCAGTATGCAAAACTGTTCCGATAAACCCTCATACATACATGATTCAGCTCCCCACTACTTCCCTGCTTCTCTCTCTGCCTATGTTTCCTTTCTATTCACAATTAAGTATAATTTCTACCTTTTTCCTTTTTTTTATCGGTATGATTTTTCTTTTTCTTGACTTCATTACTTCTTTTCTTACCTTTTCTCACCCAATTTCAACTTACTACCTTCTCTTTGTATAGCTTTACATGTAGGGTCCCCATATTCAGCCTTCTAAAAAGTGAGGATATAACTCATCATCCAAACCTTGCTCAAAATGGAACATCTTCACTTCAGACTAACCATAGACTCCTAAGCAAACAAACATAGAGTTTATAGTTATGGGACCAGGTAGCTTATTTCTGGTTCCCTTTCCTGCTGCCAGATGGCCAGGTCACAGTTTCCAGAGTATGTTAGCTTTCTTCAGAAAGTCATTGGGTGTGTCAAAGAAAAACAAGGTCAGACATTTGTTAAAGCCGTGAAACAGATTTTATTCGGTAACTACTGACAGTAGGGAAAAGAGCAAAGTTTATTCTGATTTGTATAGAGGTGCACTGGCCATTTTAAAGTAGGAATGATAGAGTCGAAAGAGGTGATAAATGGGGGCTTAATCAGGAAAGTGAAAAATCATAAAGGGTTAGTCAATGCAAATGCTGATTAGGTCGGTTGTGTTTGCTAGCTGGCACTGATCTAGGTGAGGATTCTATCTTCCCAAAGAGAGATAGGAGACAGAGGCGCCATCACTTTTGATGATTTCATTTCAGAGGAATGTCTTTCAGGTCCTTGAGAAAGACCCTCTGGAGTTGTAGGAGATACATACACATCTCAAAGGGACAGAGGAAAATTCTCAATTGTAACATTTTTTTGTGAAATGCTAAGAAACGGAGGTAAAGTGTCTATGGGCAAGTGTTAACTCCAACAAACATTAAATTTTTTCGACAGCTTGTGTTTTTTTTCAGAGAAGAGCTCACAAGTCCTTGATTGTCCCAAGGACTTGGCCTCAGACCACTAGATGCCACGTTAAAAGTTCGATCAACTTTTTTAGTGCAGGATTTGGACAGAGTTGTTATATGCGCAGAGTTCTTTCGTAATTCTCAAGTACATAGCCTCTCCTGTGTTTCTCAGAAGAATTAAAGCCATTTACATTTAATATATTTAATTCAGCATCTATGATAGTACTTGGAGTACCAGGACTTGTTGAAAGACTGTATGCCCACATAGAATAGTTATATTTTTGTTTTAAAAAAGTTAAACAAAGTGCTTAGAAAACTTTCAGCTACCATATCAGTAACTATTGCCATTTATTCTTTGTGTGAAAGATTTTTTTTCTTAAGTAAAGTTATAGAAATTATGGTACTGTGTATGTTGGAATTAAGAAACTTGGGTTCTCAATTATCTTCTGCCCAGGAACACACATGTAGCCATGTAGGCTGTGTTCCATATGAAGATATAAAATGCAGCTCTGCACCAGGAGATGTAGCTTGGTGGGTGGAGGGTACGCTGAATTCCAGCTATACTTGTTCTCTTGTCTATAAATCCTAGGAAAAAAAATCTTTTTTTCTAGTTCATCTAAAGGTGACATATTGGCAAGCAGCAAGACTCGTTCTGCTGATATATATCTTTATAACCATATAAAACTCACTTTACTCTGAGGGGCCTTAAATTCTCATCTGTAAATAACAAAATTTGGTATCACTGAATAGGAAAACAACTCTATTACAATTCTAAGACTTTGTCACTAAATTGAGAAATGTATAAAAGGAAATAGACTCATTTTATCACAGCAACCTTTGTTTGTATATTTCTACACTAATCTAAAAATAAAGTAATAAAAATGGTTTTTATGATGTGAATTCTAGGAGATAAATACAAAACCTATATGAAGTTCATTTACTCCATGATGTATTTTCCGAATGTTTCTGCTTTATTTGTTGTCTCAGAAAAACTCCTTGTTTCTTCTTTACTCTCACATAACACTTCTGACACAGCACATGTGTGTCTTCTGTACCACACAATTTGGTTGTTGACTGGCTAGAGTTAGCATCAAATCCTAGAAATTAAGAGCTCAGTCCCACAAGACTGTTCCTGCCTTCAAACATCAATTTCAAATCCCAGGTTGTCTCCAGTACCTCTGACCGATCAGCCCTAAGCCAGAGTTCCCCAAAAACTCCTCCTTATGTTCAATCATTTGCTAGAATTGCTCACAGAACTCAGGGAAACACTTATGTTTAACAGTTTATTATAAAAATTATATTAAAGGATACAAATGAACAGCTATATGAAAAAGTATATAGGGGGAGTATGGGAAAGGACATAGAGCTTCCATGTTCTCTCTGGGGGCTCTTTCCCCCAACGTACACACTTCCATGTGTTCAGCAATTCAGCAACCCTGAAGCTATCCAAACCATGTTCTCTGAGGATGCTTATGGAGGCTTCATCAAGTAGGCAAGATTAATCGTTAACTCAATCTCCAGTCCCTCCCCCTTCCGGAAGATGGTGGTGGGGCCCAAAGTTTCACTTTTGTAATCATGGCTGATCTTTCTGGTGACTAGCCACCATCCTGAAGCTATCCAAGAGCCCATCAAGAGTTGCCTTGTTACAATAAAAGACATTCTTTTTACCCAGGGAATTCCAAGGGATTCAGGAACCAGAGCCAAAGACCAAATATTAGAGCAAAAGATGCTCCTGGTACTCTTATCACTTCCTTCTGTTTATTTCTGTTGTTTTAGGTCACCTAGTTTGTGCAGTTTCTTATGGTAACCCTGGGAAACTAATACAACCACCAATGCTTGGTAGTTGCCAACATCTCTCCTGGAATCTGTAATGGTCTTTGAAAGATCCAAGTGCCTTTTCATACAGGAAAATTTTACCATCATCCATTTCCTCCAACATCTTAATGGACTAATTATTGGTCAATGATAGAGCCACATTTCTACAAATACCCACATGTACAGGTCAAATGCTTAAGTAGATAATCAATTTTTAAAAGGTGACTCTGAGTTTGGAAAAGAGTGGTAATTTGTTTTTAGTAACAAAATCTTGTGAAAACACAAGGTTTAAATGTAGATAATATTTGATTTGATAGTATCTTTTATTCCTTTTAATTACTTCTTAATGAAAGAAAATTTAAAAAGAATGAATATAACTGTGAAAAGTCTCAATAATTAAAATGTCACCCAGAAACTTTAAAAATAGTGGGGATGAAGTTTAGGATTTTATTTGAAAATAAGGATTTCACTATCTAGTGTTCACAGTTGGGGCTTCCCATCAGGGTTACACAGCTGTGTCTACTTTGAGCCAAAACACCATGATGGAGAGTTACATTCAGCCCAACGTTTACCGACAGTACCAGGTAGCCAGATGTGAGGTTTTTGATGGGCTTTCAAATGACTCACTAAATGTCTCATTTTTATATTTGTTTTATCATTACATCAGCAATGGTTGAGTTACTCTGGAAATAGTTTTGACATTTTCAATGAGCTGTTCAGAAATGGAGATGACTTTTTTTTAAATCTTTTTATTTATTTATATCTATTTTATTTATTGAAGATTCTTTATCATGCCTTCATTTGATCACTTTTATGCATTTATTAAATATTAATTGTACAACTATTATGCGCCAAACTCTTCAGATGTCAGATCCTTCTGTTTTGTCTCACCTGTAGAGAGCTGCTTTACCCTTCCCTGAGACAGCCTGCATTTAATAGCTAGCTGGTGGAGTTGAAGTTATCAAATTCTTTCTCTTAATTCTAATGAGGGACAATTTTGGTAGGATATTTTTCTTCCAGAGCTTACTATGGGCTGGCTAAGGCTGATATAGGTTAGAGAGGCTCTGATATCCAGGAGAATTTCAGTAGTTGCTCCCTAGGACAGGTCAGGGCAGGCTATAGGAGAGGCCATTACAGACTGGCCTCATGAGAGCAATTGGGATTATAGAATTAAAAATTGAAGACAAGGTAGTAGTGCTGAACCATCAGAAGACAGGAGGCTGTAATCTTTATAATGAGTGACAAGGTAGCAGCCGCAAGGCCTGAGGCACTCAAAACTATGGAGATGGATAATAGAACATAGCATCCGTAGAGATGCACAGCCAATAAAGGCATTACTGAGCTCTGAAACTAAAAGTCAGAAAGACTTATGATTTTGTCCCTGCCCAATTACTTACCATCTGTGTGGCATTAGCCAGCTCACTTAACTTCTCTGAATTTTTATTTTTTCCAAGTATCAAGGGTAATAACTCTTGCTTTATTAGATTTAAATCAGTTATTACAATTAAGATACATAAGATATATATCTTAAGATACATATCTGTGAGAGCTTCAACAAGGGGTAGTAATTATTAATATTTTGTCCATGATATAGACTAATAGAAAATTAATGAACTTTCCTTTGGAACATTTAACAAAAAGGATACTATAAGCAGTGCATTAGGAAAAGTTTGAGGGGAAAAAAGGTAGCTATCCAAATTGGTTTAATAGTCACAGAATAATTACAGAGTATTACAGATATATTTATATTGTCTCTATGGTAAAATAATGAAAATGAGACAAAACCCATTTGGAAAAAAGGATAATCATCAGTAAGCTTAAAATAACAAATTCAAGACATATTTTCTACTCCATATTTTGAAATTTAGATAGACTTTTAAATAAATACATTGGGAAAAAACATCATAGCTTTGAGGAAACACTCGAGAGCAAAAATACCCTTTTTAAAAACTGGAAGATAGAGAAAGATAATTTAAATAATATGATTTCTATTTTTATAGTTAAAAGACAATTCTATATTATGCATCTTGAGGTTTGCCTAGTAAAAAGATGACATTTCTTTAAATCTAAATATAAATGTGTAGCAGAATAGAAAAGACAGAAACAGGTTGTCAACATGTGACAGTCAGCTGCCAAATTGTAAGTGAACAATGATAGTAAATGGAGGCATATGACATAAAATCTGTTCTTAGACTTAGGAAGAATTAAGTTTGGCAATATTACACATTTTTAATGGAAGTCAAAAACTGAAAGTGAAGTTAAGAGTATCTGAGAATATAAGGTTTCTCTGTATTTTCTGAAATTAAGATGCCCCTTCCCCCATCTCCTAGGAATAGTTAGGTTTCTAAACTTCATAGCTAATTTTTCCTCCAGAAGGTAGCTGTTCTGATTGTCAAAAATGTGACACGTTTTAAAAGTCCTTGTGACCAATTTTATTTTCATAGAATTAAATCTTAAAATAGTTGAATTTCATTCCAGTTGTACTACATACTCGCTATACAATTTTGGGTGGCTATTATTATTTTTTTGATCATTTTAAAATCATCTATCAATTGGAGAGTAATAGTATCTTTCTTTTTTGGATTACTAGTTTAGTTTACTTTTTTCTATTCATTTGATTATGCTTTGATAATAAAATATCACCATGAAAGCATTTCAAATGTTAAAAGATTTTGTGGGTCATGGATTTTTATCATCCTCATAAACTGATTATTAACTGAACAGTTAAATTCAGTGTAAATCTATTTTTAATGTCAATTAAAACTTTGGATAACATGGAGATCTAGCCAAATAGCCTAAAATACTATTGACCATCATCGCATGACCTTGACTATTAACAAGTTTCCTGGAAAGGAAATTTCACACACCCTCTCATTGTTGATATTTTTCTTCTGTCACAATTATTAAATCAACCAAATGATATAATAATAATAATAATAATAATAATAATAATGTGAAGAGGGAAGAAAAAGAATAAATAAAATTAAATCATTTTATTGAAGTATAATTTACAAAAAATAAAATACATAGATTTTTAGTGATTGATTTGATGAGTTAGAGGACTCTATATATGTTACTTCATCCCAATCAAGTTATAGAACATTTTTTTCATTTCAGAAAGTTCCCTCATCCACCATTCCAGTTGATCCCCTTACCTACCTAAGGCAACCATTGCTCTTAATTCTATCCCTATACCTTATTGCGTTAGTTCTAGTATTTCATACAAATGGAACCATACATTACATATTTATTTGTGTCTGACTTTATTTGTTCAAGAATATGTATTTGAGATTCACCCATGTTGATGTCTGTATTGATAATACATTTTTTAAATTTCTAAGTATTCTATTTTATGAATATAGTACATTATTGTTTAATTATTCTCCTGTTGATGGATATTTGAGTTTTTTCAATATTTGTGATTATAAATAAAGCTATTTTAAGCATTCTTATATGATCATGTTTGGACAGCTTTTCATTACTCTTAAGTAAATATGTAAGAGTGATATTGCTTAGGCTACCTTTATATTTAAAAACTGCCAAGCTATTTCCCAAAGTGATTGCCTATTTTACACTCTCATTCACAAGACAAGAGAGTCCCAGTTGTTCTTCATCCTCCCAATATTTGGTATTTTCACTCATCTCTGTATAAGAAACAATCTTCAAACTTAGTGGCTTATAATAACAATAAAATATTTCTTACCCATAGTTTTGCATATCAGCTGGGGCACTACTGACCTTAGCATGAAATCCAAGTTGTGGATTGGATTGAAGCTGGCTTTAAATGTATCCTCAGTCTGGGGGACAGAATTACAAGAGAGTGAACGGTAACATGTTGCATGCTAAGGTCTCCTTCAGATATGGTAAAGTGTTATTCTGTTCATATTATATTTATTAGAGCAAGTCACATGTTAAGTTCAAAGTCACTAGAGCAAAGTATGTAGTCTGTCGATTGTACTAAGAAATACTACAAAGTTACATAATAAAAGGTATAACTGTTATTCCTATAACAGACTAGTGAATAATTGATAATGATGATCCAATCTACTCTATCAGGAATGACACTTAGAGTTATTCTTCCTTTTGAATATGCTTCAGTCACTTTTTCTTTGATGAAATCTCTACCCTCTGTCCAAATCTCAATAGGAGATGGAGGCTTATTCTATGTGTGTTCCTCTCACCCCATGCTTTAATATATAACAGACTTTACTGTACAATTAATCATCAGTATTATTTCCATTTATTCCATTTCTTCAGTAGAAGTTTTCTTAGGTCATGCTGTGAGTCTTTACCTTGGGTCTTCAGCTCTTTGCATCTGACCAAGCACAGGATTAGCATTTGGAAATGTTAAATAAATTACTGACTGACTGAATGAACTCCTTATCTACACTTACTCTTATCTACACTTAGTTTCACTTCAAATTTAACAATGAGATTAGATGCAAAATTATTGTTATTAGGAAGGTCTAATGTACATGTACTTTCCATATATACAAGGATAAGAAAGATTTTGAAAGAAAGTAAGAAGGGAGATGTTAACAGCTTGCTGGATGGATTCTGAAGGTCTGTCTCTATTGGTTAAAGAAAGAAAAAGAAAGAAAGAAAGAAAAAAAGAAACAAACAAACAAACAAACAAACAAACAAACAAACAAAGAAAGAAAGAAAGAAAGTTAAAAGAAAAGGAAAGATTAGCCAGAGCTTTAAGCTCTAAAAGGGGAATAGATATCAAATAGATATTGAGACAATATACTAAAATATGTCTACATATAGCATATTTAAAATATATTCAAATTACAATTATTCTTTCTTTGATTTTTCATAAAACCTATTTTGTTTAAGAAGCTTTTCTATTTTTTTTTTTTCTACTTATGGCAGGCTGAATAGGATTCAACAATAGGAGGATGTTATACAAAATTTTGGTAACCATATAAAGATTTTGTACAAATAATTAAGAACTACCTTTGTGGGGTAATCGCTTTATATATACTACACATGTTAAAATTTAAAACAACTCTGGCAAGGAGGTGTGTTTTTATTTCTAACTTACAGGAGATTATATGAATTTTAGACAGTTAACTGTATCTCCAATGACATCAAACTATTAGTGACAGAACAAGAATTAAAACAAAGGTCTATATTAAAAAAATACTTAACATATTTAATTTTACAAATAGTGTATATGCATAAAAATTAAGGAATTTTGAATCAAAAAATATCAATTGAAGTACTAAGGAAAATTGTATACACGTCTTATAGCGTCTAGAATTATCTTCCTCTTAAATTCTCTCTCTAACGCATGACTATTTTTTCAACTCCAGTGCTAATAGCCAAAGTAAAGAGGCAGAGTGAGACTTTTTCTCATTTAATTCTTGTTAAGAAGATAACAGCTTCCATCCTTTTATTCATCTTTAGTCTCTGAACCTAAGACTCAGCATGAGCATATCCTAGGCAATTACTGTCATCTGGAATGACTTTTTAGCTTTCTTTCCCAACTGGCCTTTTACTTAGTCATTACTCACCACCAAACAAGATGGCTTCCTCTTGTTAACACTTTTACCTCCATTCTTTTCCAACTGTGATTTATTATCAGCGTAAGCTATGTTTTTCGGCAATGCAATTCTTTTGATTTGTCCAATAAAATTAAATCACAATGCATGATGGAGGGACTTTCAAAGAGGCAGCCTTATATTTCTAGGGTTAACTCCCAAAGCCTAAAACACCCAAAAAATTCATTACTTAATACATATATAATGAATGTCCTCTTTGTCTAAAGTATGGCTGTGCTCTTTGCTGTGAGACTCTATGAAGATTATACCCAGTCACTACTTTTAAATAGTATGCATCACATCTAGAGAGACTTAAATATGCACGTAAAAAGATAACATATTATTTTAACAAAATGTAGAGTATACCTTATGTTACAGGTTTGTACTGTATACTGTTGTTATAGCAGTATACACAGAGACAAAAATCCTTGCTATTAAGTACTTTATATTTTAATGAGGAACATAAAGAGTAAGCAATAAATCATGATAAATGATAACATACTTAGGAAGTTGTAAGTGCTATGTAAAAATATACAGGATAAGGTGGATATATATGATAATGATATGATATATATGATAATGTTAAAAGCAGCTGAAAATAATAAGGGAACACAATTATACACTTTAATCTAATTGGAATCTATTTTTATTCTAAGTGCCAAGAAAAAATGTAGTGCCATGTTAAGATATTCAGTACTTGGGTTGGATCCACCATGGTGTGTTTTATCCATTTAAATGCCAACCTTCAGCTACCAGTGATTTTCAAGTGAATGCAAAATGGGCACAGCGATAACCTGAGCAATGTGGTCAGCATGTAGAAAATGCAACCAGGATGAAATCCTAAATCCACCAAGCATGTTTTATTGCATTTATTTGAGAGTAGAAATTTTGTTTCTGATTTATAAGTCAACTAACCAGGTGCCACCCAGAGAGATATTGGTGACCATAAGTAAGTGAACAATGTGTCAGAGTTATTTATTGTTTTCTTTCTACTACTCAGTAACTTAATGCAAGGTACCCTGAAGACAGTCATTAACACGCTGTCCTCAGTAGATGTAACATTACACATGGGCATTGTTTAGTCAAATGCCTGTGTTTTTTATTATTATTATTTCTGCTTGCGTATATGTATATTCTCTAAGAAATCCATGTTGTAGAGTCCATTTATGCTTATTGACAGAAAAATTAAGAGAAAATGGGAAAGCACAGTGCTGCATTTCCATAGTGTTGTGTTACCTCTAGAAGAAAATACTAAGGAAAGTATAATAGAGTTTGTGTGCATATGAAAAAGAGCAATGTAATGTCAAATTAGTTTACATATGCAATTATGTACGATATACAAGTGTAGTGATGTACGTATACTTTAAGGATAACTCTTTTGCCTTATGAAAGCATAGTTTCAAGGACAGTAGCTAGAGACCCACAGCTGGAATAATTTGTAGGAGAGGGTTTCCTAAAAGGTACTTTCTAAAATTCACTTTCACACTAGCCTTTGAAATGAACTGAATGGCCAAAATGTTTTATTCTAATTACTGATTCAGGAGAATCCTTTATTTCATGTCTCTTATAAGTGGACAGAGATAATCATCCTTGGCATGAGTCCCATTACTATCTGGTGACTTTGGGGTACCACATAGTGAATTCTGAAGAGTTCTTTTAGCCCCTCACCAAATTCTAATGGCCCCAGATTGTGAGAAAGACAATCTCACAGTAACTGCCTCCAGATCATGAGCAACTTTCCTGCAGAATTAGTTAATTATCAGTTTTCTCCCTTACATTACTCTTCTCTAACCAAATTATCTGATACTGTATTTCCTAAGCTTCTTTTATCTATGTACATCCATATGTTTCACCATTTGTAGTATTATTCATTTTAATTAATTTGACAAATTTTAACTTAACAAATAAACATGTGCTAGTAATACATTTCACAGTAACATAAGCACTTAAATATTAAAAACAGAATGTTTATATATTTGCACAATTGAAAAGAACCTTGAATACTGTTTACATGTTTTGAAATATACTGACTCTCACTTATAATTGGCCACAGGTAAGATTTTTACTAAATCCATGTTGAGGTTGCTTCCGCTCAACTGTATTTCTTTGTTGTAAATTGTGAAACGCGCTTAACAAATTTATTCAACAGAAGGATGCCCAACTCTGATGTGAAAGAGAGTACTTTTCTACATCAGGTAATAATATGAGAATACGGTTTGTTATCCATTTTCAAAGAGCTTATAAGATAACAGGAACATAAGTTACCACGTTGCAATAAACTAAGAGGGTGCAGGCAAAGCTAAAAAAGAAGTTCAGAAAAAAAAAACATACTTCTGATGGGGGATACAGGAAAGAATTCAGAAACAAACCAGAGTTTTTCCTGAGCGATTAAAAGGCAGATTAAACATTTAGTCTTCTGAATATTATGAGGGGTTGGGGAAGATGTTTCCAAAGATTTCTGTTGGTGGGAATGATATTAATGAAGATACTGATGGAAAAGTCTAGGCAGGATCAGCAGACTGCACATGGCTCTCAGAGTACAGAGTACTGGAATTTTGCTTAGTGAAGAAGGCTATAAGTGGAGTCAGGTAATGAATTATGTAGTACTTTAAATGCCAATGTATGGGATTTGAAATTCTACAATAAGGAACTCAGTAATTCTTTTTATTTCAAGATTATGTAACTAGTACATGTATATATTCATTTATTATAATATATAATGAATTACCATTATAAAATCTGTCATCATTATTATTGCTGTTATGGTAGTATATATTATATTGATATTATTATTAATGTAATATATTACATGACTAATATATGTAGCATTTCATATATATTTATAAGTATGTATATACACACACGCATACATAAAGTATTACTGCTTGGAACATTATGCACCATTTAAACTGAAAAGAAAAAGCACACTATTAGGTATACTTTGTTATCCATATTTTACAAATATGACAATGGGAAATCAGAAACATCAAGTCGCTGTCTAAAGTCACAGAATTATGATTCACATGCCTATCTGTTTTGACTCAATCTATGCTTCTGAGCAGTAAAACCTCCATCAGATACACTAACTAAGTAAGTTCCTTTTATTCTGAATATCTTCTGGGGGCTTATTCCTCTTTTCATGAGTTCTAAATAGAGTCTCTCTGTTTTAGAAAAAACACACAGTCTCTCTAACAGATACATAACATCGCCATTGATAACCAGAATTTAATAATCATTGTAGTGAGGGTAACTAGAAGAACTAGACTTGGATCCACAATGCCTACCTAGGTAGCTGATGCTTTACTAAAGTCACAATTGTAGTGAACCTCAGTTTCTTCATTTGGAATACAAGGCTCTCTGAACTCAATTACTTTGAAAATACTTGTGAAATCTATGAAACTATGGTAACATACTTACCACCAGTATGAAATATAGGTCTCAGTCATTTTATTATGTTCTTGACTTTAGTGTTCGATACTTTTAGAAAAAGTAAAATGATTGATGTTGTTTTGAAGACTGTTATTAATTTTAGAGACTGCACAATTGGAGATGCCTTTGTCGTGTTTCAATTGTGGTACAGTGAAAAATGAACAAGAAGGAGAAGGAAAAGGAGAATGAAAAATTCATGGGTTCAAACTATGGATCAGTCACTTCCAGCCTATGTGATGTTAAATAATGCATCTATAACCTCTGAATCTGAGCTTCTGCATCTGTAAATGTAGGACATTAAAGATTAGAAATCATATATTTGAGAGACTAACCACATATCTGGCACTCAACATAATAGACAATATAGCACGCTGTTTATGAGCACAGGTATTGGCAGCAACCAGCTCTGGGTGATAAGTTGTATAAACTTGAAGTTAAATGACTTAACCTAAGGTTTTATAACAAAGACAGTAACAATACCTATTTCATAATGCAGTTATGAAAAATAGAGGATGTATGACATAAAAACTGTTTGGCACAGATATTAACATATATATATATATTCTTTATATATATATTCTTTATATATATATTATTATTTTTAATAAGACTCAGACCCAAGGAGTGCAACTACTAACTCTGATAATAATAAATGATCATTGATATTGCTATTATTGTTTCCATAAAAAGTAATTATGATTATGTCATTTGACTATTTAAAATGTGTAATTTAAGATACCAGTTTACAGCTTTGAAAATGGTATGCATATCTTAAGTGACATAACACATGGAATATTTATTCCCGTAATGTGTTAACACTGACCACTGAAAATCAGGTGCCAAATACAGAATTTCCCTAAGGGGTAAAGAGTTATTTTGAAAATTCTTTCAGTTTTCTTTTAAGTTATAATAACATACTAACTAAAGTTGCTGAACCAGGCTGTTATCAAGAAACTTTTCTAATATGATAATGAACATTGTGAGCGAGAGAGCAATACAATTTATTTCTTTTATTTCTGAAAGATCTGGGGAAAATAATATCCCAAACTCATATTTAGGCAATTATTTACAAAAGCTAAAAAAGAGATCCATTTTCTCTTCTAATTGTAAAAGGAAGAACATATATTCTGTTACATAAAGTTACGGTGTCTAAACACAAAATTAGTAAAATATGCATTAGTATCAATTTATAATGATTAGGAGCTTGAGTAGGAAGCAGTGTCTTTCTGGTGTCAATTTTCTTAAAATACCGGTCTATTCTATTATTTAATCATAACCACAAGTTGTCTCATTTTCAGGGTAAAATAGCCAGTATTATTTTGCATCTTATGTGACCGTTCTCCAAGTTTATTTATACTTGTCCTAACTTTTACCCTAATGAATGCATTATCTGTTCTTTCCTAATCCTGCTACACAGGAATGGTAAGGGATATCCGGCATGAGTGCCTTTGACCTTAATCTTAAGTGCATTGCAACATTCCTGAAAGTCAAAACAGCGTGCCTTTTCACGTCTCCATGCCTGAAATCTCATACTTAAAGTGTGTTGTGTTTGTCTGCTTGATTTGCCTCAGGACAAAAATCTTAAACTTCTGGGCCATTCACTCTACCATGCCCCTTTGACGTTCCTGAAATCATTTTACCCTGGAGAAAATGAGATAGAGCAGGAAAAATAAGGACTCATTACTTTAAATGATAGAAAAGCAGATCGATAAAAATAGTTTGGGCAATCTTTGAATTATTTCATATATACACATACATATATATGTTTTTAAACTCTTTACGTATATTTACATTTTATATATTTACATATTTTGCATATGTATACATATGTATGTATATAATTTCTTATGTAAGTTTCTATTAACTTTCCTATAAAGACGGAGGCAGAGTTGGTGCTATGACTGGGTCACACGCTTTAAAAGTCAAATGTGCATCTATCATAATGGACGACTCTTATAAGCATAAAATTGAGCTCAAAGACTCACTCCAAGGTGTGCATTAGTTATGATTCCATTTCATACTAATCTATGCTGTTGGAGATCATGCTAGTAATTAGCCTTGGAAGGGCAGTAATGCCTGGACGAGAGTATGAGGGATACTTCTAGATATAGATTCTTGGATATATATGTGGTCACTGTGAAAGAGTATCAAGTTATACTGTTATGACATAGTACTTTATGTATATTTCAATTTAATAAAATGTTATAAACAGTATTTTATCTAGAGAATCAAATTTACAACTCTTATTCTAGGGATGCAAGCTTATTTTATCTATTTTGAAAGGCATAGAAAATTACATTTTATGAAGAGGCCAATTCAATAATAAAAAAAGAAAGAGACTATGATTTAGCACAAAATTACCAAAATTCTTAATGAGTCTTCAAATATTTTTTAGCACTTGGTATTTGTATAATAATACAAATCTGCCAGATTTTGGAGACACAGAAGTGATTAAAAGAGAGTCCTTTCTGCAAGGATCTTACATTCTTGTGGGAAAGAACAAAAAACTAAGTAAAAATTAATACTTTTAATATGATAATTACTCTAATAAAAGTGTATTACACATGGCGATATTGCAGTTCTGAGGAAGAGAACATGGAAATGTACACAGATAAGCCCATTCAAAAGGGCCTGATGTTTGAGTTGTCTACTGCCATGAGCCTGAGTTAGCCAAGCAGGCACAGGGTGCCGTAAAAGTTCTGTAGGTACCCTCTTGATAGCTGGTGCTCGATATCCAAATACAATCCCCACAATGCATTACGCTTAAAATTTTCTCCATTGGACTCTAGATAGAACACTGATGAGTCTTTCTAAACAGAAGGCCAAGGAAAGAAAATGTGTGTGCCTTCTCCATGCCCCATATAATAATACCCAAGAAGAAGGATGTAAGTGTTGGAAGAGAATAAAAGGAACAGACACAAGAAAGATATTTTAAAGACAACTGATTTATATCCTAATGGAAACATACTGTGGCACACGTGGGATGGAATATCAAGGAATGGAGGGAAGAGAAGGGACACGGGTTCTGCTCCTCCAAGAGCTATTCTTCTCCTTATTTGTGGTCCAGTCAGAAAGTTTCCAGTTTTGAGATTAGCACCCTCACCAGTATATATGTATCTTGATTCAGCATTCACAAGTATATAATATAAAACAATCTCGTAATCTCAAAGTCACTGAGACAACAGGAATTCTATAATGTAGTGCTCAAAGCTAAGAATATTAGTTTCTCAATCTTAGCTATTAGCCAAATTAGGATTAGCGTGGTTCAATAGAAGGGTTTGAGAAGTAGCCTCAAAAAGTTTTTTTTCTTGTTCAGGAAACACACACACATGCACACACACACACATACACACACGTGAATAATGGGTTGGGGGTGAGGGTGGGACTTAAAAACAAACAAACAAAAACAAAACAAACAAAAAATACCTTTCTTAGAAAAGGAGCATTTCAAAAATACTTAATAATTTGCCAGGGTTTCAACAGGTAGATACATATATTTAAATCAACTCCCTAAACAATTATCATTGCAAGTATGAGTTTCCTTGAGAATCCAATGGGCTAAAAGTTTAGTTGAATTAATAGAAAAACAGCTCTAATGGAAGTATTTAATTAATCTGAAATTTCATCATACTGCAAATAGACTAGTTTCCTCATAAATGAGTCCATTTGTCTACATAACAAAGGGAACTTTTTATTATGGCATACAGAGGTCATCGCCTGACTATATTTCTGGCCTCCATTTTCCTTATTTCCTCACATTCACACAATATATGTCCACTACGGGGACTTCTTTGAAATGCCCAATTTGACTGTACTTTGTCTCACTTTTACACCTTTAAATATGCTCTTTATTTTACCAAGAATGACCATCGCATCAGAGAGAATACATCTCCACACCTTCATAATGCCTAATGAAATAAAAGCTTTCCCTAAACATTTGTGAAATGGAAAAATGAGAGAGCATTAGACTTTATTTGTGAGTTTAGAAGCATTATTCAAGGTTATTGAACGATGCTAAATTTAAATAATCCCTGAACTTGCAACGATGATTACCTCCTCCACTGTCCTGAATCTTCATCAGACACAGCTCATTAATTCTCACTGGGTGCCTGAAAGAAGATTTCATGGGAGAGCCTGAGGTGAAATATAGTAGTTCTTGCTAATAGTTTTGAGACAGAGAGTTTACATTTGGGTGAAGTGGAAATATGTCTTATTTTTCCTAACCTGGAGCTTGAAAATACAAATCTCTTATTTTCTATTCCAATTGTCTGTGCTCATAATCTATTCCAATAACACTACTGATTCCTAAAATTGTCTTGACTGTAACAACACTAATAGTTTGCGATTATTAGAGGTTTACAGTATGGCGAGCACTGGCGTATACTGATCATCTCATTTAATACTTTCAAAAATTTCATTAATTAGATTCCAATAGATGTACACTTTTATAGATGAGGAACGTAAAGAAAGAGATTTTAGATATATTGCCCAAAGGCACATAGCTGCTAAGAGATGGAGCTAGGATTTTAAAACATATAGAACTCAGAATCCTTGTTCTTAGTTTCCATTCTATCATCTTTCCATGTTTGTACTGTACTAACATATATTTTTCTACTGTATATTTATGGTACATATGCTACCGTATTAACATATATTTATAGGCTCAGAACTCAGTAATTTATCTTAACATCACCTCATCTTAAGTTTACTAAAATTTTGTTTACTATATAAATGTCAAAATTATAATTCAGATAGACTCTAGCCCTATGTCATGAAATTAGTTAATTGTCAAAGCTTAATTCCAGATCCATTTACTTTAATTTAGAAAAAACTTGAAACTATTATGTTTGGGAAGGAAGCACAAGTTATTTCATAAATGCTTTTCAATGTGATACAAGTATGGGAATACAAAAATAATAACGAAAGAAAAGGTAAAGAAGCATAGGGATGATAGGATCCTCCAAGGAGCCTTGATGACAGGTAGAGACCCCGATGATTTCTATACACTTTTCTCTTCTTAGGGTAAAAGAATTAGAACTACACCAAAAGTTATGTGCAAAGAAAATTAGGGCACTAGAATGCTTTCAACCATTTATTATGCAATATTAGAAGAACGCTCACACGTTGCCCTCTCCTCCAACGGGATCCTTTCATTCATACACAAAAAACATGTGTCCTCTTCCTTCTCACCCCTGTTTACATTTTTCTTAATCATAGACCATGTTTATTTAGATTTATTGCTCAAAACAACACCCAGTTAGTGGTATTGCCAGTTAAAAAACCCAAATCATCTAATCCATTTCTTTCATTGAGTACCAATCTATGCAATTTAACTTTTATCATTTTATTCTCAGTACCCAGAGCAAAAGCTCTACTCCTATAGAAAAAGAGTTCAGTCAAATAGAAGAAAAAAATTGAAAATAGTTACAATAAACAAGATACATTTAATAATGTATATATGAAGCACTTCATGAGTCCATAAAAGTAAATTAATAATTTAACCCAAGGAAGTCAAGAAAGACTTTGTAGCACAGGAGCTTTCACCAGTGCTGTCCTGGAGGTCTGGGGTGAGACGTCTGTACCTGATGACTACGGATACTCAGCTTTTAAGAGGAAAACTTCCTTGTAGTTGCTTGTTTCATTTTAAACTCAATGCCGCTTTACTATTATCCATAACTTATACGTGTTTGTACTCTGGGGTAGACAATTATCTAAATACTTGAGTAAAATTAAAAAGCCAAGAAAAGCCCAGTCATAAAAGCATTCCAGTCTGAGAAAAGCTTACATAGAAGATTGCGCCCGGGTACGCGGAGGTCTGTTTGTGGTTGGAAGCTCCAGGGAACGTGGCTCAGGGCGTACAAAAGCCTGAGTCTTGGAAAGCTAAGAAGGCTTGCGTGCTGGGTGAACTCTGGGGAGGTCGGGAAGATCGAGTACAGACAGGGCAAGCAAACGGTGAATTCTACTAGCAGTGCAATTCTTTATTGGCTTTGGGGGACTTGGATAAAATAATAATTAAAATTTTCTATCTGGAGATGTCAGACATTTTTAACATTAGTTGTTTCCCCAGGTCACCTCCTTTTATTTGGGGACACTTTTGCTGTTAGGAAGGGAAAGAAAGAGTTATTTTAAGTTCTTGCACTAACACACATCATCCTCAATTTCCGCTTGATTCATTCATGAGGCCATAGAACAGCAGAAAGTAATGTCTGAAATTCTGTTTAAGAAACACTGTTCTCTCAACACTACTGGAATATGAAACATGGAGTTTTTGTGAGAGGAACTTTATTATTGATGTGACCATGGTTTTTTCATTCTAATTCTAATTTTTATTTATTACTAGAGCATTTTTTCTAAAAGAAACCTCGTTCTATATTCCCCACTTGAAACTAATTTTCATTTTCTCTTGCTTTTTTATACTGTTCTTTTGTCATTGAAAAGTCAAAGTGCTTCATACAGAAAAATGCTACCCTTTTGTTTTATGTGTTAAATTCTTGCTTTCAGTCTTCCTTGAAAAGAAAGCACCACCTCTTCTCACAGACATACACTTCAAGTCTTTAGCTTATTCTGTTCATTTAAAGTCATTGCTTTTATATATTGCAAACTATAATTGCTTCTAGCAATATAATGCCTTGACTCACTAACATAATCATAATGCAGTTACTAAATATTTTTTTTTACATGGCATTATCATCTTTGGATAACTATTATATTGGGTATTATTATAATTCCCTTTTTGTACAATTGTAGTGTGAAGATGTGTAGAATAGAACTGGCTTCTATCTGCTGAGCAATTAAACGATATATTATAAACAGGGTAGTCTATCAGTAAAGACTGTTTACTTGCTGAATTAGTGTTCAGCAGAGAAGCAGCTGCAGCCCCGAGTGCTCTAGGAAAGGACACATTTCATCTAAAATGATGTAGGCAGCATGCTTCCTTTATGAGGTCTGGTATTCACTTCCTCTGTTATTAGAAGGTGATAATAGGGCAGGCAATCCAGTAAGGTTTAACTGCCTAAGAAGACAAGGAAGGATATCAAAACATCCTCCCTTTAACTCATATTCAGAAATTCTGCTGATCTAATAGAATGATAATAAAAACTGGCATTTAGATTATGACTTTCATCCCAAAATCTCATTCCATGCAGAAATCATTTCTCCCTTTTTTTAATAATGCAATTATCACCACTGGGGTAGGAGCCAATTACTTTAAAGAGCCCAGTCACCTATCCAAATATCCTTTTATCGCCATCCATACAACAATACATATGCATACAATACAATCAATAAATCAAGAATGTTCCAAGATCTGAGGTTACTTTCCAGTCTTCTTTTTTTAAGACTCATGCTGACTAAAATGATTATGAGACCTATTTTCACACCCTTACTATTCATGGTCCTATACTGGACATTAGGATCACAGATCCCAAAACTTTATCACGGAAACATGTCAGCAGGTTTCTACACTATATTTCCTTGGGATAAGCTAAGACACTTATCTGTCTTAGCCCACTCCCAATCAATTTCTCCCATTCTGAATTCTTACAGCATTTATATCAAACGATTTCTTGCTTCTTTATGCATTATCATGAGCTTTATTTATTTTAATCTCCCATTAAGAATAAAATGATTTGAGATATTAGACTGTATCCTGCCCACCTTACACCTACCAGGTTTTAGATTTTAGTAGGTTTTCAATTGATTATCAATGATTAATAAATTAGATGCTCTGAGGAAGAGTTTTATACCAGTTAGCTTTTATTTCTTTGAAATGTATTATTCCATTTATGCATTTCAAAGCATAGTGAATGTGAATTATTGCCAAAAAAAAAAGAAAATGTTTCTGTGGAAGTGAACAGACTTCAAACTAAATCATGTCCGTGGGCTACTTGAATGGACTTCTGAATAATCATGGTTTATTCCACACTATAGTTGCTTTATGACTTTAATTCCAAGGATATCTAGACCAAATCCATTCATTTTAAGAATAGAGGTTAAATGCACTTTTAAAATCAAAGTAGTAAAACGAGATAAATTTGTAAAGTTAAATCAGTTGCCTACAGCAAAAAAAAAAAATAGTGTAATTTTTTTATTGCTCACTTTGCTGTCATGAAATTGAACCTTATTTTTGTCATGCAGGCAGGACCACACATTTAAATTGTTGTTGACGGCAGATGGGAAGAAAAGGAGAGAGGATAAATCTTTAGTAGCGTTAGTTAAAATTGAAGCAAACTAATCCTGCCACCTTGGGCCAAAAATAAACATGGCTTTGAAAGAAGGATAAGTGCTTCCTAAATTATTTAGGTCTGTACCATAATTAATATGCCACACTATTGATTCAATTAAACTAAGTTGCCTTCATACCAGGGAAGGCCCAGAGTTAATTAGTACTGTAGCCCTAAGCATGTCGATTACACTGAGAAAGTAATTTGGTGGTAAATGCATGTTTATCTGTTGTAATTTCAAAGACCTTAGCTACAAGAGCAATTTCTTATCATTAGCATTTTCCCCACACCCCACCGTATCTCTCTCTTCTATAGCTATATTAAGTTAGGGTATCTTACTTCTAAATAGTATCTATGCTGAGAGTGGTGAGGATCATATAAATGTGGCTGTTTTTAACATAACCTTAGAGCTCCACAGAGAATTGGCAAAACCCCCTGGATGAAAAAGATCCTTCTGCCCACTCATTTCCTTTTCGTCTTCAACAATTATTGAGCACCTACTAACTGAAAGGGAGCACAAAGAACACATAAGGTAGCACTAAATGTGAGATCTATGAGTCATATGCTATTCTTCTTTATATTCCTAGACCCCCCCAAAATACCACTGATCGCTAGTTCTGCCTCCTAAAGTTCCAGGTACAAATGAAGAAAAAGGTCCAGCACGCTTTTCTCGAACGGTGTTCTTTCTCTACGTCTGATCGTCCAGTCACTGGAACTTCTACTCTTGCTCTCTAATCAGCTTCCCCTTGGACCTTGACATTAATTCTCCACTCAGTTTTTAAGGGGATTTTTTTTTTAACCAGACTGTCCAAGCAACCCTACTCCATCCCACCTGCTAATCACTCCAATGACTGCCTGTCATATATCAAATAAAGTCCAAACTCTCGAATACGTTAACCAAAAGTCCTACTTACAAGTGAAAATGAATCTGCAGCACATCCAGGCCGGCAGATTACACATTTGCAAAAGCCAGCTGCATACTTAATTATATGCAATCTCTTTTGCTCTTCTCACTGTGTCCTCTCAGCCTGGGTTGCCCTCTTCCGTTACCACACCCCCTTCACTGCACAGACTCATTTTATTCAGTGGTCACCAACCTCATCCTCAGCCTACCCTGATTCTCTTGGGCTGAGTCACATGTGCTTTTTGAGGATCTGTGACATGATATTCACACCTCCAACTTTGCTCTTTGCCACTCTAGTGCATCCTTGTGAGTGGTGTGTCTGCCTTACTAGACGAACAGCTCTTAGGAAAAAGACGGTGCAGATTTATCTGCATATCTATAGTGTCTACTACATCATCTGGCTCATCACATGGTCTTAAGAAATGCAATGTTCATATACTTAAGAGGAAATGATCTATTTGACATACATAATAATAATAATAACCTGTTAGTTTATCTTATCTAAATGCTAGGCACTTTGCTTATATTATTTTCTATAATTTCCCAAATCACTATAAAATATTTCTTTTATATGACATCTAGGAAATTAAAGTTTCAGGGACTTAACCACGTGTTTTAGAGATATTTGAACTCAGGCAGCCAGTGGTTCCCGAGTCAACACTCTTAGTCATTACCCTGTAGAAAGTGATAACCTGGACCATGTAACATAAAAGCCTGAGCTGTTATCAGCACGCTGCAAGTAAATACAGTTAATATTCAAAGGATCAAAGCAATACTACAGCCAGGAGGCCAAGGTGAAATTACATAAGAAAATTTAGGCCCGAGTCTGATTTTCTCTTCTGGGTTCAGATTTTCTCTTTCTTCTCCCAGCTGACTCCTTCTGCCCCTTCCCATGCATTGTTACTTTACATTTTCATAGCTCTGTGGAGAGTATTTTCACAAATTTTTGAGTGTTTTGTTTCTACATCTCTTCTTATTTAATCTCTGAAGATAGAAATGGCTCAATCTTCAAAGAAAAATTTGGTGACCTTGACCCCACTCTGTGCATTATCTTTTGGAGAAAATTAACCAGATAAACATGTATTCTCATAAAATCAATAGCTGGCATATCACATCTTACAGTGACCTGTCAAAAGGAAGAGCTACCATAAATTCAAGCATCTGTAAAATGTAAATTTAGAGAGCATAAAAAGCCTGTGTGATAATACAAAGCAAAATTTAGTTAGAAGAATATAGGGAAAATGGAAACAGTTATGCACTAACTATAAACTTGAATACACTAAAAATAAAGCACCTTATTAAAGTATCTTCTCTCTTTTTTTGGTATTATTTAGTACATTTTCTAAAGAGAAGCAAAAGACAATCAACTATGTTTTGAGATGGAAAAGCCCTTCAAATCTTGCTTGCAGTTGGAGAACGTAAGGGGCAAAATGCACTTTTTCTACCTTCCAGATCTGGAATCCAGACTAAATGCTTTCCTTCCTATTAAAATCTACTAAGAAAAAGCTTTACAATTATCTATATCTTAGTATTAATATTTGGGTATCTTATCATTTAGATAGGTAGTTTGCATTTCCAGGTTACTTTCTCAATGAAGTATGAAAATGTATTCCCAGAGTCCCTTTTCTTCATGTTATTCTAAAAAAATTGCTTTCAAAATCAGTGATGCTTTTACTGTCAAATTCGATATTCAGTTACTTATTTTCTTAGTGAAATTCTATAGCCTTATAATTTGTTGACTCATTGTTTTTTTTCCAATACTCCTGGATTTTTGATAATTTTCTTTCTGATTTCTTCCTGTGATTCTGTTCTTCAGCTCATTCCTTCTGAATGTCAGAGTCTCTTAGGCTTCTTTTCCCAGCCCTTTTGTCATTCTATACATTTCCTTTGAATGATGTCACCCAAGTGTAGGCTTTCTTTCATCATCTGTGTTATCAGTGACCCTAAAATATGAAACTCCATCTCAAAATCTTCCCTTGATCTGCAGATACACATCCCTCCTGGGCTTCCTAGTCAAATCCTCTATAACTGTTCCAACTGAATATTACCTGAATCTAATACACTGATACCCAACCCACTCCCAAATTCCTTCTCCCAGACTTTATGTTATAGACTTTATTTTGAACTTCCTCAACATTTGGAGCTTTCTCAGAGAAACAGAACCAAGCTGTGTTGTAGACCTGTGGCGGGAGGACAGAGAGTTCTCTGATGCTCTAAATTCTCAGTGACTTGGTCTTTATATGGAAGGAGGCTGACAAAATCAACTTGGCAGCCTTCTGACGGAATGATTCCAAGTCAGATACAAGGAAGTCATCTAACAATAAGGATTGTTGCAGACCTAAGAGATGTTTACTTTTCAAGGCAAACAGGAGGACATCTCACAGTTCAAAGTTACATTTTACTCTTGGGTCTAGATGCCTTTGGATGGAAGTTGTTAGGTAGTCAGAACGGAAAGATTGACAGAGAAGGGAAGGGAAAATCAACTTGCCGTTCCTTAGGATGACAGCCAGCACCGCTGAACCATGGAGATTTCTTGTCTGTATTTTTTAATGTGTTCCAAGGCTTCGAAATGGGATTTCCTGAATCTGAAATACCAGATGCCTATAAACCATTTTGTTTGTCAGAATTTAATGGCCTCCCTCTGTGTGAAGATAAGGTAAAAGGAGTGAGCTCCTCGGAACTTGATAGCTCATTTTGTGCTGGCTTTCTTCTTTCTTTCTTTCTTTCTTTTTCTTTTTCTTTTTTTTTTTTTATTACAGCCTTGCCCTTTCTGAGACACCTGCCCTGATGGCTCCACAGTTTTTAACATGCAGAAGCAATACTAAGAATTTACAATGTGCTCTCCTTCTGTAGAGCTCTGAGAATTGGAAGACAAGCATCAGGTAAATAGAATAAAGGGAGTTTTCTAGGATCTCAGACTTGGTTGTTTGTCCTCAAATTTAGAAAGAAGTGAT
>NW_006494609.1:9726085-9749343 GCF_000325575.1 Pteropus alecto
TCCCAATTCCTACATGGCTCAGCTCTGGCTCATTTAATTTTATGTTCTGAAGCCCAAAGCTGTGTTAAATACCATACCCAAGCAGAATTAAAAGTTTCTTATTCCTTTTAATTAAAACCCAGATTTATAAACTATTTACTGATCAAAGATGATATTTACAAAGTATAATGAGAGATTTTGATCTTCAAACAGTAGTCTCCTAGTGAGATGATTCATTATCTAACATTTAACAGATTCTTCTATTATTTGCCTTATCGCCAGACTATATCATCTTCCACTGGCCCCGAAACAAAAGGTAAAAGTTAGACCATTTAAAAGAATTTAAATAATGGTTTAATATAGAAATTAGCTGAACAAGCTTGATCCCGTCTGATCTTGAAAGCTAAGCAGGGTCAGGCCTGGTTAGTACTTGGATAGGAGACCACCTAGGAAGACCAGGTGCTGTAGGTGTAAAAAAATAAATAAAAAAATAAGAGATTGTAAGCTGACAAGGTCCTTGCAATCTGTGAGGTCAATCAAGAGTTGCCTCGCCTAAAAAATAAATAAATAAATTAGAAATGAGCAGAATGCTTCATCTATGCTACTAGCTTTTCAACATCTCTGCTACGGTGGGAACTGCCAGGAAATTTTTAAGTATCGAAGGCCAGACTGCCTATTTAGATAGACACAGATATCAAGTCCAGTTATTACATGAATTCTAGCATGGCACTTAACTTTCTATTTTGATAAAAGTATAGTTCTAATACCATTTGTTTTTCCGTTACTGTGTCCAGACTGTTTGAGGTTGGAAATTTGAATTCCACTGTCTTCTATTTTCAGAAGTTGTTTTATTAGGAAGTTTTCTCCTAGTACCACCTTGAAACACTTGTCTGTACTTATTTTATCTATCCATTCAGCTATACTCTTCTTACCGGGGTGCAAAGGAAAAAAAAATATGATACTTAATTAGTTCTGCATTCCTATCAGTGTTATTCCTAACTTAAAATACCATAAAAAGTAATTTCTTGTCAGAATGCATTTTTATTGAATTTCCTCCTGTGCTTAACTTCAGTGGCAAAGCCTGGCCTCAGAGTCTTGCTTCAGTGTCTACTCGCTGGCACACATTATTTGTATCACATTTCAGGAAACCATCAGTGGAGCTCCCTTGCTTCCTTCAATTAAAGAAGCAAATCTGTGAGCCACATCTTAAGTTCTAGGGCTGTACAAATAGATGTGCTATTTCCCGGTAAATGAAATGTACATTTCTTGTACGCTGTCCTCATTTCATTCCTTCGCTTCAGTTTTAAAGAAGTGCAGGAAATTTTATTTCTGGAGAATAACCTTCCTGGAGTTTCGATGATATGTCACTTTGAAATAAAGACCTTTATAGACTGTTCATAAACATCTAATTTTCCATAATTACTACCAGAGAAGGAAAAGCAAGATCCTGTTTATATAGCAGATAAAGTAAATATTAAGTGCTTCTGAGGCCAATATCAAGTTATTTACAATTCATCAACCAGAACATTCACATCTTATGTCAATAGATCAATTCTGCTATTAAATAACATGTCAAATCATATATAAATGCCTGCATTTTCTAAATATCTCAAATTAATCTTCTAAAACTCGATTAGGAATAATGTCACTAACTAATTGAGACCTAACAGGAGAAGTTTGTTTTTCTGCAACTTACTATGTCTGAATTGTACCAAGCAATCTTTCCCTCTTTTTAAAATATGGTCAGCTATGAGTATAAAAAGCAAAGAAACCATATGTTGCCAAAAATTGTTGATAATGCCTTCCACTTTGATTATTTGAGACTATGAGTATGCAGTATAATATTGAAACAGGTGTTTTGATTTTAATATTATTAATGTTTAATTTAATTAATAGAATATTGCAATATACTCTTATTTTTGTTATTCACAGTCTGAGAACGTTTAAATGTACTATAATAGTGTCAGTGTGAAACAATTATGAAAGCAAATAAAACCAGGAATAAGTACTTGATTTGATTAAGCAAATATGCCAAGTACACGCTATGCACTATGAACAAACTAAAAGACAGGGTTCTTTCAGCATTCTAGAAAACAAAATGACTGTAAAAATAAAAGCTTTACCACAAAGGAAAGTACAAGAGAGCCATATAGCATAGTATAAAATCACATGGGGGAAATATGGGCACCACACTTCAGAGAAGAAAGAGAGTTGTGTGCAGTCACTCAAGGAAGTCTTCTCTGGCAGTGGCTGTCAAGGATGGTACAGTTTAGATAGGCAGAGAGGAAAGGGAAAACCACTCCTGGTTGGATATTTGTACTCAATGAAGGAGCCTGCATCTGCTTCTACACTCAGAACCACTACATTATATAAATTAAAAATAAATAAATAAATAAAGACAAACACCTTAGCACAACACGTTAGCTTCAGTGGATCTATCTCTAGTACGGATTCTCTCATTTTAGAAATATTTAAACATTCACCTTTTCTACTATACTGGTAAGCTCCCTTTTACTCCCAGTTCTTTCCTGGCCTGCCCATCCTATCTATTGAGGAAACGCTAAATCACTGATGTAGTAATTGATGATCTAGTAAGTATTTCAATGATCTAGTAAGTATTTACTAGTAGTAAATCAATGATCTAGTAAGTATTTCAATGATTTCCTTGGCTGTTCGGGGTCACTGTTGTCCTAAATTAGTTTGTGAAACTTTAAAAAAGAAACATGAGAGGGCCTAAGAGTTTTTTCAGCCATTTGCCTCAGCCCCACCAGGGTTGTATGGCAAAACGCAGATCTGGACCTATGTCTTCAGAGATTCCGATTCAGTGGATTCAGTGTGGAGCCTAAGAAACTGCCTAAAATCAAAATGAGACAGAGTTCACCTTTTAAACTACAGACTCCTCTGTTTTGCATTCTTTGTGCCCTAGACTAAGTGTGTTATTATTGCTGAGTTGGAAATGACTTGGGACATCTCATTAAAAAAAAAAAAAAAAAAAGAAAGAAAGAAAGAAAGAAAGAATAAGAAAAGATAAAATCAAAAAGAATATCCTGCTAAAATTTTTTGAATTTGCTTAGGATGTGATAGCAATGTCTTGTTTGCCCACATAATGCCTAGCTCATGAGCAACCACTAGATATGAAAACATCACATGAATGATTACACCAATTCATTTACAATTTCCACATTAATATTAATGATACTAAAACATAAGGAAACATACTCTGTGTCTTCATGCACCAAAATTCTTTTCTAGATGAAAGAGCAGTCCTACTGGAATCTTTCCAGAATAAAGTTTAATTCTTATATAATCAAAGTGTTTTATAGACCAATAATCCTTATCAGTCTATCATGCATAGTGAGATTATTGCTCTAAATTTGCTTTTTAAAGAAGGTAGGATAATATAAAGAGAAAACTAATCTGTTGTGGATCCCAAGATATTTAATGACACGATTTTGTTTTGTTTTGTTTTGTTTTTTAACAATGAAGAATTTCTATATCCAGGGAATTTATGGGTCTGTCTATCTCTAGTATGGATTCTCTCATTTTAGAAAAGCTGCTTCTTCTGATTGAAAGCTTACCTGTTTTCACTGCATTTATAATGTTTATCTCCATTATGAATCCTCTGATGTTGCAAGGGATAAATTCTTGGTAAGGAATTTCCCACATACATTATTTCCATGGAAGTCTGCCCATATATATGCTCTGATGTTCAGTTTGACATGATGTGTGTTTAATGTGCATTTTCATGTGACTCACATATGTAGGATATCTTTTTTGTATCAACTATCTGCTTTATAATATGATTTTATCTGATTTTGAAATCGGTCTCATGTTTCCAGATATTTTTTTCTTCTGAGGAATTGCAATTTGCTTCAGCCTTTTAAGCAATAGAAACAATCTCAGAATTCTTCTAACCTGAAGAACTCACCTAGTGAAGGTTTCTCATAATGCTCATTTCCCAGAAATGCTCTACTGTGATAATGGTTTCTCAGTTTCAGATAATTTCTCATTATGGAATAGAGCAATTGCATTTAATTTTTGACTGAGGTCTGAGGATTCAATAGATGTGGATACCAAATTAGGTTCCAGAACAAAATACAAGTATTCAAAGCAAATGACGTATTGATGGCTTCAAATTTATTAATGCCCTTGATCACCTGAGAAATATATAAAAATGTTTCAGAGACAATTTTATGAATAATATTTCTTTGAAGTCTGGAGTCTCCCAAAAGTGAGAGAGTGTGGAGTATCTACTATTCCAATTAAAGCCCTGAGGGGGACCTTCAATGTGAGTATTATAAAAATTAATATGTTACTCTTGCACTTGAGAAGACATAGGGCATTCTAATTATTGCACTGGGACTAAGCACTTAAGTAGAGATTTTAATTGCAATTAAAAGTCCACTTAAGACTTTACCAGAGAATGAGAAGTATGAACTTTTGGAGTTCTTATTCAGGAAATGAAAAGAAAATCCCTACTAGGAGAATATTACAAAGGAATAGTGAGAGAGAAAATAGAATTGTGTATCGATGATGTTTCTTAACATTTGTCATGATCAACATTTAGCTTCTGTGAATTTTGGATGCATCTCTTCTCATTATCTGTAACAATTCCGTGCTCTGATTTGATGGTCAAATCCATTATCAAGGAAGTATATAGTCTAATGAACTCTTCCTGGGTAAATTTCACAATTTAATAATATTGAATTTCAGAACTTGCAAATGTACTTCTCTTTTCTGTGCTACATCTTAAGGTTTTGCTTTTAGAGAAAGAAATCTCAAGACACCCACAAGGAAAAAAGTCAGCCCAGAGTATTTTGTTGCCCTTTTATCTTTGAAAATGCAAGGTAAATGTTACATTTATGGATTCTAGACTTTTCCTGAAAGTGGATGTCTTAATTGGTTCTGTGAAGACTATGCCTTGATCCCAGTGTTAATTCAGTTCTTTCGGTCTGTGAGGTCAGTGTAAAAATGGTGCCCGTATCTGCCTATCCACGACCAGTCTCAGCCAGGTCAAGTGACAACATTCACTTAAATGTTACTTATTTTGGACATGAGGGACAATATATTTTTTTTTTCCTGTTATATCATTGAAACATAGGAAATAAGCCATCCAATTTTCTAACCAAAGAGAAACTTCAATAGGACATGCTTTCCTCTGCTACTACAAATATAGAAATTCTCTTCTCAAAAAAAATACTCATAAAACCTTGTAGCACATTATTGAACAAAAATAAGATACAGGCACAGTCTGTTAATTCCTTCTGCTTCCACTAAGCAAAGAGGAAATGAGTACATGTTCTACTGGAGGATTTTCAAATATAGTGATCATTTTTTCTTCCTCTTTTTTCTTAATAAAGAGATTTGGCTTTCCGAAAAGATCTCCATCTTCAGATATTGTGGTCAAAACTTGTGCTCAGGATAACCACATCCTCACTGTTCTTTAGATATTTTGACTTTACCCAAGCCTCAATAGACCTGGTCTGATGGTCTAAATCTGTGATATAATATTAATTTATAGAAATTGCCTAAAGTTATAAGAATGTGTGTGTGTGTGTATGTAATGTTATAATACTCCAGATTGTACTATGTTTATTTGTCGAAATTAACTTTGTGAAAACTAATCTCAATGTCTTCTCTAACTGCATGAATATTAGTGGAGTCATTGAAAGTAAAACCACTGAGGGCAGTTCACATTTTCAAAGGTTAATGAACTTTCAAAGATTGAAAAGTTAACTAAATATATTAAAATCATGTTACTGGCCTAAGTTCTATTTCAGGAGGATTTCTGAATCTCTGGGTCCCAGACTTCTAAATCATCTTGGTCAAACAATCTTCTTACCCAAACTTGACTCTGAAGAGATAGAACATGTCCAAAGGGCAGGTTCTGGAATGAGATTTCCCACCGGACATGAAAACATGATCTATATCAGGAAGCCAATTAAATTTAAATTAAATTAGATGATAAGTTTTCTATATCTATCAATAATGTTATGAAATTCTGTTTCATAAACTCATTGTATTAGTCAAGGTTCTGCAGAGAAATAGAA
This sequence comes from Pteropus alecto, assembly GCF_000325575.1. Classification (NCBI taxonomy): domain Eukaryota; kingdom Metazoa; phylum Chordata; class Mammalia; order Chiroptera; family Pteropodidae; genus Pteropus; species Pteropus alecto. Next base: position 9,732,115 of record NW_006494609.1, read on the forward strand.
TTAATAGGAAGTTGTAACAGGTAATTTTGTGTCAACTTGATTGGGTCATAGGATGCCCAGGTATCTACTTAACATTATTCTGGGTGTGTCTGAAAGTAGTTTACCTGAATCAGTGAACTGAATAAAGCAAATTGCTTTCCCCCATGTGGGTGGGCATTATTCAATCTGTCAAGGGCCTGACTGGGTGGTGGGGGGACAGTGGAGAAAAGGATAATTCTCTTTCTCTCCACCTAATTATTGATCAGGAACATTATTCTTCTCTTAATTCTAGTGCTCTTCGATCTCAGACTTTTAGACTCAGACTGGAATGTAGACCATTGGTTCTCTAGCACTTAGAACTTTAAACTACACCCCTGGCTTTCTTGGGTCTCCAGCTTGCATATGGCAGATTGTAGGACTTCTCAACTTCCATAATCACATGAGCTAATATTTTTTAATAAATCTCTAATTACTAGCTATGTTTCTCTGGAGAACCCTGACTAATACAGATGTGTATATATATATAGAAAAAAATTATTATGAGGAACTAGCGCACATGATTACAGAGATTGGCAAGTCCAAACTTGCAATGCAGGCTGGTAGGCTAAAGGCCAAATAGAGGCAATGTTTCAGTTCTAGTCCAAAGGCTGGAAGGATGGAGAATTTTTTTTTTTGCTCTAGAAGGTATGACCTTTTTGTCTCTTCAAGCCTTTGATTGGATGTGGCCCACCCACATTATAGAGGACAAGCTGCTGGGCCCAAAGTTCACTGATTTAAGTGTTTATCTTAACCACCAAAGTCTCCAAGTTGACACATAAAATTGGCTATCACACTTAGCAGAGATGGAAGAAAGAACTATTGTGTTATGATTAATTATTAAAAAGAACATAAATAGCAGAACACATAGAATATTTGAGAGAAAAACTGAAATTACGTGCACAGAATTTCTGGCTGTTGTTATCAATTTTGTTTTTTTGGTTTGGGTTTTGTTTTGTAAGGTGAAGTAGGAAACGAGTGAGTAAGATCTCTTTCAGCTCTAAAATTCTGAATGATGATGAGTTCAGTGGCTATAAATAATATAAAATTTATAAGAAATTGCAAGTTTTATAATTTATAAATAAGAAAAATATAGAAGATCACTTTCATATGGTCAACACTGAATTATCCGGAAACTAGTGATCCAATTTGCAAATTATCCAAATGCTTCTTTTCTCTTTTCATCCATATTCTACCTTTTGGATAAGGTAGAACTTATCCAAAATGGACCTTGACCTTGCTGTCAGTCTTTTCCTATAAATGAAGAATTACCTGAGAGATAAAATTACAATCAATTTTGCTATTGATGACTTTTCTATGTTATCTATGAATTTTCAATTACAAATTTTTGACTGCACATTACCATAGATGATTGGTAGTTTATGTCATCCACATGGAGTAATGAAAATATTGAATTCCAAAACTTATTTGAAAACCAAAGAAATTGACACTATCTAAAAATTCAAATATGTTAGATAATATAAGTCTTGAATGATTGACAAAGAAAAGAAAAGGCTTGTGCACTTTCCATTTCTAGCAATATTCATTCATTTTCTGTATAAAATGTTTTTATGAACCATATTAGTATTGCAATAAGATATTAGATAGCCTAAAGGAGACATTTTTCTTTATTTATACCTGAGTACTCACTTTGAGCGATGTGTCCTTTTAGAATATTTGAGTAAATCTTCAAAATAATAGATATTAATGCAGAAAGAGGCCATGAACCAATTTTTTTCCTTATTTTCTTGGAAGCACTCTGTGCTGAATAAATCTTAAATGTGATGAAATTTTTAGCCTCCTTTCCCTTAACTGATAGAATTTCAAGTTTGTACTTATTAACTGGTATTTTATAATTTAATTATCATCCTTCATATTACATAAAATGCATCTTCATAAGAGATAGTTATTAATTTAATCAATACATCAAGATAAAATTGCAACAATAACAACAATAGCAAGTGATCTGGCGTTCCCTGATAAATAAAATAGTTAAAGCCTGAAAGTAAATTGTACATGATTTCTTTAAAAATATATTTTGGTTATTTTTGCTGGTTAGCAACTAGTAAACAGTAAGTTAGGTAAGATTTGGGGGAGGGGCACCATAATTCATTAATATCGCAAATTATATAAAATAGTAAACATTTAGAAATTCATGTAAAAAAGGGCACATTTTAATCCCTTTTAAAATTATTTAAAAATATTCATTAACTATATAAATAGACAAATCCCAGTTCTAGTTGAAGATTTTAACAAATAATCTCTCAATAACTAACAAGTAGACAAAAAAAACAGAGCAGAAACTTTATTATTTGTTTCTTTAGCTAGCATAATTGTAACACCAAAACCTGAGAAGACATATAATTATAGATCAATAAACCTGGATGCACCAACCTTTTAAAGATATTAGACTACAATAAACTTCTGTTCTTTTGAAATAATATTAAAAACGGTTCTGTCTTCCTTTGATGAAGGTGCACCAAGGTTTTGCTCTGTAGCCAATTGACTATGAATCTCAATAACTAATTAGCAGCTTTCCAAATCATAATTAATTAACGTGGAATTAATCTCTACTGACTCAATTATTTTAACTCATGGTACTTTGAATACATTGCTTTTATTTCCTTGCTTACTCAACATTTCAACTTGCTACACTAAAATGACATGATACAAATTAGTTAGAACTTCCCAGCTTTCAAGATCTCAGAGAGATAGGAAATGCTATTACATTTAACCAGTCATGATTCTGATATATAATGGGGTTCTTACTTTCCAGTTGAAATCACAATCATCTTTTTAGTTTCTCTGTCTGGAATTTAAGTTAACTACCAAGTGTAAAAATCAATGTTCAAGTTGACTAAAGGATTGAAGGTGATTCATATTTAAATTATCTTATTTAAATTAAGAAATGGCTAATAAGGAAGCCAATGCCTAGATACCTTGGGACTCACATTTCTTCCAGAATGGAACAAAAATAATGAGAATGATATCCTTTATTTTGCTATGTGTTATTTCTCTAGGGGTCAAATAAGCAGAGATGTTTGATTAAGAAAGAAATACTTATAGAAATATCTTCAATTCTGACAGAATTAATAATTGCTATCCATTTTGTGGAGTTAGTAACCCTCAGAGGATTTAAAGAATCCTCTAACACTCTTTTCACACAATGCACCTATGCACTCATGTGAAACAGAATGCAAATAATTTTAGGCATCCTTAAGTTCATTCATAAAAGAGTCCCAAATCTCAAATTAAGATGTGCTAATCTAGAACTTCCTTTCCACATTTTAAAACACTGATTAATAAAGAGTTTTTAAGAGGAATAAACAGTAAAAATAAAGATTACCTTTTCAAGAAATACTATGACTTAAAGAAAAATTCTCAGTTCAATTAGAAAATAATTAGAAAAATGAACATAGAAAAATAACATTTTGATGGTAAACCTAACCCAACTACAAGTTTGCCATATGACAACAAGAACAACAGCACAAGGCTATTATAAGAAATGAGTGAAGAAACTCTCCTGAAATATGTCTCACCATGATTGGCATATTGACTATTTCCACAGATATTTGATGAACCCACATAAAACAGATAATAGGGCTCAGGTCATACTCATCAAAAATACTCCAGAAAAGCCGCCTTTACATTCACAACTTGACCTAGAGAATTCCTTCAAAGAATTTCTTTCAGAGGCGCTGACACAAAGCATCACTGAAGTAACAAGTGCCGAAGTATAAACAAACAAAAGTAGGACCCTTGAAATCTTAGAAACTCAATAGATTTATTTAACCAAGAGCTGAAAAAAATGTGTATCGGTGCCTCCACCCAGCAGACATTCAGTGATTTGGAGCCTGATTTGGAGTTTGTATGTCTGAGTTTTCTATGATAACATTTTGATGCTCTACAGTTGCCAGTTGCTTCTTTCTCACATACTAGTAGTCAAAATTCAGGAAGTGTATTTGCCTAAATCTACATTGAGAGTCTGGGGCTCAGCCAGAGCTTGTTTTCTAGATCCATTTGTTCTTTATCCTCTGAATAATATGTTGGGGCTCCTTATACCTCTGTTCTCATGTTACCTATTTTAGTTAAGAAGGGAAAATGAGATGATTTAAAAATAACTGTGATCTGTATTTCTTTTACTTATATAAAGAATTGCTTTATGCTATATTAATACTTTGCTACTGCTTTTACAATTTTTCCCTTGTGAATCTGGTATGTGCATGCTGTCACATGCTGACAAATTACAAGCCCTTCACCCCACCCCGGCCTATGCACATACACACGAGTACATACTTCACTATCACTCCCCAGTCAGATACTTTTGAGAATATACCAGGCACTATGCTAAGCATTTTACAAACGTTATACAATTCTCAGGCATTATTGATGTTTTACTGATGAAGAAATCAAGTCTTGGTTTCTTTCCCAATATCACAACCTATAAAGTGGTAGAGTTACATTTTTTTTCTAATATCAAGGCCCAGAGCTTGTAATCTCTAAGTTATATACTTCTCTGTAGAACACATGTGGATACACACATGTGTTCTCCAAATCTGAAATCCAGGAAGATTCAGGAATACATGTGCTTAGATAAGTAGCTTCAACAGAGCCAGCACTTAATTAACCAAGAAGAAAACTTTCTCCATTTTCTCAAAAGTCTGGAGCAACTCTTAGCTGGATCATAGCAGTACAAGACAGAAGGCCTGCTAGAGGCTAAAGCTAAAATTGAGTGACATTATGGCCAAGGACCCAAGATTGCTCAAATTCTTCCCTGTCTAGTCTATCTTCCCTTGACTTCTCATATGTTCTAAGGGATCTAAATGCAAAGAGCAACGGCAAAATAGGAAACAAAGAGCTGTTTAGTTACTAGCTGTACAGCTCTAACACAAAGGTTTCTTAACACCGAGACTAACATTCCAGCCTAAGTGGGATCTCATATGTAGCTCTTACCCCAGTCCCAACCAAAATACTTGTTAAGCCTTAGAACAAGTACAGTTCCCTAAGGTTAGCACTTAAGTTTACTCACCTTCGTAATAACACGGAATCAACAGAAGAAAAGAAAAGAGAGGATCCGAAGAACCTCTGTGTGACCTATTGGAGCAAAAAAGTGCAAGGGGGAGTGAGAAAGAGTGGAGGGTATCCCCCTAATAATAATCGTCTTAGTCCACATGTCAAGGTCTAGCCAATCACAATATGAAGGAGTAAGTCCTCTGTTGTATATGACCCTGGGTATGTGAAGAAGTTGTATAAGCTCTTTTGTAAAAAAGAAGAAGGCTGAAAAATATATCCCCAACACAGATATACTCTATAGTCTAATCATTCATTCAGTCTGCAAATATTTCTGTGCCAGGCGCTGTTTCAGGTCCCAGAGATATTTCAACAAACAAGTACATGACATGCCATCATCAAGACTATATATTAGTGGAAACGTGGGGTGTGTGTCATTATTATGTAAAGAGTAATTTTAGAGAGTAATCATTGCTGTTAAAATAAAATTGGAAAGTTTTACCCCATGGGGGAAGATCACAGGATTTAAAGTCCAGAAGCCTGAGTTCTTCAGATATACATTGTTACTCAATGTGCTATTACCGCATAGTTAATATAGGCTCTCATTTGTAAAATGGAAAGATAAAATTATGTAAAGATATAAGACTCATGAGAAACAAATATAAGTTATAGCTAACGTCAGTTGAGTTCTTCTGTTTAATCACTGTTTAATCACATTACCTGTCATATTAATTTTAATCTTTTAGACAATCCTAAGAGGTAAATACTACTGCTATGCCTGTTTGACAGATGAGAAAACTGAGGTAGAAAGATGTTAGATAATGTGCGAAAAGCATGTATCTATAAATGGAAATATCAGAAATTGAGCCAAAGTAATCTGTTAAACTTGAGCATACCACTACAGTTGTTTTTATTTTTTAAAAATCTATAAAACTATATAAAATAATTTTTTGAAATTGCTGTAGCCAATTAATTTTTTGCAGTAATTTTTTTTCCTGGTCAGGAGAAATTCACGTGGAGACCCATGAGGTCTCAGGATAGAGTTATGACACCTTGTCTCTCTTAGCCAAGATTCAATTATCTCTAGTAGATTTGAGAGTTGGTCTTTAAATAGGTAGATGTGTTTTCCTTAGGGCATAAATCCTACTGAGAAGGGAGATGGCAAGTAAGATCAATATGCTTCAAAGTTTTGTAATTGTTTGCTTTTTTGGTCCTTAAACTTTTCCCCGGTTAAAATCTGTTTTTAATAACATGGAATTCGAAGTTGCTGTGTGCTCTGAAGAAGAAAGATACAGATGTGGGGGATTTTAGGAGACAGAAAGAAAATCAACACTTGATAAAATTGGCCTGAGGTTTGCCCAGTTCCCAGGAAGATAAAGTGTAGTGTGAGAATATGAAAGCCAGATAAGGCATGCCCTGCTCTTCAAAGAGATTTAGTCTTATTGCAGAGACCAAACGTGAGTATAAAACCAATAGTCCTACAATAAATAAAGAGAATGATGGGATTAAATACACAAAGAATGAAAAAAGAATCTAGAAATTAGAGTTGAAGTTGCCAGTTTTACATGCTCTTACACGTCTTCTAATTTCGACCTCTCAGTAGTAGTGTCAGAAACATTCGTAAGCAGGGCATGGTGAATATACGTTAGTGGAAGGTAGATGTGTCAGGGAACACCACACGTGTTATGTTAGACAGAACCTTCGGGACCAACTCACTAAACTCACATGGATTGCAAGAATATTAAATAGGAGCAGCATGAGATGTAGAAGCATGAATGAGGAAGTGTGATAAAGTCACGTGGAGCGGAGGATTCTTGGTGCGAGCAGCACAATGCGAAATTGAACACATGGCAAAGAGTTTTAAATTCCAAAGTAGTTTGAACCATAGCATCATTATCTGAGGCCATTGCTTTGGCCGAAATGATTATCTTCCAAAAGACACGAGCTCAGCATCTGGGCACAGTAACACTGTGTTGTCCCAGTCTTGGACTGAGCCAAGTTTAGGGACTCACAGTCCTGGTTTTATAGGCAGTGCCATCATTAAGAGACAAAGCACCACCGAGATTGAAAATGAACAGATTAAGCATGCCTGTCACTCAATCCGGCTGTGTGTGGTGGCTAATGTGGGCAGCTCCGCTCTATTTGAGCCGAGTCTCTTGGGAACAATTTAAAAAGTGTGACTTAAATGGAGTCACTGTAAATGAGTCTGTACAAGGCAGGCTTTGAATAATGTCATGTGGGAATCAAGCTGTTTGTGTCAGAGAACAGATGACAACCTGAGAGCTGGAAGTGGTGTCGCACTTTAAAGAGAAGACATTCAGTCTTTAAAGTGTTCAGCGTTTCTCAGCACCACTTCAGAAGTGAAGCTAGTCTCCACTTCCAAGACTGAAGATATTTGTATACTAAATGTATGTTCTAATTTCTGATATGTGCTATTTATCTCATTTAGAAATAACAAAGAAAGCTTACAAAGCATGCTGGCAAGAAGTGAGAAGTGAGAACCCTTTTAGGCCTGGGTTCTCAAGTAATCTTTATTTACAGTGTATGCACGAAGTAATGACCTTTCAAAAAGTGAACTTTCCAGAATGCCTTTTCATGTAAATAAGCTCTCATTACATCTTCAACAGCAATTATGATTTAAAAAATAAAAAAGAGTTCATGATTTGGAATCAGATAGTCTTGAATTCTAATACCAGGGCTGCCATGGGCTAACTGTATAACCTTCAATGAGCCGCTTCACTTTTATAAACCTCAGCGTAGTATCAAGAAATTATAATAATACATACCTACAGTGATACTGAAGGGATTAAATAAGAAAGGATGTAAAGAAAAAGTCAGTGGTACATAATAGATATATATCAAGTAACTCAGTCTATTTGCTTATTCTAAAGTTATTACTTTAACCTCTTTTTGAAATTTTTCTAATCTAGGTCTTTCTCAATAATAATAATAATATTAATCTTTTTTCACCTGTAGTCAGATTACATGTTTTAAAAATAAATTTACCATTAGTTTACTCAAAAGGTAAATTAAAAATGTCAGCACTTCCTTTACGAGCCCTTCTTCTATATAGGGAAATGCTCTTAGACTAGATTGCTCACCTTATTCCACAGTCTTTACTCCTGATGATTTTTGACCACTTCCCAATTCAAATCTCAGAAACAAATCACAGGCAGGCAGGTTGTAAAATCTGTCACCCTATTTATTGCCGAGCTTGACTCAAATGATCCATCCACTAAGTGGATATTACCTTTCTACATCATAACTCAACAGGAATCCCTCCTAAAGATGCAGGATCAAAAATGGTGATTTTTATGATCTGTTTAGAAAGGGGAGGTGATATAGTCCCGTCGATAGTTTGAAACAAGTAACTGATCTCTGCCAGAGTCTCCAAATACTTTTGAAGAATTATTTATCGAAGAAAATGAAATTTAACTTTAAATGACAGAAATCAGACATGATGACAGCTATCTATGTAAGTGCATGCCACAAAAATCTGAGGGAAGTATCAAAAATAGAATCCCAGAAATATTTCAGGCAGTGACAGCAGCCGTTCCTAGGGAAATGTTCAGCCTCGTGTATGCTTTTAGAGGGGGACAGTTTTTATCATTCACCATTTTTGATTGCTGAACTTCTAGCACCTGCTTGGTCACTTTTAGAGACTATTATAGTGAGTCTACAAATATTTGAGAGAAATAATTTGGGTACAGCTGGAATAATAATTCCTGACACCACTTGCTTCACTCCCATCGATGCAACATCCATGGTCAATGATGATGCAATTGAATGTTTTTGTAGCTATCCTAACAACAGTGAGGGTGAAGTTGACTTTATTTTGAATTAGCTATTTCAAAGAAACAATGAAGGAAATCTTGTAATTAAAAACTTTTTTAAGTAATAAAATGTATCTGGTTTTCCTCCATTGTAAAAAATCTGAAGAAATGGATCAACGAAGGCTTGATGTTGGGAACTATGATCCCAGCTGTGCCCTGATTAGCTTAGAACCTCATCCACGACACCTAACATCTTTTGGCTTTCATTTCTTTGCAAAAAAATATAGATGATAATTTATAGCTATTGGGATTGTTGCAATGACCATTGCAACATCATTGCAATGATACAAAATAGATGACTGTGTATTAGAAGACTTGGTACATAGAATATTCTCAAATCAAAGTGTATTCACAGGGAGATTAGTAAGAATGTATCTCAGATTATAATGCAGTTATTTCAAGGGTTGGGATATTTAGGAAGTTTTAAAGGGGTTTTAAAAGATGAGCTAAAGCCAAAATCCAAGTGCATTATTGTCTAAGTCTACATATGCGTATGAATATTGTTAAATAAAATAACTGGACATTTATATAAAAATAAATGTTAAAGGAGGGTAGTTATTTAAGAAGATGCATTTTGATTTGATACCTGCAGGTTAACATGTGCTCATGTGTCTTGATTCACATGTTTCCACCCACACAGGATCACTGAGTATGCCAAGAGGTATTTTGGCCCCATTTAGAAACACATCTCTTAATATTAGTGCTCCCCACAGTATATACTATCATTCTATTCTAAGGGGAATTCCTGGTGAAGGGAAAAAAAATGCAAATCTTTGCTAAATTTAAGAATTTTTATAAAGCTAAAGTTGTCTCCTGCTAATCCAGAAATATATTGAAAATGTTATTTTTGCTAAAATATTGCAAAATGACAGTACCTCTGAAAATTAAGCACTGCTTCTTAGCAAGGGTCTTGGAGGTAGATGGGACGCTTTCGCTACCTGACAAGGGGTTATCACTATGAAGCACAACAGAAGACAAGGTCAAAACAAGGCCAATAAAGATATGAAGCATTTTGAGATTCAGCTGGTTTATTACTTATAGAGAAAGAAAGAATAGACAAAAGGGCCAGCCTTCTAGTCTTTGTTCCACTTACCCAAAAGGATGCCAGTGATGACTGCAGTGCAAGATGTGGGATATATTACACTGCTGAAAAGACAGATCTAGACTGGAGCTAAGTGGTTATGTATTCTGCATCTCTACTCTGAGAGAGATGGGGCAGGAAGCCCCATACTTTTCTGAACCTAAGAGGCAATGAGAAAGTATCTAATGGCATTTCCCAGGGTAGATAGGGAGACAAGTGGGTGATGGTCTCCTAGCAGCAACTCACAGGCCTTGCATGCTTTCGAGTTCTGGAAAAATTACAAGGAGTTCTAAGACTCAGATAAGATGTCATGCAAGCCTTTGCCTGGGTGGTCTATGTGAATATGTGCAAGGTCACAAGGATGAAATAACAGAGATATCCTCCTACAATGACATATGTGTTGATCTTTCACAATAAGAAAAGTAGATTATTCTGCCTTCTCAACCCAAAATATCAAGAGTAGATAATAGTACGATAAAAGTTAAAATCCTAAACTTTTCACAAAAAGTTTTTAATCCATAATTTGACTCTCATGAGCTAGGAACAAACTTTCAAAATTGCTTAGAAAACTGAAATAAGCTGACTAGCATTTTAAAAATGTATTAAAATGGTTTCGATATTGTCACTGAAAAACTTTATTATTTCCTTATAAAGCCATGCTTCCTTATCCTCATCATAATTCATCTGGAACTCTAACTGGAAGAAGCTAGAAGAACATATAATCACCAAAACTCTCGAGCAAAACTGATCTACAACGTCAAAAGAGAAAGACAAATAGGTCATATGGGAATCATTGGGAGCTAGGTTGGGATAAATTCTGGGCTTTTATCTATCTGACTCGGACCTACTCTCTATAGTTCTTCTCATCTAGCTACCTCTTTGGCAAGGTAGGTCAGGAGAAAGTAAAGAAACTCTCACATCTGACTGAGTCCTGTTCAACATTTATTTACATTGCTTAACCATGATGAGAAGTGACCTCATGTAGGGAAGAAGCTCAGGCTCTAGAAGCAGAAGAACTCTGATATTTCTTAGCTTTGTAACAGAAAACACATTAATAGAGACAATTCTGACTCAATTTCCTTATCTGCCACACTACAGTGATGAATTTAAAAACTATATTATTAACTATCCATAAGCTCCCTACATCTACTTCTACAAGCTAACATTGCAGACATTTACAACCCCTGCCAGAGGGATTTTTATTGGCTTCAGTCACACTGTCAATCAATGTGTATGACAGACTAAGTGCTGAAGAGTTAATGCCCTTGGAAGTAGCTCGAGGTCTTGAATAAATACCTTAGCCTTCTTATCTTGGCCACAATGTCAACTCTTAGGCATATTCTATAATGTCTCCGAGGGTTCCTCAGCATGAGTAAGCTCCAGCTTTCACAGGGGTAACTGGCTTGGTTCTACAACCTTTATTGGCTTTTCCCTTCTCTGCCTCATTTTTCACTCTTCTACCAGTGTTCTCTTGGATGAACTCCCATATAAATTATTGGACCTTAAATTCTTGTCTCATCATCTGCTTCTAAAACCAAGGTATGAGTTTATAAGGTGAAACTCACAAAATAGTATATAAATGTTAAGGGTCCAGGATGCAAACATTACCATAAAAGTATACGTTGCTTGAAATTCTCAGAAAATTAGAAAATAGGCTTTGCATTTACACATGACAAGTAGTGGCTTTTTAGCAAGTTAAACTAGGTCTATGAGAGGCATATCTGTCATCTGACTTACATTTATATAAGTCCCCACTACATTAGGTGGTTGTGAGGTTTATAATAAATGGGATAATACATATTTAAGTATATTGTAAACTGTTAAGTTTATGAGAAATGTATATCATTTCTCAGAGTGATTTTCATGTCAGATTAATTATTGAAATTAATATGAAATTAATTTTGATCAGATATATTTTATAGCTTTGATCTTCTTTGCCAAGTTCATTCAACTTTACTACAGGTCTAAAAAAGAACACTCATTGTTACTCCTCCTTATTCCCATTCCACAATCTGTTATTTTTCTTATTATCAGAGGAGATCTGCAGCTATAGAAGTTTATGTGTGAAATCCCTATGCTAAAATATTCAGCTTAGGGGTAGGTCACACTGGTGATTCTTTGTACAATATTATCAGAATCTAACAGAAGACTCAATCCTCTGCCTCAATACTTATGAAAAAGCAAAGCCTGACCTTTTCATCCATATTCTGTGTGTTGGGTTTGGTTTTCTGAACCAATCATGACACAGTCAGTAAACAAGATTCTTAATGCTATTTTTATTTGTTAGTTTTGTTATATAAGCAATATTTCTTAATTAATAACTGGTGTACTTTGGGATTCAAACTTTATTGTGTTAAGTGCTGCATAGTAATCTTGTCTTTTGACTTTGGGACTCTTAAAGCAGACAGTATCATGTTTAGAGCAGGGTTTTGTTAAAAAAAAAAAAACCTGCAAACTTGTTTAGAGAGGCTAAACGATAACTTTGAGGCACATGTGTGTGTGTGTGTGTGTGTGTGTGTGTGCATGTATAACTCTTTTTCAGAGGTATTATGGGACTATTGCTCTAGATGGCCAAAGTAATTTCAGGTCAGGATTAAAGAAAAGTATTTGTTGCTACCAGGATTCATTTTTATCACTCCCTAGCTCACCACAGCTTTGTTATTTGCTGATTGGCAGCATTGTCCAAAGCTTTTTCATAAACTTAAAAAAAAATCATAGTTAAATGAATATCCAATGGGTAAAAATGCCTGAGTTACCAGATTTAAGCCAGACCACTGTGGAGAATGTGACCCAGAGACTTCACCCAGAGGACAGGAAAAGATTTGTCTCTTGGCTCATATCAATTCCTGAAAATGAAAGTTGAGAATTGAGATCTTGGCCTTTCAATATTTTGTCTTGTAAAATCATTACTGCACATAAACTTCTGTAAGAAAGTACATGAGTAGGTCAGCATCAGAATAGCATGCTCTGGGTTGCACTCCCAAGAGTCCAGGGGAAATGAATATTTGGCATTAGGCTGAACTTGCTCACTCTATTCCAAGTATGATTAACAGCTGCCGAAGCTGAAGATCCAAGTGTTGCTAACTGACCATAAAATTGAACTTATGACCCCCTACACACTACATTAACCAACAGACATACCTGGGTCATATGTGTACAAAAAAGAAAAAAAAGAAATAGAGAAAAAAAAATGAATGACATGAAAGAACCATTTAGAAGAATCAGAGTGTTACAGTAAAATTACTGACACTAGAATAATGTTGCTTGTGTGAAGTATGTGAAAGTAGGTAGAATATGGGTGTAGGATTAAGAGAGGATCTGACTCCCTGCTAAGTGGTACCTTCGTTTTATTATCTGTAAAACAGGAATGTCTATCTTTCTATCTACAATATATTTACTCATTTATTTTTGTTACATAAGACAACAAACAAGAAGAGTTATAATAATTAAAGTCTATGTCTACAAAGTGTTTAGCACAATATCTAGAAAAAAGGAGGTCTCGGATCAATGGTGAAGACCGGTATTTTTTCAATGAATAAAATCTGAATGGTTTTATAAATAGAAACCATTTATTTATATGTTCATAAAGTCACCACTTAGTCACCGCTGCTATTATGAGTAGAAGTGTAAATATTCTAAAATAACAGAAGTCATGTATAATTGGAAAAGCTGTTCAGTGCTAACTTTGATATTAGTCTACACTTATGAATCTGAATTTAAAAAGAATATGGCAGAGAATGAAGAAATATAAAAGAATTGGGTTTTTACCTATAATATCTGAGTCTAGATAATAATATTGCCAATAACACCTCAAAATCACTCAATTTTCTTATAATATACTAGTTACTTTGACTATTCCAATATATAACTTTGAACAATGACATTCATTTATGTTTTTATATACTAATAAAGAAGTTGGTTAAGATATTTGGAACATGCCAAAGTCTAAAACTGGATGCTTATAGAAAATTCAATAATTTCATGAACTAAATAAAGAATTAAAAAATTATTTTTGAGTCATAAAACATTTTTTCCCTAAAGAATTGCATAGATTTACATACATTTCTCAAAGTTAAATTTTAGAGCACTTTATATATTGAGACTTTTAATATCACTATTGCAAAGTTCTAGTTTAGGTCATCACTATCATAATACTCTATTTGTTTCTAATTCTCTGCCATGAGGTCAGGGCATGATATTGGACTAGGGGAAAATAGAGGTTGAGGTGCCAACTCTGCTGAGCACTGGAAATTTAAATTAGCCCCAGATTATTCACAAAATAGATATTCCATAGGCTAATTATTGCAAAGAAAGATACTATAGAAAAAATAGATATGTCGTGCCTTAAGACTATACTACTAGAATTTCTTTCATGTAACTATTCTGAAGAATGAACTCAAAATTACAAAATACAGCTAAATTTTGTAGTTTTATGTTCGATGAGACTTTGTGATACTTATGGAAACTGAAATAGAAATCAGACCAACCAATAGAAGTTTAAGCACACAAGATGCTGTAATGGAGTTCATGGCAGGTTGGAACCCATTTAAGTTTATGTGTTTGATGAAAGTAATATTCTTTAGGCTTTCATGCCTTTATCCAGGCTACAATAATACAAGCTGTGTCACATGAGTCTTCTCTCATGCCCTCCTGTAGCCTCTCAATTAGTCTAAGGACTGGTATCCGTATGCATAAAAGTCTGTTCTTTTTACAATATAACCAAGCTATGTGGTGCTTTTGGGAATTTGGGTAGAAAGTGGATATTTCAAATGCTCACATTACAAAACAAACCAACACTGTTCCTCAGAGAATGAAGCTCACTAAATGTTTGCTGCTGGCAAATGGATATGCTCTGAAGCCATCCCAGGAGTTTGCTTTGACAGATGTCAGCTGATGAACATTTGCACAAAAGTCTCTGAAATGCCTTATTTTACACCCAGTGTCAGTTGCCACATTACTTTCTTGTACCTTCTGTGTTTCCATTGAATTAGGTTGGAAACAAAGCCTCTTATTTACCGAGCAAATTTTTTTCTATGTGAAATGGTGAACAATTACAACTATTACCCTGTCAACAATTTCCATCAATTCAATTAAAAATGCCTACACACTGTATTCTGAATTATAGTCACCCCGAGTGGAGCCTGACTCTGGCATTCATGACTGGTGAAAAGTCTCTGATCACACTGGGGTGATGGTGGAAGGTTCTTTTATTTGTAGCCTTCTTATGGATTCTGAGAAAGTTAACCATGTTCTATGAATTTTTGGCACAGTGTCATGTCCCTATTCAAAGGAAGAACTTTCCATGACTTACCAAAACGCCATTATGAATACCAAAAAGATACAATGAAAGCACATTTTGATGAATTAAGTATAAATGAAACCAAATTGTATCATTTGGAAATTGTATCTTTTTAGCCAAGAGTTGAATGAGTATGTATTCCAGATACTGTCAAATTCAAAAACAGGGCAAAACATGGGGGAAAAGTGAGTAATTTTTCAAACTCCAAAATATCATCATATTTCAGTGTTTGTATCGGTACTCCTGTAATTAGTACATGCCAAATACTGTATCATTCGATCATATACAATCACTGTAAATATTTCCAAATTAATACCTCACCTACTATTCATAGAAAAGTTTTATCATAAAATTTTTAAACATATTAATTCATTTCTTATTCACTTATCCTGTAAGATATTCATTAAATATTATTTTACTGTGTGACTATAAAATCCATTAACATTTTTCTAGATCATGAAAGAACTTGGTTGACGACCAAAACTCTAGCCATCTGGATATTATACATGTTGGTGGTGAGCAAAATGTTCATTTAAGAATCTATATAATCTATGTATGTAATACGTATAATATATATTAATACAAGTTAACACATCATAACAAGCTCAAGTGAGCATATCAGAGGAGGCCTTATCAGGCTTTAAAAGGCATGAAGAGAGAGGGACTTCGAAGAATCAAGATAATAGACACGTCCTAAGGTTTAACATTAACTTAATATTTTTATAGAATTAACATGGTTGTTTCAATCTATAGTTGATGAAAGGGGGTTGAGAAAAACACTCATGTTAGAAGAAAATGCTTTCAAATTTATTTATAGTTTATTCACTGTCCATTTTTGTTGACATTTTAAGTTTTTGGAAACAACCAGTTTTCAGGTCAAGAACATAGTGGATCAAAATAAATTGTCATTGTTTGCTGCACCAAAAAACATATATAGAGAGATAGATAGAGACAGATATAATGTAATGTAATATATATTGTGTAATGTATATATGAGATATATATATATATCAGAATGATTCCAAACTACATCAAACACCATAAATTCTATTTTTTTCTGTAACATTATCTAACACCTTGGATAACTTTCTGGCTTACAATTCAGAGCATATATTTTAAAAGAAATTAACAAAAGAATTTGAACTGTTCTCTGAATAAATGAGTTCCATAATTCATTGATATTGACTCAAAAATTATTTCTTTGAAATTCTCTTTCTTACCTTTAAATTGTAATTCATATCTGCAATATTTTTATTAGAAATATTCCTATTCATTTTTAAAATAACAGTTTGAATTAAAAATATAAACCAAATTTGACCAAATGATTCTTTGTCGTTCTCCCATCAAGCTTTTTCTATTAGACCCACATCTCAAAGGAGAAACAACCCACATCTCAAAGGAGAAACAACACCAGGATTTATTTCTCATATGTTCACAGACCTGACTTTTCACTTTTTCCAATTTCACATATTCAGTTATCTTCACGCAACAAATGTCCAATCTAATTAGTGGTAGAATACATATACAGGAAGTAACTAAAATGTGGCAGAAATATATATAAATAACAATGTGATAATGCCATACAGCGTTAGAGCTGTGGGAACTTAAAGTGAGCAGTGCTCAGAAAAGGATAGAGGCAGTTGGAACATTATTATAAGAGGAAAAGTGGTAAAATTGAGATTCTCATTTATCAAGAAAAATAAATATATAGAGGCTTATGGATTCTGAGTCAGAGAACATGGTTTCTGATGCAGGTCCTAACTCGTATTAGCTATAAATGTGGAAGAGTCATCTAGTCCCTTTCATATACCAGGAAAGAGAGACTTACATGTCTCTAAGGAATAGTGAAGCCTGATTTTAATAATATGCTGAAAATACTTGTAAACTATAATGCATTAGAAGATATCAAGAATAATTATAATTATAGCCAAGGTCCCAGGATGAGGACTTCTGTTGCCCTCCTGCATTGGGGATGCTAAAGGAGCTCAGAG
>NW_006494609.1:9749396-9874303 GCF_000325575.1 Pteropus alecto
CTAGCCGTGTGCTGTCCAACAGCAGTCACGAGTCACACAGAGCCATTTAAATGAATAAAATTAAATATAATTGATAATATAGTTTTATGTCCAAGTAGCCACATTTCAATATGCTTAATAGGCACATATGGCTAATGGCTACAGTATGCACAGATACAAATCACTTCCATCATCACAGAAAGTCTTTTTTACTTTATTATGTTTTTTGTTTTGTTCTCTAAGCTCTGCTCTAGAGGTGTCGTTCTCAACTGGGCTCCATTCTGCTGTCCGTGGGATATCTGGCAATGTTTGGAGACTATTTTAGTTGTCATAACCGGAGTGGCATAGGCCAAAGGTACTGCTTAATACCCTACAATGCACAGAAAATTCTTCCACAACAAAGACCTGTCAGGTTCCAAATGTTAGTAGTGTCAAGGCTGAGAACCCCTGCGCTAGGGCAAGTAAGGCCAAGTTTCAAATATGAATTCTCCAGACATGTGCAGCTTAGGGAAGGAATTCACCAGCAGAAAAATGTCACCTCTGCTTATAACATTGGTCAGCTTTTTGAAAGAAGTTCTAAGTGATATTGATTTGTCACCTATATAGCCCAAGAAAGAAAAACATCGCAAGCTCCTTGAAACAGAGAGCCTGGAAAATAGCTGTAGAAAAATCAAAGAAAGGCCAGACTACCAGGAGGAGCTAGGATCATACTTGAGGACATGTTATTAAGATTAGAAAACAAAACATCGATATTGCTGTCTTCTGACTTGTGTGAGTTGTCGCTCACGCAAGGACTAAAAGAGGAACATGATGCCAAAGAAACCACTAGAAACCACCTGGCAAGCCCAGAAGATAACCTAAAGGAAATAATACAGTGAACACTTAGACACCTGTAATTTTTGTTTGCGATAAGGCACAATAAAACATGTGTCCACCAGGGCATTAAAGATTATCTCCTTCAAATAGTAGGCTATTTTTTTCACCTTGAAAAGGAAAATAAACCTTACAAAGTGTGGCGGACACTGCCTATATTGACTTTGTTTTATTTTATCAGTTCTAAGCCCACCTCCACATAGCTGATGGCTGACTCTGAAACAGAGTGCAGTTCACTCGCCTTGAGGTGGAGCGACCTCTGGGTGTGATTTATGCTCCAGAACTCTCTGAAGGGTCAGGTTGAGGTTATTATACCTTTGTTTGGCTTCCTGCCCTCTTCCCTTCTGCTCCCCACTCCTTAGGTTTTCTTCCTAAAGCTTTTACATTTCCTTAATCCATCACTTGCACGGTGCTTCAGGGTTGGCTCTTGAGAACCTGTCCTGCGATGATAATGTGCAGAAGTCATTCATTCCTCTATCATTTTGTGTTTTCAATTTTTTTTTCGTTTCAGCTCTTACCATGATTATTTTCTTTCTTCTCATTGATTTTTTTTTCTCCTAATTTCTTCAGTTGAAATTTTAAGGCAATGACTTGAAATCTTTCTATTTTTCTCCAGCATGTGCATTTAATGCTGTGTATTTCCCTCTAAACACTGCTTTAGCTCCATTTCATAAATAATATGCCATGTTTTCATTGGATTCAATTCAAAATATTTTTTGATTTAGCTCGTGACTGATTTTTGACTGCCTGCTTGCTCTACTTAATTTTTACATTTTCAAGGATTTTTCAGATATCTTTACATTACTATTTTTTAGTTTAACTCTGTTGTATGGTGAAAAATACTTGTATAATTCATTTCTTTTAAATGCATGAACAATTATTTTCTGATGTATTTTGGTAAATGTTCCAAGTACACTTAAAAATATTTGTGTTCTAATACTGTATGTGGAGTAAGCTATTATTGCCAAATAGTTTAACTGGTTGATAGTATTATTCACATCTTAGATAAACTATACCGATTTTTCTGCTTTTTTTATCAGTTACCGAGGGAAAAGTTTTCAGCTATAATTGTGGATTTGTCAGTTTTTTTTCTTTATGTTTTAACAGCCTTTGTTTCATGTGTTTTAAAGTTTTGTTGTAAGGTATATTCATATTTAGGATTATTACACCTTCTGGGAAAATTGACTCCATTTTCATTATGCACTTTCTTTCTTTATCATGGATAATATTTCTTGTACTGAAGTATGTTTTTCTGACATTATTATAACAATTGTAACTTACTTTTGTATAGGGTTGCATGGCATATTCTTTCTATCCTTTTATTTAATCTTAGATTTGTCTTTATATAGGAAGTAGGTTTCTTGTATATATCATATAGATTAAAAAAATAGAATCTGCATATCTGTACCTTTATTTGTTATTTTAGTTATCTTCATGCATCGCCAGCATCAAATTCTACTTGCTTTACCTTGTGCTTAGTGTGGAGGCTGGTGTGCCTGAGGATTTTTCTCGATGATCCTTAGCTTTTAGTTTATCAGTGCCTTTGAGTCACAAAGTTCTCTCTCTGTTCAGTGTCTCCTCAGATTAGTCTTATTGCGAAAACAATAAGTCTGTTTGGCTAAGGTCTCAGGGTCAGAGCTTTTTCGGTGGCCCTGCCCATCTCATGGCTTGTATCTCTGGCAAGTCCTGTCCAGAAACAATTTCCTGACCCTCACCAGTGGCAGGAGATCCTTAATGTCACTGATATAGAATCTTAAGGCCAGGACTTTTGCCTGCCCATCCCCTAGGGTAGGCAAATTAGACCTAGGGCAGGTCTTTTTTTTTTCCCCCACACTCTCCCTGGTTACAAAGTATTCTTCATCTGAGTCTGGGAGGTGATAGGATTCACTACCATCTCATAGAGGCATAGGGATTGTTTTCTGCAGAGGAAAAAGGCCTGGTTGTGGGTCTCTTGCCTTTCTTTCAATGGCTGTCAATTCACTTTTTGTTGTCCACCCTACCAATGAAAGTTTGTCTGGTCTCCCACCTCAGTCTCAATTTTCCTTGTGAGCACCCAGTGAAATTCAGGGAGAAGAGATTGTGAGTGTTTTCAAACTCCCTTCTTTCTGCATTATCAGGCTAATCTACTCTAGGGCATCAGCAATATATTAAAACTTTTAGCTAAATGTTATCCCCTATTCTATGTGATGCGATATCTGTTCTTCCTGTGCTCTGCCACTGCCTGGTCACAGCTCCCGTCTCAGCTCCCGTCTCATTCTTCTTTAGATTTGTCTTTCCTTGGCTCTCAGGTTACTTGTTTGCCCTGCAGTATCAGCTCTATGATGGGTTTTAAAAAAGGTAATGCTGGTAGTTTGTTTTTTATTCTTGTTACTAAGGTAGAAGTGATATTCTTTCCAGAGTTCCATGTGGAAACTATTCCCTTTACTTTTAAACCATAAATATAGACATGGATAGATTAGATGGAGAGAGATAAAGGGAGAGAGAGAGAGAGACAGAGAGAGGGAGATAGAGAAAGAAATAGATATAAATGTACAGGTGAGTTTCTTTTAGATAGCATATAATTAGCATACTGACAATTGTCTTTCATTTGGAATACTCAGACCATTTGCATTTAACACTATATTTATTGTTAGATTTGAATCTATCTTGCTAATGATTTTCTACTTTTTACTTGTTATTTCTTTCTTTCATTTTTAATTATTTATCTGCAAGATTTTGGATTAATTTTAGTTAAACATTCTTTATGATTCCCTTTTATCGTCATTTTTAAACTTAATTGTTACACTTTTTATATTACTTTATTTTAATGAATGCCCTAGGCTTTATAATATACATCCTACTTATCACAATTTACCTTCAAGTAATATAACATTCCTTCAAGTATATTACAAAAATTGTTCAACGATGTACTATGAACTCCTCCCTTCCATATTTTATGTTGCTTTTTTCATATGATTTATTTTAAATACGTAAATATATCCTGCTTAAGGTTCTCAGAGTGTCTTTTTTTAAAAAAAAAGAATGAAAATTTTCTTTTTTTAATTGTTTTTAAAAGAATTGATAACTTTTAAAAATATTTCTTTGACTCTGCTTCTTCTTCCATTCCAGTTACACATATAATAGATTATATGATATTGTCTCACTGCTCTTGGATACTTGGTTCTTATTTGTCTTTGTGTCTCAGTTTGGATGATTTCTATTGACCTGTGTTCAAATTCACTGAT
Source organism: Pteropus alecto (assembly GCF_000325575.1). Classification (NCBI taxonomy): domain Eukaryota; kingdom Metazoa; phylum Chordata; class Mammalia; order Chiroptera; family Pteropodidae; genus Pteropus; species Pteropus alecto. The sequence goes on from NW_006494609.1 coordinate 9,753,473, forward strand.
TATTTTTTTGGCAATGTCTAATCTACTAATGAGAATGTCAAAGATTTTCTCTGCCTTGGTATCACATTTTTAAATTTTTGTATTTTCTATTTGACTCTTTTTATAGTTTTGACAAAGGTTCTCTCTTGACCAAACTCTAGCCAGGCTCCTCTGAGCCCTCCTTGTGTATGTGTGGGATTCTTTCCTTTTTCCCTTTGAGATATATATGTATCTCCTACAACTCAATAGTTTATTTCTCAAGAACCTGAAAGTCATTCCTTTAAAATGTAATCATCGGGAAAGATAGAGCCTCTGTTTTCCAGTCCCTGTGGGAGGCTAAAATCATAACTTAGACATTTGACAGCTTACATACACAGATTGGCATTTACACTGACTAACCTTTTGTAATTTTTTTAATTTTTTTTTATTTTCTTGGTTCTGCTGAGCCCTTGCTCACTCTCTTCCCTACTTGTCTTCATTCTCAGTTTAAAACTCTTAGTCACTGTCTTTCAAATCAAAATTGAATTCAGTTTATGCCATACCCTGTTCTCCATTATAATAGTATATTACTCATTAAAATATGTGCTTATTACTTTAACTTTGGCAGTTTCCTTTTTTTTTTAAATCTCCTATCACTTTACGCAATTCACCTTTTCCACTAGATCTTTCAGCAGGCTGATCATGGTTCTGTAAATCTCTTGTCTAGTAGTTTCAACACTGGTGTCATCTATGAATCTGGTTTTATTTTTGCTTTGTCTATTCACTGTAGATTGTGTGTGCGTGTGTGTGTGTGTGCGTGTGTGTGTGTGTGTGCATGTGTGTGCGTGTGTGTGTGCGTGTGTGTGTGTGTTTAATATTTTTTTTCTGTGTGCTAGATATCTTTTAGAAGAAAAGATACTGAGGTAAATAGGATATAATTCACACGGGAATGAGCATGCCTCTTCTCAGGCAGTTAGTGTGGGAGATCAAGTCAGTCTCGTTAGTTGAGCTGGCTTTGGGTTTTGTGGTTACCATATACACCCTAGCATATATACCACAAGACTTAAATACTTCTAACAATCCTTGGGATGAGGGCTGGGATCCCAGAGGATATTCTCAGTATTCGTATCCTACTCAGTATTTGAACTCTTCAGTCCTCAGACATCCCTCTGTGTCGCAGAAAAAACCTAGCATAATGTTGCCCTGTTGTCTTCATCCATCCTCAGTTTTAAATAGGCGTCTTATTTCTAGACTTCAGAATAGGATTTTATCAATGTAGAAAGTGATTTAAAGAAGGATTTTGATTCTTAAAACATTATTCAAAAAGTTGGAGAAGCTATCTGCAGATGGGCTTCTGGGAATACTCAAATGGCATTCAGAATTGCCCTGCCAAGGCACTGCTGTCTCCGTTACACTGAAGAAGCTGACAGATGATGATGTCAGTGTCCTCAGTATTGGTTCAGGATTGCATCTTCTTAGCTCTGATCCAGGGGTTAGGAAGCAGCTTCTGGATCTATTGGCTCCAGAGGCAGTTCTTTCTAATTCCCCAAGTAGAAGGTAAGCTTCATATGTGCTGGCCTTCCTCCTAACTAACTTAGTTCCAAATTTAATGTGATCAGGCATGTATCATGTTGATAAAACTGAATTATTACCAGGATAATAAGAGCACGGGATTTTAGGAAATACAGTTTCTTTGTGAAATATTTGCAGCAGAGGCCAGTGTTCTAAAAGGAAGTTAGAACAGGGGTGGAACAAGCCTTCTCATCATATCCACTACTGATATCAATTCTCCTTACACAGATCAATGTAATCTTAATCAAAACCCCAAGAGTTTTCAGGGACCTTCGTAGAGACTGTGAAATTTATATGAAAGAGCAAAAGAACAAGTAGAGTCAATACATTATAGAAAAACAAAATGAGGATGGTAGATTTTCACTATAAGAAAAGACATTTTCACTATAAGAAAATATTATTTATTATGAAATGATAGAAATAAGATAGGGTGAGATTATCATGAGTATAAACAGGTCAACTGCACAGAAATAATTTTTTACAAGATGAAAAATTTTACTTGAGATATATATAACTTACATATGCATATATGTGTATAGTTTACATATTTCCAAATAAATGATTGACCTAACATATATAAAGTAGAACTCTGAATTTGTAGGAAAAAGAACCAGGAAGCACATTGAATCTTTGTGATGACAGCAGACGGAAAATATGTTTTAAACCAAAAAGTAATAATAATAATTCATAAATCCATTTCCCTTAAAATTAGTAATGTCTGTTTCTCACTTGACACCACAAATAAAAAGACCAAATACAAACTGGAAAGAGATAGTGATAGCATATACAATGTAGAAAGATTACTAAACAACATACATAAAGGAACCATTAAAAAACCACTATGAAAAAAATTGACAAATTATTTTGGCACTATTAAAAATTGGCAAAATACACAAACATGTATTTGACAGAGGAGGAAAGACCAATGACCAGTAACCATATGAAAAGTCTTTCACTTCATTAACAGCAATGAACTGCAAATTAAAATAATGAGGTATCTTTTTTTACTCCTCAGATTGACTTCCCTTAAAAAATCCAATAATATCCAGTCATGGAAATAATGTGAATTGATAAAAAGAGAGGAACATATGTACAGAAGGAAAATAAATTGCTATCACTATAATGGAAAATAATATTATATTACCTACTAAAATAGAAAATGAATATATCCTATAGCTCAACAATATCACTCTTAGGTATATACATCAGAGAAATTCTTGTACCTCTGCTCTGGCACATGAACATATACAAGAAGATTCTTAGCAACTTTCTTTATGAAAGCAAAACACTGGAAACATCAATAAAGAAAAAAGGATAAATAAGTTATATTTACACAATGCAATACTATAGAAATAAAGAGCTACAGCTAAACATATGGATGTGGTTGGTTCAACAAACTTAATTTTGAGTAAAATTGAGAAACCTACAAAAGGATACTTACAGAACTATATTAGTTGTATAATGTCTAAGAACATAGAACAAATTGCTAAGTGATGTGTGGTATATGCATATATACATATGTGGTAAAAACTATTAAGACAGCCAAAGGGATGATAAACAGAATTTGGAATAGTGGTTTTCTATTAGAGAAAAGGAAAGAAATGTGATACATTTGTCACATAGATTATTCTATTTCCTAATTATAGTAGCAGGCAAAGACATGTTTGTCTATTATTATATAGTCACAAATATATTTATATATGTATTTATACATTACATATACTTATATATGTATATGTATTAATAATTTCATTTTAACAAATAATCATTTTGCAGCAAAATCATTGGCAAGAAATAAACAATTTTATTAAAGTTGTTTTGGAGAAATAAAGGAAGGCTTTTCATTTTATCAGCCATGTATCAGCCAACCAGGATGTCACCTATCTTTATTTCTCCCATATCTTCTCCCTGTATTAGTCATTGTCCAGTCAGAGAAAAAGGAAACTGAATATTTCGAATAGAAGTAAGGTAGTACAAAGTTTGATTACACGTGAGGGGCTAAACTTGAAGAGCCAATGGGGGAAAGGGAGTAAACAAAAGATTATCATCTCCAGGAAGACAGGAAAACCAAAGCAAGAAACCAGAACTGACAGTAGAAGAAGAAGGTCCCCGCTTCAAAGGCTGTCACCACCTCCGGCACTGAGATCTGGGAAGAGGGGCCACTCCCTCCGATGCTGGGACTGAAGAAGCAACATGCCACTTCCAGAGACTATGAAAAAAAAAAAAGGAAAATAGATAAGTGGAGAAAAAGATCTCTTCCCCCACCTTCTAATCTGTCCATAGTGCCTCTCGCTGATAGAACCTAACAATAAGCCAACAGGCAAAGGAAAATGGTAAATGTAGTTTGCAGACTTCTAATCCTCTATCTCATTTCCTCAACACTTGCGCAGACATATTGAGTTTTCATACAGAGCCCACCCTCAGTATGACACTCGGCATGGATTTACACACAAAAACACAAAAATAGTTTTATGGCTGTTGTTAAATCCTTTCTTCCTAAGTAAAATTATGTACCTGGACACATGCTAATTTGGTTTTCATTTCCTATCGTTGAGTCTTAAAATAAATAAAACAAGCTCTTGTTCTAAGGACCAGGAGCTGCGTGAGAGTGGAAGCGTGTGGCATGTAAAGGGTTAAGGAGGCTAGCTATTCTGCAGACAGGAGACAGAGCTGCTGTGATGCTTTGTGGTCACTTCCACTCTAACAAAGCCCCCTGTAAGACAAATCCAAACAACAAACACAGAGACCTAACAAAGAGCCAACTCATGAGGATGGATGTGGCATGAAATCCAGATCCACAGCCAGCCCTTCCATCTTGACCTCATTGCAGAGGGTGAGGAACACATAGTTTAGGGTGAGATACTGGTACCATTTGCTTTTCCCACCCTTTTCTTTTTGCTCTTCAATTTAATTATTTTAAAAAATAAATATTTTCTTTAACCTTGTAACTGGTATTCATGAGTGGACGATTTAAAGCCCCTACAGTATTAATGTCAACCCTTCATATTGCTATAATCCACGTTACAATATTAATTGATTTTCCTTATTTTCTCTCTTCTAAGGGTTTCAAAAGCCACCTTTCTTATTTATTCTTTATTTCTTCAAAGGGCGTATACTGGACACATCATCAGTAGGAGCAAAATTAAGTCAGAGAGCTTCCCCTCTAAACTTTTGTAAGTGGATGTGCTCGGAGTTGACTCTCGGTGTGTTGGGAGTAATTTCTTTTCCTGGTCTCTCTTATTGCCTTTATTATGATTTTTTGATAGAAGTTTGAGACTTCCTTAGACCTTGATTCTAAACCTACAATGATAACCAAGATAAAAGAAGATAGCAATGAGAATAGATTGAAGGGGATTTGAAAAATCAGCCCAGGGCTCAATTCAAATGGCCTGCCAAAGAACTGTAAGATGATTACATATTTTAATTTTCTGGAGACAAGACTGGAACACTGGGAATATGAGAAAAGAGCAACCAATGCATTATTTCTTTTAAATATTTGGTTGGGATGTAGAAATAAAAGACAAAAGCCTCTGGGTTTAACAGCATCATTAGTGTGAAATAGTGTACCTGACTCCAAAAACACGTCAAAAAGCAATACGGAATAGAAGCCAATTCCCAGCAGTTTGGATTTATTATTTATGATGCCAGTTAAACAAGGCTAATGTGCTCTGCAAAAGTGGTTATAGCTGCTATGCAGTATTAGTAGAAATTAGTCAGATGTTACCAGCTCAATACAAAGTAAATTTGCAAAGGTTTCTGCAAATGACAGTTTGGCTGAGTTAACATGACAGTTGAGAGCATCTAAGCTGTTTCAGTATTGGCAAATGGGTTTAGAACCAAAGTCAGCATTTACCAGCGTAGGAAACAAATTCGGCCAAAGTCGGGAAGGCGCAGTAATGAGCTCCAGCACTTTACCCCATGCGCAAAGGTCCATTACCTCATTCCCCTCTTTAATCCAACTCTGACAAGTTTTGAAGAAAATGTATAAGGGTCACTTTCTTCGTGTTGTTGAGCTGCTTCTCCATCCAGCTTCCTCTTATAAAAAATTTTGTGCCCTAGGAATACCCTCTAACGGTGAGTTCCATCCTACAGGTAAGTAATTTTGTCAGCTCACTGTTTTTCAAGCAGATGGTACAGGGAGATATGGTTTTGCGATATTGGGTTGATTAGTAAAGTTATTTTGCTAATGAAAATACTTATAATTATAATACTTGATTTTTAATTCATGAGCACTTTATCATACATTAGTGATGTCTTTTGATAAAAAGCTTAAGGCAATAAAATATCAGCTCCTTTAGAAAACTTATATAATGCATCAAGTATCAGTATATACATATACTCAAAAACATTATTTAAATTACTCGATCTGATCAAGGAAGTTTGTCTGCCCATTTGAAACTACTTGTTGGAAAGAATACATAACTGAGTTTTAGGGGAACTTTTGAGTAATTCTTTAGGGTTGAAGAAGAAAGCAGTATGTGGGCCTCAGAAAATCCATCTCCAAATTGGGTTCAAATAATTCCTGCTTCCCTTTCCTTTCCCTTCCCTTCCCTTTTCTTCCCCTCCCCTTTTCTCTCCTCCCCTCTGCTTCCCTCCCTACTCCTCCCCTCCCCTCCCTTCCCTTCCCTTGCTAGCTCCTCTCTTCTTTCCTTTGATGGGCATGCACTGCACTCTCATTAAACATGAATTTTCCTCCCTTGGGGTAAAAAAGAAGCAATGTTTCATTCCCCAAGGAGCTTGCCCCCAATCATGGGATAGGTAAATTGTAGGAGCTTTAAAAATAATCTGTGCTTTTTAGTGAGTATAAAGATAACTGCGTAATGCTCATGATTAATTTCATACTTGGAATACCGGATTCTGAACACTGTATGCAAATATATGCAAATTAGATGCAGATGGCACAGAGTCAAATCAAAAACCGAGCTCTTAAACATAAGATTGTTCAAGTTACTTTCATGATAGTTAACTTTCTTCTCTCCATTAATTATTGACGCTTCTGTCTCTACTCTTCTGAAATAATTATATCTGTTGTTCTATTCCAGTTCCCATTTCTCTATCTGGACTGTGGCCCTGGCCTCTAAACTATTCCCGGTGCTATTCTAAAGATTATTTTGTAGTTTATCGAGGCCTCTAGGTCATGGAAACAAATAATACAAAATTTTATATACTTAGGTAGTAAAGGGATAATCTTGAAACCATCCAATTTTACTTATGAAAATACCTACTTGTGACACTTGCTTCAAGCAGCATATTCTTGCAGCTATTTCCATAGCCACTCTCTTACCTGAGCTTTGTTACTATCTTCAAAATAGGTAAAGCAAGTATAATTATGTTATATTATATTTAAGTAAACAAAGGCTCAGAGTCAAGAAGTGGCATGCTCCAGCTTACCTACAAAATAACTGATAGCTGTGTGTATTCATTGGCTGGGTTTGCTGAAATGAAGTATTAGACAACAGAAAATTATTGGCTTGCAAATATGAGGCCTGCAAGTCTGAAATCAAGATGGTTCCTTCTGAGAACTGTGAGGGAAGGAGTTGTTTCAGGCCTCTCTCCTTGGCTTATAGATGGCTGTCCTCTAGTTTAAATGACATTCTTCCTGTATGTATGCCTTTGTCAAGATTTCCTTTTTTCATGAGAACACTGGTGGTATTAATTTGAGTCCACTCTAATAACCTTGCTTTAAGTTATAGAATACTTCTATAGAGATCTCATCTCCAAATAATGTCACATTCTGAGAGTTTGGAGGTTTAGGTCTTCAGTGTGTGAAATGGAGCGGTCAGGGGAGGACACAGGTCAGCCCAAAACGTTATAAAATCTGCATCTCTCTGTTTTACTATTTAATGTCTTTCCTGCTGTACCAGCCAGGCTACTAAAGAAAAATGAGGAAATGTTAACAAGGATGAATCAAAAGAGAGCTGAATGGTGAGGAAATAAGACCAAGGTGGGCGATCCCAAGGAAAGTTTAGGAAAAAAAAAAAATCAAGTACCACCGATTGAATAGAGTTCGCAAAATTATTCCAAGGTGATTGCAAACTGAATAATACATAAATCCCCTTCAATACTTTCATAGGATTAACTACAACAAAAGAAAAGTTTAAGAGGGAGTAAGGAAGCACTTGCCTATTCTATTTAGTTTATGGTAATAAATTCCAATTATTTTGAATTGACATTGTTCTGCACAGCCTAAAGTTGACTCCAAAAACTTCCTTCTCTGCTCTGTTTAAGCACCAAAGACAAATGACTATGCCAAATTCTTTGGCATGGCTCCATTTATTTAAAGCTCATCTATGCTTTTCTTTCTCTCTCTGGGGGCCTTTTGGGGAAAAAAAAATGTGCAATCCAAATGCTGAGCCTGTTGTGGATGCTATGATTTCAGAAGAAAAGTGATCTAAACTCAAGTTTCAGCTCCTCTGTTTAGCAGCTTCTGTAAAGAAATTATCCTAATAGAAATGGATGCCAATTTATCGTATAAACCTGGGTGGGGTCATCATCCCCACCTTTTTCCACCTACCTCCTTGTTCCTCCAATCTCATAAAATACTGAAGCTATTAATTCAAAAGACATGTTCACAGATCCTGTTTAGTTCTGCCCCTAATCTTACTCTCATAAATATTTGAAAATTACAGCTAAAACCAGATATGCTTCTCATATAATGAAACTACTGGCTAGTATAACAGCACAATCCTTTAAAGTTCCTGGAGGAGGGAAGTGAGAGATGATGAGATTTGGGGACAGTTTATGTGAGCAATTTGTTATGCATGCAGGAGGAATGGCAACTTGATGACAGATTCACTTCTTGGTCCTGAACCTTAATTAACAAGGCCCTCTGAGATACACACTGAGGAACAATAGGCAAATTCTTCTGAGCATTTCACAGATTATTCACTTATAATCTTTGGGGATTTATTTTATTATTATTTTTCTTTCTTTGTGAGCTGCAGCTTTGTTGCCTTGACATCCACACTCAAGAGTTATTGGTATCAAACCAAGCTATATAAAAAGCTATCAAGCACTTCTTAGATTTTCCACAGTTCAAAGCAGCCTTGGCAGCCTGCCAGCCGCGAAAGATGAGCTGAGCACCAATGTGGTGAGTGTGGCCGCACGTGCAAAAAGGAGCCTGGGGCTGAGGTAGGAAAGGCCCAGAACTTGGAGGGCCCTGGACGGAAGAAAGTTGGATCCTCTCTGTCAGACCCGAGGGTCACATTCTCTCCTTGCAGGGAATAAACGAAATTTAAACGATGTTATTGACTATATGCAATCGTAGTAGAAATACCCCTCTTGGAAAAGGTAACATTTTTCTAGGAAAGAGGAGACCTCATTATATTAACTAGATAAAAAATGAATGAAGATGTCATTTATTTTGGCCCCAGATAGACCAGAGACCTTAAGGTTCAAGAATCTACTGAGACCAAAATGCCAGTGGCTGGCACCTGTGGTAGTAATACATTCTTATCACAGTCAGAGAATATAAATTCAGAATGTTTAAGATAATTTGTGACATTCTATTAACCCCCGTTCTGTCCCAGACACAAGTTTTAAATTTACTCTTAATTTTGTGGTCTGCATTTCCCAATGACAGATGGAGGTGGAAATGTGAGTCACATCTTAGTTCCTTTTTATCTTTCCAAGGCATAATAATTTTTGGTGTCATTTAAGGGAAAGACGATAGGCAGCGCTGTTGATATTTCATAGATGAGGACGTTCTTAAAGCACATGTAGCTAGCTAGCATCAAATTTGAACTCAAGTTCCACTGTCTACCCTCCCATCTCATTGTCTTGATGCAGGAACAGCTTCCCCTGCTTTAGAACATATCCACGTATAAATGCAGGCATCCTACAAGGCTAACGGAGAGGATTCTGTTGGTGTCCCATGCATTTCTCCTAGTCCTTGTCTTTTGAGATTTTGTGGGGCACACACTGGAAGTATAAGTTAACACTCTGGATAACCCTCACCTGGTGAGGGATAGAAATTGGTGGACAGATACCACAGCTTTTTCACCTGTCAGTGTATATAACCACTATATATACTATTTTATAACCTTTTTACTTACTATATCATGAATACCCTTTAGAGCCTTCAAATATTATTTTATAATATTGTTTTGAAAACTGTAGATGATTTAACCTGCTCTATAAACAAAACTTTAGTCAGTATTATAAGATATCTTTTTTTTTTATTTTCTACTAACATAAACATCCTTAAACTTAAGAAATTTTTTTTATTTACATTCCAACTAGCAGTTAATAAAAGCACCAGCAGCTTCTTCACCACTCAGCATTATATTCTTAACATATTTGCTAATTTGCCAATGGAAATTGGAATTTACCACTTACAAACATGATTTTGTTTCTTACCCAGCGATTTCACCTTCAAGTGGTTATTGTAAGTACAGCAGTCTCCTGCTTTGAGAACAGGAAAAACTTTACTGTGAACTTTTCAACTTAACATTTCTTTGTGGTTGAAAACTATCCCCAACAGCTGTCTGAGAATTTATTCAATTCCATTTGAAGCAGCTGTTGGTTTGGGTGGCTGTTGGGGAGGTAAGAATGTTCCAGGGATTGAAGCAGTAAGGAGATAGGACGTTCTGAGGTATTGGGAATTGAACTTCAACAAGATATTTTCTTGTAGGTTTTTTGAATGTGTGGGAGGAAGACTTTTCACTTGTGACCTTCTCATAATATCTCAATCAACAATATCCTGTCTGTCTTTAGGTTTAGAATGCAATAGAGCTGTATATAAATATGACTTTATTTAAACTCTGATTTCCCCTATCAAGACTATTGCACTATAATTCTCATAGTTATTAGAAGGTTATAAGCTTAGTATCTGCCAGGAAACTTTGAGTAATTTTAGGTTTTATATTTCTTGCTGCATCAGTTCCACTAAGAAATTTAGGGGAAACATTTTCTCTTATAAGCATCTGTGGAGTCTGGCATCAGATTTCCAAAATGTAAGCAAGCTAACCACAGTGTCAGAACAAAGTTGTTTTATTGGAAAAGGAGAAAGAGAGAAAAGAAACAGAAAGACATGGAAGGGGACAGGGAGAGAGGACAGAAGGAATGAAGAAAGAAAAGGAAAGAAGGAAAGAAAGAAAGAAGGAAGGAAGGAAGGAAGGAAGGAAGGAAGGAAGGGAGGGAGGGAGGGAGGAAGGAAGGAAGAGAGGGAGGGAAAAACACCTAGAAGACATAATTGATAATGAGCTCCTTGCGCCCAGTCCAGTTCTTGCCAGCAGTGAAGGGAAGGAAGGAAAGAAGGAGGGAAGGATGGAAGGAAGGAAGGAAGGAAGGGAGGGTGGAAGGGAGGGTGGAAGGGAGGGAGGAGGAAAAGGAGAGGAGACACTATATTATCACTATATTATCAAAATATATATATTTTTTAATCGCCCATATATTTTGCTCACAGTGAAAGTAGCTGTATTATCTATTTTCTTTAGCAGCATAAAAAAATGAGAATTAGGATATAGAGAATCTTCTTATTTCCTGTAGTCTCTATGTCAAAGTCTTCATTTTAAAACCACCTCTCTCTCCAATAAAAATATAAAATTACATGAGTTGAGAAGAGTATGAAATAGTATCCGGAGTGTGAAAAAGTATCATTTTAGTTTCATTATAGCTTGTGAAACAGCAAAACATTACAAGTCAATTCAGTAGAAATGCATGATGTATAAACTGAGGGCTTTGGGGTAAAGGAGGAGGGAGATTTCATCACAGTGCAGAGTAATAAGAAATATTTTGATTTTGCTGAAGTGTTAATATTTTAACCACTGTAGAGATTTGTTTTTTCAAGAGGATACGACAAAACATTTCAGTATTCCAAGCAATTGAGACAAATATCTCATACATCTCATAAATCAAGAAGGATGTTTATAATCTCCGAGACATTCTGTTAGTTTTCTTCTTGAACGATAAGCTTCTATAGGAGTGTTACATTTGGACGACAAAAACAGGAATGTTCCTTGTTTTGGTTAGACAGTCACCATATTTGAAATAGAATGTGCCTTGCTATTCTTGGAAATGTTTTTACATGATTTCTTAGAAAATGTGATGAATGGTTCTGCTCAAGATATAGGCGTGTGCTCCAGAAGGACCAGACTGGGGATATGTAGACAGTAAAGATCAGAGCTTTAGTTTTACGACTTCAAAGTGGATGTTACACTTATGGGGGTTACAGTTTGCTTTTTTAAAATCAGGTGGCATCTGGGCTCTGTAAACTTGGTTTGCTTTATAAATCCTGTCCTTGTCCTTTTTGTGTAGTTGTTGTTCTTAAGGTCAATGAACAAAAGTAACTTAAACATCTTTGCTTTATATGACCATTTAATAAAAGTAAAATAAGGATGCACATACACACACACAATTCTGTCACCTAGGTTAGTAAAGAAACTATGCTATGATTGTCATCATGTCCATATTGGCTCTGCTGTAGATTTGATGTAAAATAATGATGCGCTCGGAGTGTAAGATCACTTATTAGATACATAGAAAGCATTTAATGGGCTATGGGGTCCATCTCACTTGGAATTACAGGAGAGTGACGTGAATGCAAAGGATTTTTTTTCACCTAACATAGTTGCCAGTGGATCAAACTGTGAAGAGTTCTTGCTGTTACTTGATTTCAACTTCTTTTTAAAATTTCACTCAGCGATTTGAAGCTGTAAAGTACATTAGTTAAGAGGACAAGCATCAAAATCATTTTGAAATTTCCTCTCATAATCAGTATCTGTGTGTCCTTGTCAGGTTTTCAATCGCCACTTGCAGCCTTCTCATTTATAAAAAGAAACACTACTTAAATTGCAGGGTTACTAATGGATTCAAATGAGTTAACAAACATCGAACATTGATAATACAGATATCATCTGGAAATTCCCTTCAGCCTTGAGATTTCAGTAAACTTGGTTCAAGCTCACGAATTCTTGAACATATCTGATAGCTTATTTCTTCATGGTTCTCACTTTCTCAGCTGTTTTATCCTCATGTGCTTTCTCACATTTGTTCTTGATCAAATGGGTACCAAGCTCATTTATATCTACACAGACTATTCTACTCACAAATGTCTCAATGAATTTAAAAACAGATTAGGTATCTTACAGCATTTTGCCAATTCCTGTGTCTATAACCATACTCTTTTTTACATCTTGGCAGTAGCAGATTAAAACTTCTTTTTTTCTTGTGTCATGATTTCATTCAGGCAAGACTCCTCAGATTTTCAGTTTCAGCTATAAATTTTCAATCAAGAATTTTCTTAGCATTTTATATAGGCAGATAACTATCTAAGAAGAGTTCATTTTACTAAACCAATAAAATGTGCTGTTTATTTTTCACACTACAGTTTAATATTTGTTGAGTTGGGAGAAGTGGGTCCTGCTCATTATCAATAATACTTAAATGTGGGAATAATAAACTTGACATTTTTGGTCAGAGTCTCCTTGCCCTTGAGTCTTGGTGGCTCACCGAGAATTTGAATCCTGCTCTGCTTACTGTCTTTCATTCAGTGCTTATTGGGCACCTACTGTGTGCCTGGCACTGTTGTAGACAGTGTAGAGGCAGCTCGCGGCTGTCAAGGGATGGCTAATATTGAGTGACTAAGCTGCTCACTTCTAGGGTTTGAGTTAGGGATTCCATTTTCTGAAGACATAATGTTGATATTTTGACATCTGTATATCTGATCTTTTGTTTATTTTTATTTAGTTCAGATATCGGGCAGGATATACTGATATAATTTAGAAGGCGAACCCCAACGTTATTATTATTGTTAATATTTGACAACAGGTTGTGTTTTATTTCTCAGGGCTAGTGACTTTTGACCCAAGATGCTTTTATTTTTCATTTGAAGTATGTTGTAATGCAGTTATTAGCTCAGAAAGAGACAATAGACGTTTCTAGCTCCACTTGGTGAGTTTTTGTACAAATCTAGTGAAGTTGCCTTTCTTCGACGTGAATGAGGACCTGCTCCCTATCACTCTCAGTTGGCCTCAGCTGCAATGTTCCCAGTTCACTCATGTCTAGCTTTTATAAGTGGTTATTATTAATCTAATTTTTGAAATGTGAACTTATGCTAGAAGATAACACTCTTTATTGCACTCACACACCTCCATCTGAATGCACATACACACATATGCCGCCACCCTGCCAAACAATGCTGATAATTGAGTTATATGCCCTTTTGGATTGTCGCCAATGGTCTTTATCAATAGGTATGATCAATTGCTTAGCATATTTTAGAGGAATGATACATGTTCCTTGATGATGGGAGCATCAGCATAACAATATAAGACAGAAAAAATAACTTTGTATAGAACGAAAATTATGGCAACGAAAAGGGAAAAGAGCCTTACTGCAAAAGTCATGTGCCAGCTGCTTAGGATCTGAGTTTTAGTCAATGGTTAAGGGAATAATTATGGGGCTGCTGCAGCCCCTCAGATTGAGCAGAGGACACTAGCCAGAATCAGTCAGCACATCAGGGTCCTGGTTAACTCGTTTGAAGTGCCAAGCATTGCATCTGCCCTGGCAGAGCAATGCAGTGCTAACTCTAATTCACAGAATCACTAGTGAAGTCACACAATGAGCAAACCTAGTCCACAAGCACCCAGAGATAAGTTTAAATATATACAATGCAGGGTTCATAGCTATATTTTTAGGCACAAATAAGGCTGGGTTCATTGCCATAATTTTCACCTCTTTTGGCTGGTAGCTGTAAGCCCATTGATATAGATGCCAGCCTAGATAGAGCTGTCCTCAGGGTCTTTAAGCTGAAAATTTTGTTTATCTAAGAAGGAAAACTGACTATACTATTTCTTAAGGACTTGTGATAGTGTCCTTACAAAAATCATGAATTACCGAGAAACTATTTGTAAATTAATTAAATAGTTAACACTTTAAACTGTTCACTACATTTAATTCAATAGGCAAAATAATTATGTATAATAAATAAAACTGTACTATAGAAAGGGCGGAAATAAAAAAAACTTTCTAAACTTAAAAGCAATGGAAAGAAATCACAGTTGTAAAATTGGCTTTATACAGATTTAAAAGTAACCATTCCTCAAAGTGTCATATAATTACAAGGTAAATAATATCTGCATAGAAAGCATTCTTACAAATAAGACACACAGGGTCAGCACTAATAACCTGTACTAAAATCCTAGTAGATAAAAGATAAGAGGATGATCAGACAATTCACTGAACAAAAAATATGGCTCAGAAAAGTGAAAATTTCAGGTTCTTTATGATCAAAGACAGGGGAATTAAAATGACAAAATACAAGCATTTTCTTCTTAAAGTGGCAAAATTGTACGAAGCTTGCACTTCCATGTGAATGGGTGAGGAAATGGTTGCAATTGTCTGAACTGCAATTCACTGAGAGTGTTAAAACATTCATTAACTTGTCCTCACTCTTTTCTGGATCTCTCAGAGGAATTTTATGCATACGACACCTATAACTGACTTCTTTTCCCTCTACTATGCATGCATCTTTAATAATATTACATTATATATATATATATATACACACACACACACACACACACACACACACACACACACACACACACACACACACATATATGTCAGCATAAGTCTTTTAGTTATTTATGTCACCTAATCCAGAGGCAAATCCTGTGTCTCATATCTGTTTAACAACATCTCTCTTTCCAACTGCCACCACACTAG
Source organism: Pteropus alecto (assembly GCF_000325575.1). Taxonomy (NCBI): domain Eukaryota; kingdom Metazoa; phylum Chordata; class Mammalia; order Chiroptera; family Pteropodidae; genus Pteropus; species Pteropus alecto. Next base: position 9,768,671 of record NW_006494609.1, read on the forward strand.
CTCAGGCAACACCACCACCTGGGCACCATCTCCTGGGCACCTATGCTAACCATTTAACCGGTTCTCTTTTTTTTACTGGGCTCCTTTACTGTCTATTTCCAACCAACAACAGCACAACTCTTTAAAAAGTTAAGCCAGATGATATAATTTCTGTGTTCAAATTTGGTTGGAGGCATTTATATTATGATTAGCATGATATCCCAAGTCTTACCCTAGCCTATAAGGTTCTGATTTACCTGTAGATTCCATCTACACTTCTCTCTTGCCCATCAGTTTTTTTTTACAAATCTTTAAATGTAACTTTAGAGCATTTTTTATTTTTCTTCTCTCAGTCTGGGGAGCTTTTCCCCTATTCATACTTTCATCTCACCCTCTCAATATATCTACTTCTCAAATTAAAACTACCCTCCTAAAAGAGGCACATCTGCCCTGCTCTATCCACTTCCTGTGCTTTAATATATTTCCTAGCACTCAATATTATCTCATAATATCTATGAAAGTTTATTTCTTTATTGTCTATCAGTAGAATCTAAGATCACTGAATGTAGGTATTTTTCTGTCTTTTTCTGGGGACTGAAAATATTGATTAAGTAAATAAATGAATTAGTTAATAAAAAAAAGGAAAGATTAGAATGACTTAAACAATAACAAAATAATTAAGTTGAATGGAATATTATAAATTGTATTTTCAAAAATATTTACTAACTTAAATAAATATTTCATATTAACTTAATTATCATTATGTAATATGTTCATAGTGGTTGATTAATTTAGCAAGTATTCTTATGCCAATACATCAAACTTTTAAATGACAGTGATTATTTTTGAGCTATAATATTATGAGCAAATTTTATTAATTTTATACAAACTTTTTTATCTTACAAAATTCCAATTATCTTGTAATGTTAAATAAAACAAGTTGCCAGTCAGAAGTCTGAAACCAAGTTTGCCATCTGTAGAAGATTAGCCAAGATCAATGCAGAAACTGGCCATTTGGTCGAATACCTCCTTTGAACCACTGTGCAATATATCTTAATTTGTTCTGCCAGCTTTCCCCTTGTCTCTTCTCCACCTTGCTCTCAGCCTCAGAAAGCCAACGTGTAGACACTGCATTAACCAGCTCCATGTCATCTTGGTTCTTTGTTTCAGTGACTGGAATCGCAAGAGGACATCGAGGGTCATAGAAGGGTTATCTGTTCTCTGGGTTCCCTCTTTGTTTAGTAATCCACTCTTGGCCGCCCCTTGTTGGAAGATCATCGCTTCTCTAGAGGAAGCTGAACCTCATCATCTCTGCTTGGGTTCCAGTAGCTACTAATTTTCTTGTCATTTTCAGGTGACAAGAGACTGTTACTTAGTTCTCATTACTGCTCCATTCCTGCAGTCCTCATACAGCAAATTTTGGTAAATAAAGCATTTCCAAATTATTATATTTCATCTATGTTGTTTGTTTTCTATCAGGACCCTAACTGAGACCACTCTAGTGCCCAGCCTTACAGAACCTGGGCCCATCCTTTCTGTAGGCACTGCTGAGGAGATAGGATACACCATGGTAATTTCATTTCTCATCAATGGCATCACGTTTCCCTCTTTCAGCCCCTGGACTCTGGACCTTCCTACATGGAATGTCTTTAGGAATCTATTCAACTCTTCTGATGCATAAACGAACTTGGAACTGAGAAGAAGTTAACAAACCGTAAGGTAATCTCTAACCAAAAAGAGACAGAAGCTGGTATAAAATACTTCCTTCTCCTTTCTTTAGTATCAACAATTTTGAGGCACATATTTTACTTAAATCTTGCAGTATCCTGGTAGTACTAAACTCTGGTTGTCCATGGCAGTGAACTAGCTCAATAATGCATCTTTGGATTGGCTTCCCTCCATCCTTTTTCATTCTTCCAGGTCCCTAAACCATGTACCTTCAAAGCAGCCCAAAATGAACTACTTCTTGCAAATACCTGGTTCAGGCTTTATTTCCTAGAGAGATCTTAAACTTAGAGATATTTTGACACAGTACTGATACACACACACACACACACACACACACACACGTATATATACACACACATATATATGCACACTTTTTCATATATATATAATTTTCACTTAATACCAAAATGTTTGTTGCAGAATTAGTAACACAATTGTACTAGAGAATTGTTCAGTGTGTTGCTGTCCATTTACTAAAAGTCATTTCTAATATATGTCCCCCATCCCCACCCTCCACCCACCACGTCCACCCTCCATCCCTACCATCTTCATATGAATGGGAACACATGTACCTCAGTGCACACTGGGGAATCCATCAGTAAAATTTTCCAGTGTGCTTCCTGTCAGGTCTCAAAGAGATTCATAATAGCATATTCCCAGAGGGCAACAACACCATTAGTCAGAAGTAATAAAACCTTTTAGCGAAAGGGAAATAGGAAAAAAAAAAAAAAAGCTTCATATTCTCTGTACACTTTTAAAATTGACTACGTTTAAACTTCAGTTTCCAGACTTATAGAATAAATTCCTAGCTTAGTTTCCATAGCAAAGCCATAGGCAAACAGGTGTCATTTCATAACCTGGTCTACAGGAGCCCTTGCCTGTTAGTAGCGTCTCCATCAAGGCTGAGCCAGCCTGGCTTCAGGGCAGTGCTGCTTCCTCCACAGAGCAGCTGGAGGTTTCCCCGGCCCCACCTGACTTCAGGGGACAGGACTGTGAAGTGTTTCTGGAGTAGAGAAAGGACTGAGCACGCATACCAGACTAAACATCACAGCTGGGATTAGGAACACACAGCTCTGTGCATATACCCAAGTGTAAACTCTTAAAAAGATAAAAGAGGGAGTAAAATATTAGTGTGAGAGAAGTTTTTGCATTAAATAATACCTATAATATTGAGTTTTCTCTTTTCATATATATATTTTTTTCAATGGATTCTGCTTTTACTGATGGGAAGTGGAAAAAAAGAAGTATTGAAACAAACATCTGTTCTTGGTCCATTTCCAGGCAATGGGAACCCCAGAGAGGAGGCAGGAAAGCCTGCACCCCTGAGATTTCCAGGGAGGCTTTGCATCTGAAAGAGGTCTGAGTTTGCAGAAGATGCCAATTAATAGTGCTGCTTTGGCACACTAATGTAAACCTCAACTCATTTGAGGTTTGCCCTTTTCTCTTGAAAAATGCATCTCATACTACAGACGAGTATAAACATTAAAGGTCATATTCTCCCTCTCTTCTTAATTCTAATTTACATTTACAGGAAAGTCAAGTGGAAAACCATGAGCTGGGAAATGCTCATTTGCAAAGAGGCACTACAGTTCCAGGCTTGTGGGCTGAATCATGCAGTTGAAAGTACCGAGTGCTGACCTCCCTAACACTCCATTCCTGCCCACACCACACACAGAGCCTCGGCCTAGAGCCATTTCGAAGATCTATTTGAATTTCCAAAGGAAAAAGTTGTGCACTCATGTACCAGATGTGAGACTCATCTATAAGGCCCTGAAGGTCAACCAGGACAGTTGTCACATCTGTCCACAAGACTGCTCAAAGATTATTCTGGCCATGAATTTTGCATACTGGCTTGGGGAGTCTGTTTCAATTGACAAACTGGTTAATTTAACTCATCCTTGTTCATGCTGGTTTACTTTTTTAACCTCTCTGAACATAAAATTCCCAAGATTTAGACTATGACCTGTATTCTATGTTCCACTCAGTCCATTTCATCCATTTAGTCCTCTCAAACACCGAGCACCATTTATATAAATAATATTTTTATCTACATAGAGGATTTTTATTCACTTAGGACATAAACATTAAAAATAAATATCAGACTTATTTATAGTTATAAATTCTCCTTTAAAATGTGTTAATTCTTCTTAAAATATTATTACATATTTGAAATGTTGTTTTTTTTTTCCATTTTCAGATCGTCTTGTAGTCAATAGCTTAGTATTTCCAGTTATGTTACTTGCAGAAGAATATTTATCAGAATCCCCAGGTTTTCAACAGTTGTAACTTTATGAATAAAGATTCTTTTTCTGGCAAAAATGTTCATTTTCTGACCCAAAGTCATTTGGAGAAGAGAAATGGGAATATGTCAACAGAGATAAATGAATATATTTAATTGTTTAGTCAAATTATTAAGAAAACAGAAACATTTTCTCCATGTTTTAAGCATAAACCTGGTTGTCATTATTTCTAAGGTGTTGAATAGAATTATTTTCTTTAATTAGAAAAACTAATAGAACACACAGATTTGATTCCTCAATATTTTATGGAGGAAACTTCATTATTTCAAAGGAGTATAAGATGGGAATTTTGGTCATTATATTTTTCCTTTTAAATCTCTAACTGCAAATTATTGGTGAAAGTATCTAAGCCAAAATCATTTTCCATTATTAACATGCTCCCTACTTTGCAACTCAGTTATTTAAGCCATAATGATAAAAAAAAGACTAAAATCGCATTTTCTACTATATGATAAAATCAAGCTAACAAGCAATATATGACTTTTGTTAATTTCCTTGTTAATTTCTTTTCAATATACATTCTCTCTACATTTCTTAAACAATGTATGAAATTATGTCCAGCACCTACCCACAATCCCCCTGCCCTGCTCTCACTCTTTTTCTGGTGAGACTACCACTATTTTGTTATCCAAACTGAGGAATGTGATTTAAATCAACAGCGGTTTGTTCCCCTGGACACAGAGACTAGTTCAAGAACAGATGAATGAACTAAGTCAAGCAGACAGGATCAACAACAGGATTCAATTCCAGAACCTTCTTTTGACCCACTTAGTGGCAATCAAGTCACGTTCACTGCATTTGGTTTTGCAGTAATATTAGCCTGAAGTTTTAGGAACATGTTAAAGTTTGAAAATGGAGCCCATTTTTTTTTTAAATGTAGATAAGTGTGAATCCCTTATTACCAGTGGACGGATAACTCAAGTCACTAGTATAAATATATATTTTTTTTACATTTTAACTTCAAATTATAAGTATCTATTACCTTTTATAGAAATATAAAGGCAATTTCATGGTATTAAAACAAATTCTGACCTATCTATACAACTCTAGTCACTCCTGAAGGAGTCCTGGGCAAATTTGCAGATTTTCTATTTAGAAGAAATTGTAGTTGAGTAGCTTTATCTAATCTTTTGGACTATTTTATTATTTATATATAAAGCATACACACACATATATACACACAGAAAACATACACAAATAACTCTCTTCTTAGGTTTCTATTAGTAACAGATCTATTGTGCTCTGGCTGTAAGAAAATCCCCCAAATTCTCCAATTAAAGTAAAAACTGGAATAAAGCTAAGTGTTCTGGAACCAAATCAAAAGATGCACCAAAGCTTTCAAAGACCATTAAGTTGAAAGAATTCAATTATATAAATAATATTACCAAAAAAATCAATATGCTTTTTCCTAATATATATTTTAATACTTACTCAAATGTCTACTATATCATCAAAGTTGGCCAATATGAATAAGCAAGCCCTTAGTTAGATTAGTAACTTTTTCTTCACAGTGTGATTTTCTGAGTGACAAATGGTCACTCCCTTCCTAACAAAGCTTCCTTTGACCCTTATAGCATTCTACAATTTAAGGCAGGGGAAGCTATAGATTATATGCAGCTACAAGTTGAGAAGGATAATATATTGACTATTACAAAAACACTAATTAACAACATGTATTTAGAATTGTTCTGTTAGCTTTTTTTTTTGTTGTATCAGAGCAGTTCAAAAGTCAACGATGTTGTGAAAATTAGGATAGATATATCTTGATTAGAGAAGATCAAGGTGTAGAATGTGAAGAATTATGAAGCTCTCTCCAAACTGACCTGCTTAGCTAATAAATTCCACATGGACACAGAACAAACAGTGGATAGCCTGAGAATCGGTGTCAGAGGAATGATGTGAGTATATTTAAGAGAGAAAATGCACTGAAAAGAAACCTAGTGTATTTTTATATTTCTCTCATGGTTGAAGTCCTTGAAATTTTATTTATAGGGATGTGACCCTAGCTTAAAGAAACCAGCTTTTTCACCTTATAAGGAACTTTCTGAAATATAATGTGGTCTATCATAATATATCAAAATATCATAATCTAGCACTCGAAACACCAGAGGCTGAAACATAGGCTTCAGCAATAATTGTTTTACAATTGAGAGAATTCAAATACAGAGACCAAAGCTGAAAGACTTAATCACAACAATATACAAATCTAAAACTCGATTCAGGATTCTGACTTCTAGGTCCATTTTTTTCCTCGCCACACAATGAGTCCATGGAGGATGACAGAACCACAAGATAAAAGGAATCTGGGTCCTGAATCACTGCTTAGAGAATACAAGATTGACCTGAATTGTTATGGTGGAATGTTATTAGAGTTAGAAAAACAACTTCTGTTTTTAAGCTATAATATGTACAATCTAACGTAACTAATAGCTAAAAAATGTTAAGTATTTATGTGGCTAAATTTCCCTAACTTTCCAAGAAACTCACAGTCATCTTTGAAGATTTAGTTGAAATGATAACATTCCATAATCCTCCACAATTAACTGCATTTTCCTTTGCACTCACTTAGTATTTTGTATATACCTCTATTGTATGTAAGCAAATTACTGTATAGTTTCATGGCTGCTAACTAGGTCCTGAGCTCTCTTGAGGACCATATAGCCTCCTATATTTTATTGATACTCAACGAACCCTTTTAAAAGAGTAAATGGTTGTGTAGCTCATCAAATATGGTGTATTGCACAAAGTTTGGGTAGCTTATTTTTTTTATTTAATACGCTTTCTCCTTAACAGTCATTATTAAATTCCAAAGTGTTGATTAAATTTTCTTTTGTTTAAATGTGCGAATTGATTGCAACCCAGACTGACACAAACAGAAGATCTAAACACTTTTAATTTTTTTTCTCAAGAATGTTTTGGTTTATGCAGTCACCTGATATGTAAGAGTTTTTGTTTGTTTGTGTATGTCATTTTTTTTTATAGTTGAGAATTAGAATAAGGCCTCTAATTCCCAATCAAATATTTCAGATAATGATTGATGGATTTAGATTACTATATATTTTCTCATCATCTTCATATCTTTCTGTGGGGGAAGGTGGAGGGAGCAGAATCTACTTCTATTTATTAACTTAACATCATAAAACCTTGTTCCAACCAACTGTATATTCAAGTTGACATCATGACTCAGAATTAAGCTCAGAACACAAGAGGACCCCTTATAAAGTATTCTTAAGAGTGACATGAGGACAATACACATTTTAAATATAATCATTAAAAAGGACTGAGTGGATAAAGAGCTTCTTTGTCTACAGATGAAGTTTTTACAGAGATCTCTCCAAAATATTCAAAACGGTCACTAGGACTCAGTGAGGTGGATAATTAAATTCCCAGCTAAAGACCAATAAAATTGACCCTTCTGTTTATTCAGTTTGGAGGAGGGTTATTATGACCATTGCTGGTAGAGAAGAGAGTAGTCAGTTTCAAGACACCAGATTTATGTACCACTCCCTTATCATTCTTTTGACTTCTTTGTTCCAGAATGAGTGCTTCTCCTCAATCTCCATCATTAGCAAGTGGGACTTCTTCTAAATCATGACTAAAAGAAAGATGCTATAGTGTCAAACTATAGTTTGAATTCCAGAGTGACCTTTGTAAATGTAATATAGACCATGTAATATAGAAAATTCTGCAGGTGTAGGTGACTTTAGAACTACTGATAATATCACATGAAGAATCAGCTAGGTAAGGATTGTGATGAATTGTTGAGATCCTAACCTTCTGAATTTTAGCTGTGAGGTACTATTTAGAAATTACTCTAGATCAGTTATAGTTAAGTAACGTGTATGCAATTTACAGTTATATCTCATGTCTTATTCTGTTCATGGGGAATTGTACTCTTTGCTTCCCCAATATTCTCAGAGCACATGTTTTACAAAGTAGGCTTTACACGGTCATATGTAAGAATCAGTTTTATTTATCTGTTTTGTTTTAGTTTCTTTGTGTACATGTGGGTATGCATGCGCATGCATGTGCATGTGCCCTTCACCTTAACATGTCACATTTTTCTTCCCCTAATTCAAGAGCATTTGTTCTGTCTGACCACTGGATGGCGATTAAGTGTTTTCTCCCTGAGCAGATAGATTATCAAAAAGCTGGTAGCCAGTGCAGATTGCTTTTGATTCATGAGCAGGATTCCAAGGGACTTCATTAACAAAAACAAATAAACAAACAAACAAAAAACATTTCACCTTGTCTTCATCAGTTAAATGATTCATTCATTAATGAAGCTTGCAACCATGCGCTATTATTACCAAATGCAAAGGCAATAATTTACACAATATTTTTAGTTTGAACGAAATGTGTACATTTCTGTTATGAAGTATCTGGTTACACCTATAAAATAACCTTGCAACTTTTTCTCCTAAAATCTCCTACACTCAGTAATCCTTTCAGGATTTGCTCTCTTTCTGCTGAATCTCAACTTAAAGAGAAACTTTTGGGAAATATGTTGAGAAATGTTTGTAATCTCTCATGGCACTGCGTTGTAATTGCTTATTTGTGCATAAGATCTATTAGTTTTGTTCCTCATTGAATCTCAGGTACAAGGCAATCTGGTAGTAAACACTGGTTGAGTGAAAAGAAACAACCATGGTCATCTTTTGCACTTTGGTTACCTATATCCATCTGGAAGACAAGATGGAGCTCATCTCCACAAAATTGAACTGTTCTGTAAATAAGTGTATCTGAGCATGTGAAGAGAGGAGAAGTATCTCTCATACTTTTCTTTCACAGCTAATTAACGTTAAGATCTGTGTATCCTTACCCTACTTGAAGGATACTCCCTGTATGAAACAGAGTTGGACTGAGTTCCTCTAAGCTGAGCTTACAGAAAAGCTTGCTTCTACCCTGTTTGAACCATTCTTAGCTGCACTAGTCTTTAGCTCATAAAACCAAACTCTCAAAAATTCAAGCTTTCTTATGGAGAAATGTGTACAGGTTTAAAAACCTATTGTCTAAAAAACTAAAAGGTCTACCATTTGCCTGAGATTTTTTTTTTTTTCTGTGTCTTAAAAAACTCTGGACATTTGTTTGAGAACATGTCAGCTCATTTATCAATTGAAAAACAGTATTAATTCAAATCTTCCAGAGTCCGTGTGCTCATCTTTTTCTCTATAGCCAAACTGTACATTTTACTTAGACTACTGGACTTCACCGAAATGTATCAGAGTAAGGAGAGGAGAGCAGGAGCCAGCAGCAGATGAAGTTATTACTAACTGCAGTTGGAATAGAAAGCAGAACTGAATGAGAGCAGGGGGTTTTTGCAGTGAGCCATGGAATACCCTGAAAGAAATTAGGGGTTATCCAAGGTCTTTGGCCAAAGAGTATACCAGAGCATCCATGGAATGCATTTGATTAAAATATACTTAATAAGAGAAAATATTTTTGTGTTCTGCTCCTAACATCAGTTTCCTCCGCTATGAATTCCCTGGTCCCAAAGACTATACTGCGCTTCTGAGTGCAAACCATTTTCTTCTGAATCGAATCGTTCCTTCTTTTTCTCCTGGCTAGGAGAATGAAAATGGAATTTTGGGATGATTGCCTGTATTAGTTTGCTAAGACTGCCTTACAGAAACTGGATGGCTTAAACAACAGAAGTTAATTCTCTCACAGTTCTGGAGGCTGGAAGTCAGAGGTCAAGGTGCTGACTGTGTACTGTGTTGACTCTTTCTGGGAGCTGTGAAAGAAGGATCAATTCTAGGACTCCCACTTTGGCATGTAAATTGCCATCTCCTCTCTGCGTTCATTTTGTCTTTCTTCTATGTGTGTCTCTTACTTTTCACATGGTGCTCTTTTTATAAGTTCACTAGTAATATTGGATTAGGGCCCACCTTAATGACTTGATTTTAATTTAACTAATTATATCTGCAATGACTATTTCCAAAATCAGGTCATATTCTGAGGTACTGGTCATTAGGACTTTCAACATATAAATTTAAAGGGGGACATAGTACGATCCATTTCCTTTATATCATACTGTCTTTCCTCTGCTATTTTTCTATTACTAGAAAGTATATTAATTAAGCTCTACCCAATGGAGCAGAACTCCTGAGGCATATAGTGGTTATACCCATTGGTTCTGGAAGCATACCACCTGGATTTGCACCCATGTATTGTCACATCCCAGCTCTGTGACCTGTTTCTTCATCTGTAAAATGGGGATAATAAGATCTATCAGGTGAAGTGTTTGGTTACTTTGCAATATTATACTTATAAATATTTATTGTAAAACATTCTTGAGGAAATAAACTGCCCCTCGTGTTCGGGTAGTAGTTCATACACTTTGACTATGGAAGCTTATGATCCCAGCAAAGGACACATAGCAACCCTGGAAAATAATGAGACAGAAGCTCACTACTGTTTGGAATGTGGGGCTAATCCTGCAATGATTCAAATTGTGCAGATGCTGCAGGTAATCCTAAAAGACATTTAAATTCCAACTGTTTTTTATCTCTGAAATTATGTACCAGCCTCTTTAGAGAGTCATTTGGACACTCTACTTCCATCCCACCAATCCAATCTCACAGAACAACCTAGATGCAAAATGAAGAAACCAATCCCTAGGAAGAGAATAGAGATGAAACACATTGCACTGTATGTGTTCCCCCTAAACCCTTGCTCTAATACCTAATTTCTTCAAAAATATTTTATAGATGCCAACTCAACCTAATAATTTCTTTTCCAAATTTTTACATTCAGTGCATGCTCATTTCTGTTTGCCTCAATCCTTAGGACACATTGCTTATAGTCAGCCACTGCTGATTGTCACTGGTCCTGACTAAAAGCTAGGTGAGCTCGGATCTGGGCTTCTCTTAGTCCTATAAGAACATTCCATATCCTGATCGAAGTATTTCATACGTACTATTGGCCTTAATACTCAACAACTTTTTTAGGTAAGTATTAATTCTATCATTAACACTGAGGGGGAAAAAGAGGTTTAGGAAAGTTTATATTGCCTAATGTTACAAAGTTATTAGTTGTGATACAATTTGAATCCAGATTAGTATGATGCTAATGTCTGAGCTCAGTGACAAATACATTTTCTTCACAGATAAAGTTGGAAGTCAGTTATCTAACAGTGTCCTGTATTGCAGTGCGGTGAGGCTCAGATAGACTACTGAACAGTTTTGATAATGATATTGCGTCAGTTTAACGTCTAACCCTACATTCTCTTAATCCAAAGCAGTTAGTTACAAGCCAGAGATGTATATCTATATAAGATTATGAAACCAATGGATCAAGAGATGGTTACTTTTCATACAGTTAAAAATGCAGTGTAAGATTCATTAAAAAGAATAAAGACATCTTCTGTAGATAATTCTTAGATGTATATTCACATATATTCCAAAGATATCAATGACCAACTACACAAAACATAAACTTATTCCCTCAGCTTTTGGCATCATTTGCTTTGAATTAAAAGCTCAAATGACACTAGCTTTTTGCAAGTTTTCAAATGTACTTAACTTACTCTGAAAAGCTTACTCTTAAAACCTACTCATATATTATGTTTACAGAAAGGTTCATCAATTCTGAATCTTTATAACCTTTAAATAGTGTACTCTAATTTAATTTCTATAATTTTACATATTTGAATTCAAGTTTTCTTAAAGTAAACTTATATGTAAAATGTAGCCAGAAAAATTAGGTTGAATTGAAATAAACAAATACATACGGAAAAACTACAATGTGCTAGGTGTTGAAGATATAGATAGATGGTTAGATATCTATATAGATATAGATGTAACGTAGATATTATATAGATAGAAATGTCTGTCTATTCATATCCATCATTTGGCATTGCACATTGGGCAAATGTAATACTCTTCCTGTTTTATAATAAGAGATCAGCATTTGTGAAGGATGGTCTTTAAATATTGTTTTTGTGCCTGTTTTAATATAAGGCACAGATCCAAGAAATCCTGAACTAGTTGAAAGCAAAGTGAGAAGATTTTAATGGTAACCTGAGCTCCTTTTGCTTCCATTTGTTTTCCTTTGAAAAACTTTGTGAAGTAATGAGATAAAAACACTATATTGCTAAGAATATAATCAAGGGCTATAATGAACCAGTTTTTTTGTTTTGTTTTGTTTTGTTTTTGAGGAAATAAGAGGGAAATAAAAAGGTTAATAGACTAATAGACAATGAAGGTAATCCTTACATAAACTTCCACAAATTTTATATCAGGTTCCTGTTTATTTTTTCCTAGTAAGATTGTACTCAAGTTAAATTATAATTATTATTTCTTAAATAATAGCAAACTGTAGATATAAAACACACCTAGAAATTGATTTCCCTATCATTTTGCCTTTTGTCTTATTTATGGTTTTTACTTTCTAAGCTATAAAGATATATTTATAATTAAGAATCTCAATCTTTTCAGTTTAATCAACACATTTGACATATTTTATGTCTGAATTGTTTTCTCTGTCTGCCTTAGATTGTATGCCTTTAGGATAGGGACTGTGTCTATGATGATTTATATAGTGCTGCATACTTGGTGTTCAATAAATAATAAACAATAAAAAAAGATTGCCTAGCAAAGATATAACTCTCATACTAAGGACAAATTGGCTAAATGACTTAGAATTATTTTTTCTTTTACATTGGAAAGCAATTCCTTAACATATCTTCTTTGAATGAAGTAATATTTTCTATTTTAATATCTCAAATTAATCTAGCTGTGTGCACTCTCTTGCTCTCAATTGAATCTTTACATCCAGCTCTACATATAATTTTTAAGTGCTATCATTTTATTGAATATGCATTTTTGAGTAAGATTAAATAAGAACATCAGTGAATTGGCAAATGATACACTCTAGTTGATCTGCTGAACACAGCATACGCAACAACATTTGGAGCCATTCCAAATTAAACTTATACGACGAAGATGAAATTATTTCAGGTGCACTTACTTTTATACCTGGCTTTCAAACATCATTGCCTTTCAAATCATGGACTGTTTGATCTTGTGCATTGTTCTCAGTGTTCAATTCTTTGTTATATCATACATTAAGGGTTCATCCAAGATGTCCGATTGGAGAATCTTTATTTTTTGTTTCTTGCTTTATTGTGACATCCATCCAGGTTCAAGTTGGGTGGAAGAGCAGACTCATGAAGCTACAGATTGTCTTGTTCAATCTCACTTCAGGGTCTCTAACAAGTGTTTTCTGCATGGTACATTTTTTCTATTTCTCCCTCTTATTTCATTCTCAAATCTTCTCTCTAGCAAGTTATTACTCATCATTCAAGTTTCAGAATAAATGCTTCTTCCTCTGGAGAGCCTTCTCTACCTCTACCTTCTATTTGACTTAAGTTGTTATCCTTGTATCAATACACCTAGTTCTTGTACTTGCCCTAACATTGCATTCATTAGATTGTCATTACTTATTTGACATTATTCTTGAAGCAGATACTTCATAAGTGGATGAATTTCCTGAATGAATCACTATTGTACCCAGAACATCAATCTCAGTGATTGGCACATAACAATCATTAAAAAAAATAAAAGGTTGCCGAATGATTTAAGGACCATCGTTTCACCTTTCAAACTACTACACAAGAAGATCACATACTCTCAAAGCAAAATAGTTAAGGCTTACTTTTGAATTTGGCTTATAATGTGAAAGCATTTTACTCTCACAACTAGCTTTAAGACACAACCAGTATTTGATACAAAACATGTCCTCTCTTAGACTAGAGGTAATATACTAATGAAAAATGTTCTCTGAATTTTCATACAGGCTGGACATTTCTAGGTTTATAATCTGCTGTTAGTTGATGTAGTAAAGTTAACTGAGTTTTCCTTAAAAACAATATGAGGTTATAATGTATTGGTAGCCTCTGCTGAAAAAAAAGAAAAAAAGAAAAAGATTCATTCGCTATCTTTATTTAAACTTGGCACAGACTGAGAGCAATCCATCACAAAGATTTATTTTTGTTCATTTGGGAGACCTCTAGATCAGGGCTGTGCGAATTGAGAGGAAGAACTGTGAGGACAAAAAGAAATGGCTGCAGAAGGATGGAGAGAGAGGGCAGAACCTAATGTCAGGTCCTGGTAAAAATCAAGAGGAAAGAGCTGTTCAATCTGAGGATAGAATCTGAGCTACAGTATTGAAGTACATGAGCTCAGGCAATAATCTATCAGAGAACAGACTCAATACCAAGAGAGACTCAGAATGCCAGTGCAATAAAAACACATTTGTATCATTGGCAGAGACGTGTAAATTATAGAATGCCTTTGTTTTGTTTGTTTGGTTGGTTTGGTTTGGTGATCAATAAATTCACAGGAAGTTTCTAAATAGGTCTAATAATGCAAATATTTTATGAGAAGAAGTTACAATACTAATTGATCTTTCAGGATGGAACAAGATCAGGATTCTCTCAGTCCTCATCCAGGATTGCAGATTTTCAGAAATTTAATCTCATTTGTATATTTTTAAATTTTTTTCTGGGACCCAGATTTTAATGTGAAAGATCAAGTCCTAGAAGATATGAGAAATTGTCTATATAGCTTTAAAAATTTTATGTCAACCTATAAGAAATCTAATTGAATTTATTTACCTTAAAGAAGATTAAATTATCGCAGAGCTTTCTGTAATTTGAACCAACTGTTGTAAAAAAAAAAAAAATGTTAAGCACAGCTTTAACAAGAAAAAGCTTTCACTAATGTGAAAGCATGAATAATCCATGGATTTAAGCTATCTGAAAATAATGCATATCTTGTACTTAGAACCATTTTAGCTCACCAAATAGTTATTTTAAAAAAGAAATTTATGTTTGATTTATAGACCATCATGATTTAGTAATGAAATCAAATTTGAAAGGTAAAAAAAAAAAGGAAAGCAATTGGCTGGTCCAAGTATTAGAACTATTTGCTCTTTTTCTCCCAATCCTAAAATGTTAGCCTTAATTGAAGTCAGTAGAAGACTTTCTTCCCTCTTCTTTAATTTTCTTCATTTGCTCGCAAATTCCATCTGACTAAACTTCCACTAAACTGGTATAGCGTTAACCCTTTTAGAGATGTATTTGAATAGAAAATTAATTTAGGCATTCACTTGTTTTCATGATTATTAGTTATACTGAGAACAACTCAAAGGGTTTTTTTTTTATCTTTATGCAGTCCCTGCTCACTGTCGATTTCATTTCATTAAATGTCAAACATTTATGGTAATGGTTCTAGTGTGTTTTGAGGACATGGATGGAAAGTATTGAACAGGCTAACAGTTGGGTATGCACATTTTCAAAATATAAAATACAGCCTTAAATTTCATTTTATTGTGCAATTTTTGTTTTTGTACAATTTCATATCATTTTACAATATTCGATGTGTGTGTTTGTAAAACAAAGACTACTTCTGAATAATCCTATAATTCCAATTTCAGAGTGAGATGCTGTTGGAAGAAAAGCTAAACGTTACACTAATTACTTTGAGGTACAGCAGTAGTTTATATTGTTCTAGGAAAAGAGTTATTCTCCTGAGGAGTCGCAGTTCCAGAATGCTGAATGCAAGGCTAACCAAGCATAAAGCCTTTTATTTTTGGTTTTCTGTGCACTTGGGGAATGGAACCAGTTGCTTTAGCAATAAAATCCATTTTAAACAAATCAAATCTGAGGAAAATTGAAAGACTGAAATGCTATAGAAGGAGTCTATGATGAACGTTTGAGTTCAGAGGCACTAGAATTCTTAGTGTGAAATTCATTATTTCACCATGATTAAGACAGTTCATCATCAATTATAGGCGTATGTTCTTAGGTGATCAATGGGGGTTAAGGAGGTTTTTTTTCTTTCTAGAATTAGCTTTCTAATTAAAAAAAAGTAATTTAAAAAATGGCCTTCTAAAGAACAGCTGTGTTATCTATTGTTTATGGAACAGCCTTGCAGTCACGCTTGTTTTTTGGCATTGAAATAAAAATGAGAGTGATTTGCATAAGTGGGATATTAGTTGCTGTGTTGATCATTTTCCTCCCTTTCCCTTTTTCAGTATATAGTTCATTTGTGTTATCTTAATGATAAGTGGCTCTTAGGCAGAAAACAACTGTCTGCTATTTTTGACCTCTCAAAATAACTAAAAATATGTTCATATAAAATAGTATTAGATTAGAATTTGTCTTAAATTAGCCACAATATGTTCTTTGAATAAGGGCCAAATTCAGTCCAAATAAGTTTAAGATATACAGGTTGTATATAATATTAACATAGAAAGAGTTAACGTCTTTGTTTGAAACTAGAATTTTCAGAGTTTTTAAAAGGAAAATATGATTTTTGAGGGACTTAGTGTCATAAACTACCTTAAAATATAGAATTTTTATATGGTGTTCATTTAAAATTTCAAATGAATATTTTATTCAGATTATGCTTCTTAAATATAATTACTGTTCCCTTTAAAAGAAACAAAAATTCCAATCTAAATTTTACTACTGTACTGCTATTTTTTACTCATGGTAAATGTTAATGAGTTAAATTATTTCCTTCAAAATTTATGTATTGAAGTTCTAACCCTTAGAATATGGACTTCTGAGATAGCATCTTTATAGAGGTAATCAGCTTAAAGTGAAGTCATTAGCATGGACTCTAATCTAATATGACTGGTGTTCTTAT
Source organism: Pteropus alecto (assembly GCF_000325575.1). Classification (NCBI taxonomy): domain Eukaryota; kingdom Metazoa; phylum Chordata; class Mammalia; order Chiroptera; family Pteropodidae; genus Pteropus; species Pteropus alecto. The sequence continues at coordinate 9,785,334 of NW_006494609.1, forward strand.
AAAAAGGGAAAATCAAGACACAGAGAGATACACATGAGAGAAAGATGATGAGAAGACACAGGGAAAAGAAGGCCATCCAGAAGCCAAAGAGAGATGCCTGGAACAAATCCTTCACTCACAATCTTCAGAAGAAATCAATCTTTCCAACATCTTGATCTCGGATTTCTAGCCTCTCAGGTTGTGCTCTGTTATGGATGTCTTAACAAACTAATAAAGACATATATTTCTGCCAAGTGGTCTATTTTCAATCAAAACGTTTTAAAATTATTTCGTGATGGTCAGTTAGGTATGCTATTCAGAACTTATAAATGCATTTTTGAAGTAGAGAACAAGCATTAAGAGTATTGGGCTTTAGTATCCAACACAACTATCCTCTAGCTGTTAAACACTGGGCAATTGTTCAACTTCCCTGTGCCTCAGTTTCATCAGTGATAAAATGGAATGAATAGAAGTTCTAAATGAGAGTGGTTACGAGGATTAACATAGATGAACCAAGTGTGTAACGTCTAGTTAACATGTAAATTTAAGTGGCCATAAAGGTGACAATTTATCAATACAAATTATTATTGAAGTTTTAATTATTGTGAAAAATAACCAGGATCTCCTGTATTTCTAGAAGTTAAGAATTACAGATAAACCACTTCCCAAGGAGTAGACCTTACTGATACTTGGTGCCATGTTATTGACTTCAACCAAAATTCCCTCAAAGCCTACTTTATTGAACAATATATGTGTTGGTATTAAATATATATATATATAGTAGCTATTTATATGTGTGTGTGTGTGTGTGTGTGTGTGTATACATGAAGTGTGTGTGTATATATATATATATGAATCTTGTGTTGTCCTGGTGCAATCAAGGAGAAAAGATGCATCAGTTAGCCATCCTAATGAGATACTGATGTCATCAGAGAGATAACACATAGATCACATGGCTCTAATACAGGGAGAACCATAGTTGAAGATGAATTCCACATCTGGATTGTATAATTACCACTTTCTTACCTGTGCCCATATCCTGACTTCCTCATTTCTATTTGTGCTCTTGAGAGAAAGTTTTTTAAAAATGATGTTTCTCCCATGCTTAGATGCTTCATCAAGTTATCTTTTTTAAAAGTAACGTGTTCATTCACTACATCTTTATTGACAGCTTCACAAATTTCAGGTTTGTGCTAGGCTACCCATCTGGGCATGTGGGATGAAAGGGCTAGCTAGGAGGCTGTACTTAATACTCTTCTACCGAGTAGTTTTTGTATACTTGCCTTATTAAATATCTATTGAAATATTGGAACATAGAAAAGTACTTCCTAGGGACCCCAAGCCAAAATTGGTCCCACTTGTTTACATTTGCATGGAAGCTGTGCTTACCTTAGTCATCATGCCTAATCATCCTACATCAAACTAATTAATAGAGAATATTTCTACTCTGCCACATTCTCTAATACTCGAATTCTTAGAAGAATCATTTTTATTTTTTAGATGCTCAGAATCTAGCACAGTGGCCAACATGAATCAGGTGCAATGTAAATAAAAGAAGTGAATTTATTATTCTAAAAGAGAGAAGGTGAGGAGAAAGTAAACAATCATAAAAAACTCAGTATTCATGTAGAGCTTTGCAGAAGGGGAGGCTGTAGACAAGAGAATATGGCGAGAGAAGAAAATTCCAGACAGGTGGAAAATCAAGAGCTGAAGCACACATGTGGGGAAAGGAATATATGCGGAAATTGAAAACAAGTCAATTTGGCCAGGGTCTAGTGTATATGAACATGAGCAAAGTAGAATTTAAAAAGGCAAATCCCATTTACATCATGGAGGCTCATAAATGCAAGGCTAGGGAATCTTGACCTCTATCATTAAAGTGCTGAAAACAGCACTCCATAACTCTCCATTGCCTCTGGCATAATCTGTTAACAGTTTGTAATTTGGAAAAGGTATGGGAGAGAATTTTGTTGATGTCCAGATACATTAACTCAAATTACTCTGTTTAATTTAACTTGAATATACTTTAATCTAGTAGAATGTTTTCCTTAGTTATTTTGTTATATTTTAAATATGCAACTTTGATGACTATATTCTTTTATCTTAAATGAACAGTAAAATTACCTGTTGTGTCCTATAGATGATGATAACTTTGATCCACTTATGTACATTGAAATCTCCTGGAAAATATGACTTGTGAAATATAAATACATAACCAGTAACAAAGTAGGATCCTAAGATGTTATCTATGAGGTCAAGAATATTATTTCTTTACCTAAATATGAATCTAATTCTCTGTAAAACTTGAAATAAATGAATCAGAAAGCAAGTCTTGAGCTAAAGCTACATAGTTCCAAGATTATTTCAAGAAGATGATGCAGAAACCCAGTCTACAGTTTAAGTTAATTGTGGGCATTTGACTGAAAGATATACCCCCAATATGTTAATAGAAAAAATTCTCTGAAACAACACAATGCTGCATGATTCGGACATTTAAAAGTTCATAAGTATGTGTATGTCTGTACAGAATAAATTTTTGAAGTCGTGGGAAAATATTTATAGTATCTTATCTATTTGTGTCAACATGTATACATTTCAAAAACACAATATTACATGAAGAAAATGTTGAAAATTATTCTTAAACTTGAACATCTAAATACATTTTAAAATAATACAAAATTTATGTTATTTATTGTCACAGACATATATACTAAAATCACACAATTCTCCTTGAGACTGATCAACACCAACTTTAGGCTCATCAATTTCAATGTGAAGGGTGGGAGAAATATTAGATGAGTTGTTGGGGTCCTAACAGTATCATTATGTACATATTCTTAAAACAAATATTTATATTTGTTGATTAAAAAATAAAATACTTGAAGCAAATAGGAGTTACGGAGAGGAGCATCTTTGTCAAGCCCAAACACTAACTAAACATTTTTGGCTCTCTGGAACAGTAGGTGCCCACTTGCCTTAAATAAAAGGACAAAAAGTTTTCATCAGAGGCAAATACTTCTAGGTTGCTTGCTATCTTTGCCTCCAGAAACAGAAGCTGGACACTTTTATACCAAGGAAACAGAAATCTAGAAAGGAAAAAATAAAGGCAAGAAAGTTATTTCTCCCTCTGATGGCAACACATACTATTTGTAACATATTTCTAATATATTATGAATTATCTTTGAATATTTACATTATAGCATATTTTAACCTAGCATTTTCATCCTTTTCTATATTATCTACATTTTCTAAAGTGTGTATGACTTTCATAATCAGAAAAGAAAAAAATCATTTCAAATTTTATAAGATTAAATGTTAATAGAAGCAAAACAGAAATATCATTGAACCTACAAAAACTCTTAAAATGTAAAAATAAGTAAAAAAACAATCCAATTAAAAAATAGAGAAAAACCTTGAACAGACACTTCATCAAAGAAAATGTACAGATGGCAAATATGCAAAGCAAATAAGAAAAGATGCTCAACATTATTTGTCATTAAGGAAATGTAAATTAGAACAACAAAGGAATCACGGTTAGACCTACTAGAATGGTCAAAATCTAAAACACTGAAAACACCAAATGTTGAAGATATGGAACAATAGGAGAACTTATTTATTTCTGGTAGAAATGCAAATCAATGCAGCCACTTTGAAGGAGATTTGGGAAGATTCTAACAAAACTAAACATACTCATACCATACGGTCCAGCAATTGTGCTTCTTGGTATTTATCCAAAGAACTTGAAAACTTAGGTCGACATAAAAACATGTGCATGGATGTTTATAGAAACTTTATTCATAATCATCGAAATTTGGAAGCAACCAAGACGTCCTTCAGTAGGTGACTAGATAAATAAACTGTGTTATATCCAAACAATAGAATATTATTCAATACTAAAAAGCAATAAGTTATCAAGTCAAGAAAAGACATGGAGGGAACGTTCCTATTATGAAGTGAAAAAAAGCCAGTCAGAAAAAGCTACATACTATATGATTCCAACTATATAACATTATGGAAAAGGCAAAACAATGGAGTCAGAAAACGTTTCCAGGCTTAGAGGAAAGGATGGAATAAATATAACACAGAGCATTTTAAGGCAGTGATGCTATTCTATGTGGTACTACAATGGTGGGTACTTGTCCTTAAATACTTATCAAAACTTGTAGAATTCACGACACAAAGAGTGAACCCTAATATAAACTATAAATTGTGAGTGAAAATGTGTTGTTGTGCATTCATTGATTGTAATAAATGTACCACTCTGATGAGGAATGTGAATATGGGGCAGGCAGTTAATGGGAAACCTCTGTACTTTATGCTCAAATTTTCTGTAAACCTAACAGTGCTCTAAAGAACAAGATTTATAAATAAAGTCTATAAATAAATAAATAAAAATTATAAAGTAAAATTTTAAAAAATCATGGAGCTCGTAAACGTCACTACATTGGTTCTCCCTTTGTGAAATAATGACATTTAAAATTACATGAAACCAAAAATCAAATGTTTTTACATTGTATATATCTTTTTGGAATTGATTTCTATCATATGTAATCTAAGCCATATTCTCAAATCAGTTGATTCAATTTCACAAATTTTAAAGCAGTGTTAATCTGTGGATTGTAATATAATGGTGAATGTGACAGACCTTTCCTTGAACAAGCTCACAATGTCGCATGGAAGACCAGAATGTACACAAATAAATTATACATTAGGTGTGTGATATTTGAGATTTTGACTATCTTTTGAAACCTGATAATGCCATGGACACTAGAATAAAGCCTGTGAATCTAGCACATCTGAGTTCAAGCCATCTTTCCACCTTAAAAAAAAAATACAATGAAATAAACCTTTGCAATCCTATACAGATGGTTCTTCTTTAATTATGATTTTTGTCCATCTGTATTGTTTACTAGATAACATGAAACAAATTATCTCAAGCCTATGGCAAGCACACACATAAAATCATTTCACGAGCAATCAGTAAAAAGAAATATCATTCCCAGAAATTTGGAAGGTTGATATTTTTTTCCACTTTTTGCTCGTGTCATCTATTTTCTCTCCTTCACTACTCTATCACATTCTAGCTTCCCCTATAAAATTATTGAAAGAAAGGAGAAAATATCTTCTTTGGAAATTGTGTTTTTGAAAGACTATCATGTACAATTCCCTTTCAGTTTGTAAATTGTACATGCTAGGCTATAAAATATTCAGCAAACTCAGTTTTGATGCCTTCCCTTCTAGAGATCTCTATTTTACAAAACAGATTGTTTACAACTGTGCTCCCCTTCTGTCTAATGGGTACCCTGGGGGAATGTTGTTGGCTTTGAGATTCGACCACATATATTCAACAAATAACAGTGTCGAAGCCAATGAAATCTGATAGTAGCAAACATTATTCAGTGATCTCTGAATAGAAAAGGTTCATATTTCTCTTCCCTTTGGGATATAAAGGAAAAGGACACAATGGGATGTGTGAACGACAGCCACATATAAGCAAATGATTTCAAAAAGTAGTGGAGCGTTTCATGTTCTTCAGAGTCAAATGGGAGTCTTAAACTGTCAAGCTTAGCTGCAGTGAAAATGGGTTTTTCTTTGGGGACCAAGATACATATTCATTTGCTTCCCACTTGGTTTGCTGATATAGCAGCCATACCCTGGCAGGTGCTGCCTGGGATTGCCAGAGGGACAAAAGTAGAAATAAATTATATTGCTCTATTGGGTTCTCAGACCAATAGCAAGAATTAATGTTGCTCCATGAAGACCAAAGTGCTTCCTAGGAACCTGGGAAAACCAATACATCACTGATGATGCCAGCTAGTGTTCTGTATGAAAATGAAGCAGTGAGTACCAAGATGAGAGGAGTGAGGAAGAAAACTGCTAATAGGAACCAGAAGTGTCATGAATACTGGAATTAACTATTTTAACCATACTGATTTAGCTATATTAGGATAGATGTACAATGAGCTTAATGACATTTTTTTAAACTTAATATCTATTTTTTCAGTGCACCTACTACATGCCACATTTTAGGAATACACTATACTAAGCACAGTTTCTGACATTTAAAGATTGGAGTCTTTTTTTGGAAAAACAAAATAGTGAATACTAGTTTCCAGATGATGTCTTTGATGATAGGCCTATGTGAGAGCCACAAGGGGCACTTCAAATAATCTCAAGGAAGCTCAGAGAAGAGAGCCAACAGAGATTACCGCTAAGTCAAGTTGTAATGGATGATCAAGACTGAGCCCAGGTAACGTAGGGAGGCAATGATGATGATTTAAGAGCTATTGTGATAGCAGAGTTGACAGACTCTATGATGATTTGATATTAAAGGGGAAAACAAGGAAAAGGAGAATCCAATAATAATCTAGCTGTGGAATAAAGTCTAATATTAAGGCTCCGTCTTATGTGTGTCTTGACATCTGGGGAAATGAAGGCCTTGAATGTCCTAACCACAGGTTGTGCTGGTGTTGACAAGGTCAACACCAAACAACCTTCCTTTTCATGGTGATTATACACAGCATCTGCTGGTCTCTGAGTAGATGACTTTAGTTCCTTACCAGCCCACAGAATTGACCAAACAATTCAATCACTTTTCCCACAGAAATTAGGGGTCACCTTACCCTCTTGTTACTTCTAAGCCTACCTCCCAAAGCCCCTGTTGATTCATTTTTCTAGTGTAGCCCCCTCATGTCCCTGCATGGTGTGGTGTCCTCACTCCCCAGACTGTGAATATATGTAACTAATAAACTGCTGTCAATCTCATCTGTCAATGTTGAGTATTGTGTCTTCACCCATTCCAATAACGTCAAAGCAGGGACTCCTCCTTCACCAATGAGATAAAGAGCAGATGAATAAAACACTATCCTGGACAATGTTTCCATATATTTAGGCTGCCATAAAAAAAAATACCATAGACTAGGTGTCTTAAACAACAAACATTTATTACTCACAGTTCTGGAGGCTGGGAACTGCTAGATCAAGGCACTGGCAGATTCAGTGTGTGATGGGGGCCCATTTTCTAGTTTATAGATGGCCGTCTTACTGAAACCTCATATGGAAGAAGTGAAAGAGCTAGGGAACTTTCTGCAATCCCTTTTATAAGAACACTGATCCTACTCCTGAAGACTTTACCCTCATGACCTATTATTCACTTGCCAAAGGCCCCATCTCCTAATATCATCACATTGGGGGGTAATATTTCAACACAGGAATTTGAGGTGGGGGAATAAACATTTAATCCACATATTTTACCTCTGCACTCCCAATCTCATGTCCTTCTCACAAGCAAAACACAGTTATTCCACCCCGACAAAGGTCTTAATTCACTTCAGCATCGATTCTAAAGTCTAAGTAAGTCTCATCTAAATCAGATATGGGTAAAACTTGAGGTACCAGTTAATAGTTTCTCCCTTTCTGATCAAGGAAATGCTCAAGGAAGACACAATTTCTTTTTTGTTTGTTTCTTTGGTGAGGGTGAAGGTGGTAGGAGGGAAAATAAGGAGTATGCACATGTATTAAAATATTTGCAGTTGTTTGTCAAAAATTGAGGAAGTTATCGCCTAACAAATTCCATTTTCTTTTCGAGGTGGGAACCATAAAGTCCCTGGGAATAATGGCGGATGTGGTCACATAGGAAATTTAAGGAGAATGTAGTTGGAAATAGCTAAATAAGAAGAATAAGAAGGAGCATCATCCAGGGAAGCTGAATTATTATTACCAAAATATTTTATTCCACATAATTTAAAAGGAGCATAGATTACTCACTTTATATATACAATAGCAATTTCAGCTTCAGAATCTCTGTAGGATAAATTAGCAGAATGTTAACGCAGTTGATGAAAATTGCTCAGGCCAAGAATTTTGAAATTGTATAATTTATTCATGTGTGTCTATATGTCTATATTTCTATTTCTATGTTGCATAGTAGTTTATTTGTTAATTTGTAAAAGATTAATCAAGTGCTTGGCAGAAATGCTATATAGTATTTCTATAAAAGCAAATTCTTGGAAAATTGCTTGGAGGTAGGAATTGAGTAATGAAGAAAGAGTAAAGAAGAAGAGGGAAATGTGTGTTTATTAAAATGTAGGAAACACCCATAAGGGTAAATAAAATGGAGAATGGTAAGGCCTATGATGGTAGAAAGCTTTCAGATGCAGGGGAAAAATAGGTAAAAGAAATGTAAAGCAAAGATATGTTTCACAATTTTAAAAAAAAATTATTTTATTATGTCTCTTTTAAAAGGAAATTATTTATCCAATGACTTACAAGATGAAGGAAATTTGGACACAGAATACACACAAAGATAAAACTATGTGGCTACAGAGAAAGAGACTGGAGTGATATTTCTATAAGCTCAGGAACATCAAGAACTTCTGGCCTTCACCAGAAGGTATGGAGAGAGAGGCGAAAAACAGTTCTCTTCTTGAGTCTCTAGATAGTATGACCTTAATTTCAGACTTCGAGTTTCGAGACCTGTGGGAGAATAAATTCCTTTTGTGTTAAGCCACCTAGTTACTAGGAAACTAATAAATCAGGTGAAACTTTCAAAAATGCTTGCAGAAAGCCCAACAATGGCAGAGAACTTCTTTTTCTGAGCTACTTATTTGTTAAACCAGATGCCCTTATTTTCTGAATTAATTCATTTTTTTCCTGAAATTTCATCACCAAGGGTCTCATCATTCCTTTTTATTTAGAAACGCCTCACTACCAAATTCTATAATTGGAGCACTACAAGATTAGAGCAGTATACAAATCATTTCTATGGACTCAGAAATGTGTGCGTCTAGACTCTAGGCTCTTGTAATGAACAAGTTGAAATCTTTGGAAAATTTTTCATCCAAACAATCTACTCAACTACAATTCAATACATTTTACTTCATGTTTTCTACATCTGTTTTCCATTGGTCTACATTTCTGTGATAGGTTTACACAGGAATAAAGAAAATAAAATGATAAGGAGAGAGAGAGAAAGGGAGAGAAAAAGAGAAGATGGGAGAGAGTAAAGGAAGGAGGTTAGAGTTTCCTTTAAAAATGCAATGCACAACTTTGGCTTAAATCAATACTTTTTAAAATAAACTTTAATCAGTAAAAATACAATATCTATCTTTTCACAACTGGAAGATGATGGAGAATAAAGGCGGAGCAAGAGACAGAGAGAACATATTAACTTCTTATGTACCACGTATTGCATATCTTTTTTAAAAATGTTATTAACAAGATGCATAAAACTAAAACAAGAGAGCTGCTCTCAATCTAGGTGTCCCTTGAGCCACCCAGGAGCAGTCTGGCCAGCATATCACAACCCTGTGGTATTTTCATGGATTCAAACATACCTGAGTACAAATATTCTAAAACACCTCATTCATTTTCCCTTGTAAAGCGCCAGCTATATTCTTTTATACATTCAATTTTTTCAAACAAAACCTAGAAATCGCCTCTGATAAATGAACAAAATAGTCATGAAAAATACCTAAGCCTTTCAACAGAGAAGTGCTACAAAAGGCAATATTCATTGAGTATTACATCCTGGGTTAATAGGATTGTATGCCCTATATAAGAATACAAGATGGATGTAAAAGAGGTTTTGAAAACTTCCCATTTCATTTGGGGATCTCCTCTCACTACTGCATTCTTATTCATGTTTCCTCTTTCCTTTCACTCAATCAAGCTATCCTAAGGTATCCTCTTAAGGCAATACCAACGTTTTTTGTTGTTTTTTTTTTAAGACATGAGCATTTTTTGAATGGCATGTGTTAAATAACTAAGAATATAGCATTTTCCTAAGAATGCGAAGTCATTATTCTGTTTCTTCTGGAGTTTTGAGATGTATCTAGAGGCTCTATGCATCATGGACCATAACTGTGGGCTAAATTATTGAAACAAAACAAAAACTTCTTAGAACGATTAGATGGAATTTAATTTAGTTTTGCCTGCTCAGTTCCTTGACCGCTACTGGGAGATATGTTTGTCTTTTAAAATGAGCCTAAATTTATGAATCACCCACTTGACACTTAATCATGTAAATTAATGACACTTGATAAATATGCCTTTTGCAATTCCAGTGATGAATAAACTGTGTGTTTTGTTGACTGTGCCATTTATAGCTCACTGATTTTGGAATGGGGAGAATACAAGTTCATTTGTTCTACAAATGTTTAAAATGCCATTGCTATGTCTTTGAGTTTAAAATAACTTTAACTATTTGAGTCTTCTTTATTGAACATTTTTTAAGTTCCTCATCAAATATCATGTCGTTTCTACTTTTAATGTAATTTCTACATATTTCTCAATGCAAACACAGCCAGACAAAAGTCAGAACAAAAAGTCCATCAGCTATATCTAGCCACTGACTACTTGGACATTACTCCAGTTTTCCTCCCTGCAGAATAAACAACACAATAAGAGCTGAAACACCACTATAGGATCTGGTGGACTCTGCCCAAAGAAAAAGTAAACTCTCTTCTATCTTCATGTCAAGAGGTAGTAGGACAACTTGGAGCAAGCCATCCACCCAAGTTAGGCTCCTATTCTCCTGCAGACCTGGATACAGGCGTGCTGTCTACTTTGATGATTGCATTAATTAAGGGACTCAGACCCTTGAGAGAGACATTCCCTGAGTCTTAAGCTGGCAAGAGGTGTTTAAGGAGATGTACATACATTCCAAATGAGTAGAGAAAGTATTTGCAGTTATAAGTTTTCTAATATAAATAGTCTAAGAAAAAGGTCAGAAACTTACAGTCTTAAATAATCTAAAGTTTAGTCAAACTGAGGAAAATGTTGAGGCTGTCTTGAACAGACCAGAACAATCTTTTTTTTTTTTTTTTTCTCTCACTATTCTCTGGGTTGACTTGGATCAGCTGGTGCCTGTCCTGCTACATATACTGTCAGATAGCATTATGGTTTTCTGGTGACTTGACTGTACTGAAGTTAAGCCCAGGATGTCGCATTTGCCTGTCTGGTGCCTCAGCGAGATGGCTAGAAGTCTGGGATCAGCCGCGTAGCTGGGATATCTAGGTCCCTCAATCTCACTAGGTATTCTTATATGGCCTTTCTCTCTTCATGTAGTTTTCCTGTGTAATCTCATCACTAGAATTCCTGAATGGTGGCTGCAGGCCTTTTGAAGACTTAGGTATATAACTGTCTTTGCATCACTATCACAAATTCTGCTGGTTAAATGGAGACACGATCAGAAAACCAATGTAGAAGAGAGCTGAAAAATCGAAAGCATAATTTATTAAGGGTCATCTTTCAAGACTAGCTACAACACAGATATAATGCAAATATCATACAATAAACAAATATAATTATGATAGACATGATAAATAGTAAGTATCCAAAAATAAAATACTGAGACTTTTTAAAACTTTCAATTTAATAGTGTATGAGTCAATAAAGTAAAATAACATATTCACTTTTACCTCAGCATTATAAATGTTGTTTGATCTCAGTCTTTTGAATTCTGAAATGTCCTTTCTATGATACTGTTGCTTCCGTATGAACTTCTGTATGTCAGTTTGATCTGACTGGTTAGCTACTTTGGACTCTTGGGGTTATATTCCTACCCAGAAACCCAGATTGCTTGGCTAGATAGCTGAAAATTTTTCTAACTCTCACCAGTTTTGTATTTCTTTGACATTGGATCATGCTCTTTAGACCAATTGTCAGCCGAGTTACTTTGAGCCAATGCCAAATATTGGACATACATTCTAAAAATCACCTACTGGTGGGCAAGAAGCTTTTCAAATATTTTCAGGTTCATTTATTCTCACTTAAGCACTAGTTTAGCCTAGGATACTCATTGAAAACCTTCAGTTGTAGTAATTGGATATATAGGGAAGTAATCAGCTCTTGTGTGTGGCTTATCCCTTGGACCAAGCATCAAGCAATGTTACATTACTGCCTCAGTGGGGAATAAGAGGGACAGTTCTCGAGCAGCTTGAGATATTTAGCAGTTGTATAAATATGTCTTCTTCATGACACTTCAGTATTGTTGATGCTTAACAAGTGTTCAGAGTTCAGAAAATATAAGTGAAGTCCATGGAAATTTAGTTCTGAGAAAATATCTTGAAGAAGAGAAGTTTGAAATGCTAACATAAAAATATAATTTTGATTGCCAAATCATTTCATCTGTCTGTAGCACACTTATCTGTCAAGATCCCTCAAAAATAATAAACATAAAATGAGAATATGCAATTGATACTGTATATATCTCATGACTATTCAATTAAAACTAATACTTGATTAATTACCATTAAAATTTATCTGATTCATATTTTCAATTAACTTCAATCTTCAATTGAGAGTCAATACGTGTTCTATATAATATACACACACAAATGCACATATTCCTTATGCAGTACAGTATAAAAGCAATGTTTTTAGAAAAACAAATTTGTGTATGACAATATTTGTACTTTGGAATAAAAAACAACATGAATTAAAAACATTTCCCCCTTCCTTATGAACTTGCCACATGTTCCACTCTAATGCCAGATCTGGTATTACCCTATAAACAGACCCCAGCATGACATTAGCATTACCTGCTGTCTGGAAATAAAGCAACCACCAAGAGAGATCTAAGATTAGAATGCCTGTGTCTGCCAAAGTGGAATTCTGGTATAAACTCATGGAAGAAGTGTTATCTTATCATCAGAAGTTTGGAATTAAAGTCTGTAATTTTTTCAAGTCTGCTACTAGAATATTTGTGATTACTTGGACATGTCATTATAAACTATCATTCTTAGAATTTTAACACCCTTCCATATAGTTATAAAAGTATAACCATAATTGGACTTAAGAAGCTTAATGAATATATATGTACATTATCTAACCAGAAAACCATAACTGTGCTTTCAAACAATTATAGTCCATCATATTAAACTTTTTTTTGTGGATGCTATTCAGCTTCAGGACTCTCTGGGCCATTTATGAGATTGAGATCCATTTCTTAAGAAATGGGTATGTGTACCTACTGGTCTAGAAAAATTCCAACTAAAATAATTGCACTAAACGATTTCTTGCCTTTTCTATTAGAGAAGACATCCCCCCTTCTCCTCTCTAAAAATGTATAAACTATAGACCATAGTAATATAGTGTTTATAATAACCTTAGATTTTTTGTCATGTAATAACTATTGGAATTACATGACCAAAAAGGAAAATCTAATCAACCCATAGACAAAAACTTTTGAAGATCTTTTGTAATTAAACACAAAAAAATAATTGCTTTTTAAACATGTTTTAATAGTCTCTTAAAAGTGCATTATTTACCTAATTCACAGTAATGCTATTTTTGGAATTCCTGAATCTATTTTTTAAGTAGACTTAAAAGGAATTCAAAAGTTGATCTAAAATAATTATGATAATCCATAAAAGGAATGACTGTTAATGTTAAAGCCCTCAGGTTACTTCAATTAAAAAAAAAGTGAAATGTACACATATATTGGAAACTGAATTTTAAGTAAATAACTTGGTTTATTATTGTTTATTTAAAATACCCCAAAGGTACAAGTGCACATTATGCAATCGTGAAACTGTCAGTTTGAACAATGGAGTAATTTGTGAGTTCATGGAGTGCCACAAAAATAAAAAATCAATAATGAGAGTAAAGGTGGCTAACTTTTAAAAAACTCAATATTGTAAACATTTGCTAAGTCAACTTTGTAAATATGAATGGACTCTTACCAATGCCATTATGGGGTAGCAAAAGTTCATAAAGAAATCTAAGCACTGGCTGTTCAACAGACTCATAGGAAATAGTTGCTGAATCTTCTATTCTTGTTGAATTCGCTCACCCTTTGATGTCCTAACAATAGATCATCCCCATAATTTTCTTGATTCCCTACCTTGCTATTACTATAATGTTCTTAACCATTAACTCATCTCTCAATCTCTCATAGATGATGTTTGGCAGTTTTTATAAATGTCATTATTATTTTTGGTAGCTTTTTCTTTCATTTGCATAGCACATTACCATTATCAAATTTTGTTTCATATACTAGATTATTTAACTACTGGTTCCAATTACTATTTCTGCCTACATTACCAATATTTTTTCAGTTTTTCAATGAAAATTTGATATTGATTTTTTTCAGGCTGTTTATATACAATGTTAAAACAAAGCTTTACTCTTTTCTTCAAATGTCTTTTGTAATTTGCCTTTTTTCTTTACTTGACCAGTCAGAACTCCACGATTACTATCATTATTATAACAACAGCTATGAGTTATTAAGATCTTGTAGTTCAGAAGTAATAGAGTTAGGAGGCTTAGATAGAATCTATACAGCCACTGGTAAATTGCTCAAAATTTCTGTACTTCAATCTTCTCATCTGTAAAACAAAGATAACCACAACCCAGTCTTAAGGTTCTTTTTGAGAATTAAAAATTAATTAATTCATATAAACTATTTAAAATATTGGCACATGGTAAGAGTTCAATTTACATTTCTTTTATTGTTTTATTTTTCCAGAGATATTGCTAAGAATATCAACTTTATCATCTAATCCAATCAACAAAACAATTTGATGAGATAGATATTGTTTTTATTTTATAAATGATGAAATTAACAATTATAAAAGTACTTTCTTCAACTGCATAAATCAGAGATGAGATTCATATCTGGATATGTGCAGTTGTAAAGTCTAAATTTTTATACTATTTAGAATTTGAATGGTTCTCATGTTGATTCTATGTTCTTGCAAACAATGTATATGATCCTCATCATTAATAAGCACATGATTAAGTGGTTTTTCAACCTTAGCATATTTACATATCTCTGATCATATGTAACCATATGTAGTCATGAGGTATATTTTTATTAAAAATAGAGAAAGCAAAATATGAGTCTTGGTCATATGGCAGATTGTATTGTAGAAAAAGTTCTATCAGATTCTTAGAGATTTGGAAGCTGTTTTATAGATATTCAGCCACTGTTATAATATTTGTTTGGCTTTCATTAGAAATACCTTAATAGATTTCATTGATGTCATTCACAAATGTGCCATTTTATAGAGCTGATGTTAGTAAATAAGGACAAACTTTTATAAAATCCGCCACAGATTGAGCATCTATTTCCTAGTACAGCAACTTGTCTGGGGTTTTAAATTTTGCTTTAGTGTGTTTATGTCAAGGTTTCTCTCCCATCTTTAGTAGTATAATTTTGAAGTGAATGCATGACTTTGTGATTAGAAACACTAATTTGGACAGTTTGAAGGAGAAACACACATAGAAGTCTGTATTTTAAGCAACAGAAATTAAGCCTACTACTGATACGTGCTGAACTAGTCTGCTCCTGTTTTTCAAAAAGTTATAAGTTGAGCACTATATGTTCCGCTCTCAAATATATTATGAATTTCAAATGGGTGATCACCAACTGGAGAACATCCAGAAAAAGGCACTCAAAAGAGTGAATGATCTGGAAATGATCTCTTAAGAGTAAAATTTGAGAGACAGCAAATATTTATTCTGGAGAAAAGAGGGTTCATGATGAGCATTCAAGTTATCATTAGATGCTATAGGATAAAAAGTCATTTGTTTTAATATTTATGGAACCAGAAAGATTAACAAAGTTATTAAAAGAATACTGTATTATAAGTCAAGCATTTCTAGACCTATACCTTTTACTAAATAGCTCTTTGCCTTTAGACAAATGCTTTAATAAGTTCGAACTACTGTACCCTTTCCACCCCTCCTACTTTATATCGAAAGTCATGTGCAACTCTAAAATGTTCTGTTTCTGCAAAGGCTTTCATTACAGAATAATAAAAAGAATACCGTTACATATCCTTACTTGGCCCATGCAGAACTTCAGTGAAGTAAAATGTTCGGCAAATCATCTATTTCACTTGCTCCTACTTCCCACTAATAGCAAAACAAATACCAATGGCAAATGTAGCAAGGCAATCCTTTCCATCCCATTCTCCTTCTCTCAAGATCTTTCCAACTAACTGCCTTTCTAAATAAATGGTTATGTACTCAGTGAGTCACTGATGAAGATTATTATCATTATTAATTTAGTCAATACTAAGAAACTGTATATGGATTAATGTCTAACAGAACGAACATTAATAGCAATAAATATAAAATCACGAATTAAAAAAAAAATTTTAATCTTTATGGATACAGGATGAGGGAGACATTATTTAGTAATGGCCAATGAGGAGAACATCTACAGGCACTGGCTGATATTAAAATCAATGGCAATCCACAGTGATGTGTGCCAACCAAGGTTATTTATTAATAAAATTTAATTCCATAAAATTTATGTGTGTAGGAAAAAAATATTTATTTTTCTTAATTGTATTTCCATATTAAGCCCTTAATTACAAAGTGTAGGAGAAATTTATTTTTATTCAATTCAGAAAATCACAATATACTCCACATTTGCTAAGAGCTTCGTTTAAATTCTAGGAGCTTTCATGGTTTTAGGGTACTGTAACAGGTGGAATGTTTTGCAGTGTGATTCTTGAGTGACCTGCCCATATGTGTAACCCTTGGAACTTCTCTTGCCCCACCTGGTCTTTGATTTGAAGGCCATGGACCATGACTGAGCTGTGATTCTTTTCCAGCTGGTTGGCCCCCTTACCTCCGATGGATCATTCTACTACATCCTTAATATTCTTGAAGGAGCAGCTGAATCTCTCTAATGTATCTCTTCTAAGCTAGGGCACAAAGGTTTCTGCGAGGCTATAGATAATTTCAACTTTTTAATAACACCAGGAATTTATTCACTCTGTAATCTTGTTACCTTCCGATCTTTAATCTTAGAGAAGATAATTGATTCCCCTCTGCTTTTCTGTTCTGGGATTTCTTCGACATCCCCGAGAGTATGTAGCCTAACAGAGTCTCAAACACAGTGATATCTTTCATTAACTCTCCTTTCTTTTCTCCTTTCAATTCAGAGAAACTATTTTTTATTCTAGACAACAACAAAAAATTTTCTTCTTAATCTTGAGTATTATCCTTTAGAGACATTCTCTTTGGTATAAAGTTTTACACTTCAGAAATATTGAGATGCTTAAAGATGCTGCCCAATTTCTGAATGAATTGAGAAATAAGGGACAGATGGAGAACAAAAATATGCCCATTATTACCAATAAAGGCTAAATGGGAAGACATAGTTTAATGCACAGAGCAAATGAGTATACTAATTTAATCCCAAATTAAACTGTGTTACAACTTAATCAAACTCACATTGGACAGAAGTCTGTGTTGATTACCTGGAATCCAATGAATAAATTTAAATTTAATAGGGTAAATATCCCACAAGAGGTTAATTTTGTCCCAGGGCTTTTTTGTTGTCTGAGAGTAAGCTCACCTATGTATAACATTTTAATTTCTGCTTCCCCTTTTTTTTCTCAATATTCAGTTCCCCAACATGAATTGAAATGTGTGTTCTACTTAGCGACATCACTATTCTCTTAGGAGCAGATATTTTCATTTTTCTCACAATATCTACTTCCATTGCTTCTTTCTATGAAATTGCTTAGACCTAAGAATCTGCATCCTAAAAAAAATGGTCAATCATCTCAGTGTGAGATTAACACCACCAGCAAGCAAATCTGGTCTTTGTGGTACAGAATGACAATTCAGAGACAAACAGAACGATCTGCTATAAACTCCGTAGTTACCTCCTTGACTATTTCCTATTGATACAATTAATATCATAACTTGTTTTGCAACTCGTAATTTGTAACTTTTAATTTTTTTCTTGAATTTTCATGAATCCGAAATATAAATTTACCTTGAAACTTTATCATCATTTATTCAAACTATTTCAAGTTATAATAAAAAGTATGGTCTGGGTGTTCTCAGGTTACTATCGAAGATAAAGCCAGGTGAACTTGAATGAAAAAAGTCAAAGACAAAATTTGTGAAAAGGTCAAATATTTGAGTGAAAGTGTCAAAAAATACAACACACACTGTATGATTTCACGTCATTTATATGACACTCTAGAAAGGGCAAATGTATTCTTTAGTGACAGAGAGTATCAGTGGGTACCAGGGGAAAGGATAGGTGGAGTGTTGTCTCAGATTGGGGTTAAGGGATCTTTTGCGGGTAATGCAAATGCTTTATGTCTTAACTGTGGTTGTGTTTACATAAACACATAAATTTCAAATCAAAATAGGCTCATTTTATTGAATGTGAACAATACTTGGATGAAGTTAGAGAAAAGAAATCACAACACTTTTTTCTATCTTTTAAATTATTCTTCATTTTCTTAAGTATTTGTACTAAAAAGCTAAGCACTTGTGTAAAACATTTCCTGTTTAGACATTTTCTCCTAAAATGTTATATTACCTAATACTCTGAAGTTGCATGTAAAGTTTATATTTATACAACTATTGCATGTGCAAAATATTTATTTATATCTGTATTCAAAAATTGGTATCAAACCCAAATTATCAGATGTATACTTATCTAATTTTCGAGAGCAGATTTCCATCTGCATAGGCAGACGTGAACATGTATTATTCTGGCTATCAGTTATAGATATCTTTCACTGTTTAATATCCTCAGCCACTCTTCCTAAGCCACTGCTGAAGAGCTTGCCCCTTTGGAAATATGTAATTATATTAATACATAATAATAAATGTAATACAGTACATCATATTATTTTTTGTTAGTAGAAGATGTAATCTGTTATATTTCTTATTGTATAAGGGTAAACAATGACTCTGTTTATTGGATACATAAAGCTATTAAAACTACATCTTATCAAAATTTGCATCTAAATTAATAAGTATAGAATAAATTCTTATTGATAATTTACTATATAATTAAATGATTAAATAATATATACTTTTTGAAATGTGCATATTGCATAGATTAAGGTAATAAGAATATGCCTTCTGCAATTGTCTTTCTTTTGGTAGCCAAAGGATTTGAAAATCTTACTGATATAAAATTTAAAAACTAATAAAACCATATCGATGCTCTAAAAATAATATCTCATTCATAGTTCAAATATTTGTAAAATATAAACATATGATAGATAATTATAATTTCAAAATCTAGTGGAAAGAAAATATTTCAAAGTTAACAACTGGTATAATTGTCAATTAAATAAGATAACAGATTGTTGGTGCTAATTCTTTTGAAATCCTGTCCTTTGAGTCTTTAAGTGCCAAGTGAGTTACATATTTTCATAAAACATAACTTTTAAAAAATATACCAATTTAAATGACAAGCACTCCTGTTCTTTAGTTGAGTGCTATTTGCATGTAGTTCAGCTTAACAAGGTGTCAAATGTGTACTGTCTTTTTACTTTAAGAATATATTGATTTCAAAAAAAATAAATGAGCTTTTTTGAGGTTTGCAAAATTTTGGCTTGGATTGTTACCATTTTTCTCCTTAATGAAATATAGTGTATGTATCAAAATCAAACATAGAGGATAGAACTCTGAGCATTTATAAAATAACTGGTCTCAGTCTTACAACCAATAATAATTATAAATGTTGAACAAAAAAAATGTGTATTTTGTGCATGCATATGCTCGTGTTTGTGTTTAAATGTACTGGGGAACAATTAAAGCAGATAGAAACTGGATGTGTTGAACAAAATTAGAGAAATATTTTTAAATGTGTACATAATAAATGGTAACAATGGTAACATATATATTGTATATAAACACATACATACATATATACTAGAGGGAAATGAGATAATGAATATTTATATCTGCATCTATGTATGTACATATGTATATATGTTATGCATGTCTACATACATATACAGAGAATAAGAAAATTAAATCACTAAGAATATTTTAAGGCAAGAAAATAGAGAAATAGTTACTTATGGTGATAAACAAATAAGACAATATTTGAAGAAAGTCAGATTACCCACAATTTTTATAAAAAGAACAATCTCACTTATAATTAGCAAAGTTCTAATTCATACACCAACGTAATTTTAACTAAGACTGACTGTAGTCTGGACGATGAAAAAAGGTACATGTAAAGGACATACATGGGGATTAAAAGTAGTAAGAGCCAGTGCCATGGTGGAGCAACTTCCGGGATGCTGTCCAGTGGGAAAAGATTACAGTCATAAGGGGATGGTTTGGATCATATGATGAACATCATGTCTGTCAGTGAACATCCTGCTTTCTGATGACCTGTTTTATTCCAGCCTTGTGGATCACTAAAAATAAAATGAGAGTATGGATGTCCCGTTTTCCTTACCACAGCTATCTAAAACCATTGCTGCAAAGACAGAGATCCCAGGGGGTGAAGGATAGGTGAATAAACCAGATATAGCACTAAAAAGATGCTCCTAAAAAATAAGAAAAAAAAGGAAAACATTTACATATTCTAAAATTCACTGATAGTGTTTCAGAGTTCCTGTTTTCTTGCATGATAGCTACCAGTGGATATTACTAATCTTTTTACAGTTATATATTATTTTAAAATACTTTTTTAGCTTTAAAATAATGTTTTTTATATAATCATAACAAAGGGGTGGTGCAAAATATTTGTAAATTATAGAAAATTGTTAATAAAGAACATTTGTAAACATAGTTAAAGGAAATCATCATTAATAACCAAACCACCCAGGATAAAGTAAAACGTGGGCAGCAGTTTTTTAGATATAGAAAGAGATATAGAAACATACACATATGTCCATAGAATGTTTTCTTTGGATTCTTTACTTGATATTAAACATTTATTCAGATTACTAAATATTTTCCTACATTATGATATTTAACGGCAACAGTTTTTCACTTTATACAATGCTATAATTTGACCATTCTTCTATAAGATTTATTCTAACGTGTTTGCTATTATGAATATAGTAGCAATTAATGCACCCGTTTTTCTTAAAAACAGTTTCAAAATAACCATAACAACATTGAGTAACGATATGTACTAACACATAAAATATTATAAGATATATTGTAATAATAAAATAATGCATCTTTTTTCAAATGAGTAATTAGATAATTTTCAAAGTTTTGGTTATTTTAAAGATTTTTATTATAAGTAATTAGGTTAATTTAAAAAATGTGTTTTAAGTTATGTTTCCCAACACTGAATATTAATTTTTATTAAGTACGAAACTTGTGACTTATGTCTTCCACAGCAACCTGCTACTCTTTTTCTCTCCTCCCCTACTCTTTCTCTGTCTCCCTTTGCTCTCTCATATATACGTACAATCAATCCCTATTATTTTCAGGTGGTATATTTAAAAATTTGCCTATTTGCTAAAATGTTTTTGTAATTCCAAAATCAATATTTGCAGAGCATTTACAGTCATTCATGGTTGAAAAAGTTGAGTAGTCCCACATACACATTCCAGCTGAAGCTAAACAGGCTACACTCTGGCCTTCTTGTTTCAGTTCTCATACTGTCAACAAATGTCTTTCCCACCAATTAATGGAAAGTTTTTGGCATTTTTGTGCTTTTTTCCTGTTCAAAATGGCCCCCAAGCATAGTGCTGAGGTGTTTGTTGTCTAGTGTCCCTCAACTCAAGAAGCCTGCGATGCTTTATGGAGAAAGTAAATGTGTACATCAGTCATGAGTTGGGTCATTAGCTGTGAATAGATGTTAATGAATCAACAATATGCATTAGATACAGTGTCCTTAAACAGAAACACATCTTAAAACAAGGTCATGTATTGATCAGTTGATGAAAATGTTGCAACCAGAGGCTCGCAGGAACCTAATCTTATATTTCCCCTAGAAGCAATGATTCTGTATATACACATATATGTGATGTGTAGTAGTTAATGTACACATTTTTTTTTACAACTGTTACTCACTTTTCTTGCTTTTATATTTTTTATAGCTTATTCTTTGATAAATAGAAAAACTTTTCTTCTGAATTTTTTCATTTATTTTATGTGTAGGAAACCTCTGCCCCATGAACTAATACATAGGTGCTATTTTCTTATAGTTGAATGATTTATTACATCAACTCTTTAATACATCTGGATTTTATTTTTTCCCATAAGGTGCATAACACTGTTGTTCAAGAAACCTGCTCTGTAATTAAAATGTTTCCTTTCCTTTCACATGCCAAAGGCAAATGGAACTAATAGCCATGGGTCCTGTCACATATATTACTCCTTTTGAAGACATGGTTTTATTAATTAAATAAATACTCCATGATTGGTAAAAGATGGCTTCCCAGCTCTCTCTTTCCTGAAGAGTTTAGGTTGAGAGTTATGATCAACTTTAAAGCAACCAGGTAAAATATTCAAGTTTTAGTTTATTGTTTGTTGTTTGTTTAGTTTATTGTTTAGTTTTGATTGTTGTTTATTTTGCTTAGAACATTTTATTTATTGTTTCACGGTATGAAAAATTTTGAGGGCATCTTTTACGTTTTAAAGATGAGACTAAGTCTTTAACAGCTTTTTTGCCTGGGTGGTCCTTGGAATGTGACACCAGCGTGCTGCCCAGACATCAAAGTGTTCCTGGCAGGCAAGGCAGGAATTGATATTGGCCATAATCCTTGGGGCTGGCCACGGAGAGTGGGCAAGAATCATTCCAAATAATTTTCCTAGTGCCCAGATCACCCCCATCAAAATTCTGATTGTTGTTTGAAATAAACGACCTAATCCACTTAATCCTTCTATCTCCTTCCCTTTCTGAGTTCTTCCTTTGGAACACCAAAGACAAGATGAAGAGGTACTTGAGAGAAGTCTTTGAGACATGTTGTCTAAGCTCAAAAGCCAAAGAACACTATAGCCTCCTTTTAAATGTATATGTCAACTTGTACTTGGCATTCATTATAAATAGCTCTGTGTGCCAAGAAACCAGTCTTAGGAGAACAGCATGAGCATCAGAATAAATATTTCGTAGGACATAAAAGTCCTCCTGCAATGTACAATATTGTCAATATCTATTTAGAAATCTTTCACACAGTAAAGTATTCTCACTTCGGTACGTTTTAGGTTTGTTGAGTGTTCAATTTTTTTTTTTCATTAAAAAAAGGGAAAAAGAAAAATATGCTTTATTTCAACTTTTTAAGCTACACAAGAACAACAAATCCTAAATAGGAACTGAAGAGTGGATACACAGAACACAAATCTAGTTCTCAGAAAAATGTCACAAAATGATTAGAGTATCATAATAAATAGTTTAACAAGATAACTAATAAAGTATCAGTAGGAAACTGTCTACTATCTTTGAAGACTGTCAAGCTGGTTTCTATAACTTGGATAAAAAATATATTTGAATTTTGTTTTGTTTTTGCATTTTTGCAGACGACTGGGCTTACCTCCAACATCTTTCTTGCTGACTTACATGATTTAAACTCTCTCTCAATCAGATTATTACTGAACACATTCCTCATGTTGTTTCACTACTCGAAAAAAAAATCTATGGCAGACACCAATTATCAAGGGCATTAATTCAAAAATTTTTGGACTCTATGTCACTATGCATCATAATACAGATCCACTTTGCCTAAATATTCTAATTTTCCATATCCTCAAAACTATATTCTCTTTTTTAGTCTCTGTTCCATCTACTGCTATCCTCATTTGTTTGTTCTGATCCCTAGTATTGTGATTCACCACTTTTAATCTGTTTACCGTCTTAATTTCTCTGCACCTTCTCACCATCCAAACATTTAATAGCTTTACAATTTAGTAGTTACAAGATTTGTTATTGTTATGGGAATTAGGTGTGCTTCTCCAAATAAATTAAGTGCTCTGAAGGTGTGAATCACATACTATAATTCTTCATTTCTAAAACACATTGTATCACAAGACAACTTGCATTTAGGAAAGTGAGCAAGAGGGTTACAAGATAATTGATGGTGACTATAACAAGTAACAAATAAATTGTATACTTATCACACAGTAGTAATCATCAGTAACAAAAAATCTTTGTAGAACAGCTTTTCAAAATTTAATTTTGGTATTTTAAAATTTGAATTGACTGCATTCTCATAAAAAGAATTTGAACAGAGTCAGGACAAGGTGAAAAGAGATTGTTAAGGAAGATATGTGGGTGAGGTGAACTAGAAAAGGTTTTGTTTTTTCCAACTCATTGTGTTGCTATTTTCCACTAATAAAAATGCATAAATGTTCAGTAAATGAGTGAGATTACTTCACTCTAAAAAAAATAATGTAAAAGTGTATGTTTGCGGCTGGTTGCAGCAGCAATTGCAGATACAAACAGTGCTCTCAGAGAATATGAGCAGGGCAGAGGCTGGTCCAACAGAGCTTATTGCTTAGACTACTTGAATCCATTTTTGCCCTCCATTAAGTCCAATCTTTCACAGGTCCTTTAAAGTGATGACTGGCCATATTCACCACAAAAGAATTAATACGGGAGGGTTAATGTAAGAAGCTCGTACCCCATCCTTAACTGGCTTGAAGCCATAGTTGGTGGTCATC
This sequence comes from Pteropus alecto, assembly GCF_000325575.1. NCBI lineage: Eukaryota > Metazoa > Chordata > Mammalia > Chiroptera > Pteropodidae > Pteropus > Pteropus alecto. Next base: position 9,809,664 of record NW_006494609.1, read on the forward strand.
TTCCCGCTCCTCCAGCAGCCACCACTTACCCATTGGGGTCATCTAGACTTGCACCATTAGAACTACAAGTCCTCCGTTGCTTTGCTTTGGTCAGCCTGCAGTTACTGAAATTGATGGTTTAGTTATTACTGGACAATGAGGCAATGATAGATGCATAGTGAAACTCATGAGTTCCAGATTTGCTCAGGGATCATTTCCTCCTGTTTTCCTATCACTGTACTGACATGAGGAGACCCATATGACCAGATGGGGATCTTATCTACAAATTCAGTGGAATCCTTCCTGTGTTAGTTCTTGGGAATATTTCCTCTATGAAAACCAGGTTTTAAAACTCAGTTGATTCTGTGGTCGTGGGGATCAACTATACAAATTCTAAAATGAAACTCTGAGAGTGCTTGTGAGAATGCCCAATTCTACTTCAAACTCTTGGTTTTTGATCCTGAGTACTCTAACTATTGAGGACACAGGAACACATATCAGACATCGATTTAATGCATATTCTATACCCCAAAAGATAGTGCCTGGGGTTTTCCTGGAGCCAGATTATACTGAATTATGAAAAATCTTTTCCCAACTATTGCTTTTCAATGGTGGCTTAAAATCAGCCATGATAGAAGTATTTACAGCATGAAAATTGGCAAATGTACAAGTCAAGATCTATTCATTCATTCATTCATTCATTCATTGGAAAGCCAGTTGTTCAATTTTTATCAGCATACCACCAGCATTGCCATAATTATGCACAGAGTTTTCCTGGACCTAGCAATTTATCTGATCTTTATTCTACCATTCTACTAGGCTTACAGCTTTGGATGATATGATATACAATAGGAATAATGGATCCAATGTCAAAGTACATTTTTCCATGTCTCTTTTGCTTTAAAAGGATAACATGGTCTGGAAAAATGATGTGCAGAATTCAGTTCTAGAAAATCAGAAATGTTACAAGCCACCAGACTGTGGTACTGACATGTATCCAGATAGGTATCAATTCTGACACAGAGCTGATAGCTATCTTATCAGTTCTGGTAAGGACAAATTACTGCATAAAAAATGTGCAATGTAATCAATTTCCTATTCAGTGGCTAGTTAAACTCCATGCAATGCTGTCTTATCAAGTACGGCTTTGGCTTCTGCTGCTAGCAGGCTAGGAATTTGGGAGTAGTAGTAATGTGGCTAGACTAAATGAGGGGGAATCCATATTTTCAGTTAACACATATTCATCCTTCCCATCATAGCTTTGGCTTCTGCTGTTAGCAGGCTAGGAATTTGGGAGTAGTAGTATTTTCAGTTAACACATATTCATCCTTCCCATCATAGCCATTTCATTTCTGTCCCAGTAGCTAGACTTTTTGATGCCAACCAAGGAGAGAGACTGATCTGCTCTGTCGTCATCCTTTCTAACTGGCTTCTGAGTATACTGCTGTGGACAAGCTTTGAAAGTTATTGATATAAGACACAAAGATCTGCATATACTGTCCTGAATCCCATATACCCATCGATTTGCCCTGTCCAAAAGCTCTCTTGCCTCTGATCTGCCAATTTTGTTCCTTCTAGAGCCCTACACCAAGCCAAGCTTTATTCATTCCATTGCCTAGGATTCTGTGTATATATATATATATATTCCTCAGGCCATTTCTATCCTTCACTAAAGTGAAAACAAGTAAATATGTTGCTTAGAGCTTAAATGAAAAGATGCACCCCTCCCCCTTTATTATTGTCCTTAGGATGAAGGTTCCGGGAATGAAGAGTGATGGAATATTCAAACAACAGCAAAGAAGCCAGTGTGGTGGAAGCTAAGGAAGGAAAAAGAGTGGAAAACATGGTCAAGAGGGATGGCAGGTGCTGAAATTACAGCCTAAAATATTATGGTATTTGTTTTTCAAAATTTTGTGCATTATAAATGGCAGTTTGATGATTTCTTTATAATATCATTTTATCCTCTTTTTTTATCGCTAATGTGTTCAGAATTCTCCTTTATTTCTTCCCTTCCTCCCTTCCTCTTTTCCTCTCTTCCTCCTTTCTAACCTCTCTCCTTTCTTTTTCCTCTTTCTTTCAGTTTTCCCTCTGTTATACTTGATGTTGAAACAGACTGTAAATACCAAATACTTCCTGAGCTGGCCACTGTATTGGCTGCTTTAAGAGTTATAAGTGATACTGCATGACACTGATGAAATGAAATAGACCAATTTAACTACCACAAGCATCTTGTAGCCAGGATAACCTGTAGAAATATTTAGACATCACCTTCTCTGCCTTCTTATCCAGTGGGAAAATATCAAACAGATAGACGGTCAATTTCCACATGAAATTTAACAATGAAATTTCTATTGCTTTATTGAAACACTGCCTTCATTGTTTTATTGAAATACTATTGCATTTGAGGATAGCTTTGGTTTCTCTAAACTTCTTTTTCTGACTTGGAATCTATATTCTTGAATTATCCACCGGTATTAGTTTCTGGGAAAGAAAAAAGGAAACAACTTGTTTTCAAATCAACTAGTCCTTCAGATATGTCCTCATCTTCCTCATTCACTATGAATGAAGAAACACACTACAACTTATATCATCTTGTTTAAACTTCATTTGCAGTCTCCATTAAGTTTGATGGTAAACATGTATGTAGAAATAGAAGTATATCTAAAAGTACAAATCCACTCTCCCATCTACCCAACCTCTAGAAACAGCCATGGCTTTGATTAATGTTCCATGAATTATATCCTGAAATGTTTAGATGAATTGCCACCTGCCAGATGAAGGACTCAAAATGACATGTAGCAAAGCTGTCCCAACCATTCTAGTTAACTTGATTCTTCAGTAGAAAGAACAATATGGTATTTAGAGCTGGGAATATTTTGACGCCCACATAAGTCATGTTTAGAAATTGTCATGAATATGGTTTCGAAGCATATTAGTTAGTGGTCCAATGGACCAAAACAATTGGCCCCATCTGATTACCTACATGAAGTAAGTCCATTAGAATGTTCAGCTTTTATTTCTCTATAATATAATAAAATAGTAAATTTATATGTTCATTAATTTTCTTCTAACCTAATTATTCACTTGTGTCTATAAAGTTTTGGTTTTTCCGACTTGGCTTTAAATAAAAAGATGAAAGAGACCAACGCTTACTTTCATGTCTCCAGAGATTTCATAAATCATTCAAAATGTATCTATAAACGGTGCGCTAGTCACTGTGTTATGCACTGGAGTAGGTGCTGAACAAGACCCAAAGTCCCCTGTTAAGAGATGTCTAATGAGCAGTAGATTACATACATCTGGAGTTTTGCTCAGAGGTCAGAGCTGGAGTTAAAAATGTGAGAGTCTTTGAAGCTGACAAGTGCTTCTTACTTTCCAAATGTTTTTCAAAGTGTGTTCTGGAGAACTCCAGCTCCTTGAGACCTTAATATGCATGCACTCTACCTTAAAGCTTTGAGAAATTTTGCAGAAAAGAAACTAGTTAACCATGCTGACACAACATTCGCCAAATTATTTATAATGAGTCCTCTTCTCACAGAGGCTATGACAACGTCTCACAGAATTGGCTTTCAGGAAAACAAAATTAGAAGATCCTAATTTATGTCACTTGTCTTTATTCAAATAACTTCTCCAGGATATCAATAATACCAATGTATTTGTGAATGGTCACATTTTTTTACCATTAAACCGTGAGATACAGAGCAAATGTGACCATTATGAAAGTTTGTGATTACTAGCATTTTGCAGAGATAATTCTTGCCATCTACCAAGTTTTTTAAAGGGTTTGACATTTTATTTTCTGAGATAAATACTAAGGATGCTATCATATTCTTCCTTAAGAATTTTCTAGCAAAAACTAGAAGGGCGATACTTGTTGGCATTGCATTTTTCTACCTCTTAATTCTCTTGATATTTCTTTGTGTATCACATAGTCATTGGAAATGCTTCTTGCTCTGACTCTACCTTAATTCTAGTCTGCATTTCTTCCAAGGCCTTCAGGCTAATAGCTCTTGCTATAGATAGGCTAATTAACTAGAGGAATTCTGCTCTGATGCTTGAATATTTTGCAAAAACAGCCCCTTGTCAGAAGCTGCTTCTCCTGAAGTGCTAGGGAAATATGTACAAAATAGTACCTGTTTATCAGAGACTTGTAGAAGCCTCCAAGACTGGACTCTGATCAGTAGATGTCAACAGATTGACCAGGAACAAAGAGATTGAGATTTCGTGCTCTTCCTTGGATCCTTGTTGGTGCCTAGCTGTCTACAGCCCTCACCCAGCCCCAACTCTCTTCCCCTGTTATAAAAGATGACTGAATTTAGGGTGCTCTTAAAATGGATTTCTGGAAGACTTAAGGCCTCTCATCTTCTCAAAGTAACACTTTCTCGATCAATAAAACTTTATAACAAATTCTAACATTCTGAAGATTGAACTTCAGGCACACGAACTTTGAACTGGTAACAATTAAAGGAAAAATAAAATAGAAAATCGATGTGGCTTATCTAGATGCCAAAGGCACATGGATGTGGGTAAGCGTGAGTTCATTTGCATGATGTCTCTTTCCTTTATTTTTCCAGCTTTCTCTGACTCCTTCAGACACAACATGCACTTACCTTTGAATTGTCAAGACAAATCCCTTGGGGCCTCACCTTGTTTGTAAAACTTGGGAAGTTTTAAGAAAAGATTATGAAAAACATGCATTCAGCTGTTCTGACCCTGCCAGGCTTGTCAGCACAATGGTTGGAGAAGAAAAGAAGGTAGGGAGCGGGGAGAGAGCTGCCAGGTGATGCCTGCTGTGAGCAGAGGTTTGTTCTGGATTGCTTACAATGGGGACAGCACTCAGGCCTATGGGCTTTTTATGGCCGCTGTGCTTTTACAAAAATGGGTTTTACAAGTGAATGAAAACTTATAAAATGGGACAGAAGGTATGAGAAGGAGCTGACATGGAATACTTCAGCAATATTCAAACAAAAATTAAGAAAACAATTGAGAGACTGATGCGTTTTATTTACAGGCCAAGCAGGGAAAAAAAATCAATGTTCTTTGGCCCACTGTACTGCTGGTAATAATTAGGACAGTCTGCTGAGAAAATAAAACACTGTTTTTTTTTTTAATTTATATTTCTTAATTTTTCATGGAACTGGGCACTAATCATGTGCCTTTATCCAACATGCAGCTGCCACGTGCCTGGATTTTGCACAGGAATATTGCACCTCTGGACAAAGGAGATGCTAGGTTTTATGGAGACTTCTGGGCTCTGATTCCTCCCGCCTGCTGGTTCTAGGTAAGTGGTTATTGGCATCAAACTGATCTGGCCACCTGCAGCATGTGAGGCTGGACCAGGAGAATGAGGGAGCTCACATACAGAGGTAAACTGTTTGCTACTTCCAATTACTAACCTGAAACGAAATTTCAAGCACGTGGAATTAAATAGCATGTGTATCCAGGTAGATATCAGCCCTAAGCCAAGTAAAGAAGCGGGGATAGACATGGAGATTTCTCATTCTTCTAAAGGAACATCAACCTGAAGACAATAAGGGAAAAATAAAGATCTTAAAGGACAGATCCACTCCAAATCCATGTTCATGCTTACCTAACCAGTCTTCTCTTTCCAGGAAAGAGAAGAATTGTAATTTCCTGTACAGCTCTCTGACTTTGCAGTGCTATTTTTTCATCTCTTATATTCTCCACTTTGTCCCTTTCCTCACTGAAAGGTGGCTCTCGGAATTGAATGGGGTACTTACTCATGGAATGGCCTTTTTCATGGCTGCTTGGTAAATATCTTTTATCTTTTTTTATTCTCTGCACATTCCTAGGTAGATAGCCTTCACCCCTCCACTCACCGACAGGTATGCAAGTCTATTGTAAACCTTGTGAAATTTTATTGCAAATATATTTCTTAAGAAATTTGAAATTCCTGGAGGACTTAGACTTTCTTTGCTCACCTTTATTCAGCTTCTTTCACAGTAACTGGTACATTTTAGTTTTCAGTATTTATTAATTAAACCACAAATGCTATTCTCTTTTTGGAAAAAAAATGTTCTTGCCTCCTTATTGAGTACAGAATAGAAGCCAACATCTTCCAAGCACTCATATCAGACTACTATCTCAGCCCATACCCTTTGAGATTCACGATAGCATTTTCCCACTGTTTTCCATGAGGGTTATTTGGTCACAGGAAGGGAGGGTAGGGGTCCCAAAAGGAGTTGCAGGTGCCCTCATTTATATATATGTGAATGCCCTCATCTGCCCTCAGTTACACATTTTTAAAGGAAGTGGATTATGCAAATGTAGAAGCTGGCTAGAAGCACAAGACCATAGGACAGGCAGTGAGGAAAGGAAGATTAGGAGTAGGCTGGAACCCTGTGGGCACGAGCCAGAGCTGTGGTCTGCAGGTAGAATTTCTTTTCTCTCTCAGAAACCTCAGCCCTAAAGTCTTGGAAAGGATTCAATCAGATATATATACAGATTATTCAGGACAACCTTCCACACACATGAAGTCAACTCATTAAGAGTTTTAACTATATCTGCAAAATCACTTCTCAATCACCTAGATTAGTCTTTGATTGGACAAGTGGGGACTGTACCTAGCCAAGTTGACACACCAAAAGCCATCACGACTTTCCAAATAAACCACTTTTTATCCATTTCCAATCTCTGGATCAGCTTTGGGAGAACCCAAAATAACAAGAGACTCTTGGTGACCCGGCGAGAATTTGCTCTTGTCGTTTTATTCTTCCTGCTTTTATCCTCATAACCTAACTTGTGGCCATACATAAATATTTACCACTTATCAAAAGGAAAATATTACTACCAACCATTTTCCAGTTTTCTTTTCCACTGTTTTGAATGTTCTCACCCTGGCACAATGTCTACTTCCTAAAATTCTACCCTTTATCTTACCATGATAGACCTTACAATGATAGACCTTTGAGGGTATGCGAACATCCCAGCATTCTCCAAATTCTGTGCACACCGTAAGGCTGTTACTCTTACACCTCCACCCCCTTCCTCTCACACGCTTCATATTTTGCTGTGGACTCAATTAACTCATGAGTCCATTTGGCCAGAGAAATTTGAACAGAAGGAATGTGGGGCCTTCTGGATTGAAATTTTAAGAGGCATGGAGTCATTTTCCATGTTTCTTTCTCTGTGTGTGTCTTGGTGGTCATGGAAGCCCTGAAACACAGCCTGCCAGCCACGCTGAACCAAAGCGAGAGCCTATCATGAATGAGGAGCAGACATGTGTGAGTGTATGTATGCTATGCTACTGAGTTTTGGGGATGTCATGGTGACCTAGCCTAATCTATCGTTCTGCTTCTCTGATCCATCCAGTGCAAATGAAGCTCTCCTTGCCTTTTCTCCCTGCATTTGTAACATGAAAAAGCATTTATTTCAGGCTACTTAAAAAGCTAGTTCTACACATGGATCTATGGAATTATAACTTTAGAAATTATAGTGTTTCATTTAATTTTTTATAATGCCAATATCAAATAATGACTTGACTCTAATAGAGTTAAGAAATTTTGGTTAAATTTAATGAATTGAGACAGTTTAGAATTGCTAGAACTTCTTCGGGATTTCTATGGGGCCCTATGTAGAAGCAAATATTTTTCTTAGATTGATTTTTTTAATTGTCAAAAAATGCTTAGAGCAGCATAGAGTACTTGGACATTTTAAATAAATTTTCTCATGGTTAAACTAATAGGAAATTATCACACTCTACCATTATCTTAGTGGATTACCAGCAAAGAAATTTAAAAAAAAAAAAAAAAAAAAGAATCCCAGAAGTTTAGAAATGTAACATTTTGTAGTATAAATTGTATTTACCCTTTGCCTTCCCAAGTAACAAAAATGCCTATTGATCTGACTTGTTTCAGAGACATCTTTATTACATTTGCCTTTATCTGTCATTTGATCTGTTTAGGTCAACAATGTCTCACTTAAATATTTCAGTTAAGAATATTCAATTAAAATTTATACTGACTTTCTTAAACAAGGTCCTCTCAGCTGATTCTAAACCTGAGAGCATTACATGAGATGACTTTTTTTCCTGTCCCCTTGTAGTTTGAAAAAGTTTAAAAGTAAGAGGATGTATGCACAGAAAGAAATCTCAAGAATAAATCTAGAGGATGTGTTCAATATTGCTATGGCTGTTCCCATAGAGTTATGACAAGAAATTATTATTGCTCAAAATTTAAAAGTAAAGCAATGTATCAATGTATGGTTATTAAATCTATCAATGAATAGTTATTGACCAACTCTTTTTAAAGCAACATTATCTGCAATTATACTTACTGCCTGTTCACTACCTATTATGGGCTTAATTTGTTCCTCTGCCCAAAATTATTATATCCCCAATCCCCAGTACCACAAAATGTGACCTACTTGGAAATAGGGTTGTGGCAGATGTAATTAGTTCAGATGAGGTTATGCTGGAGTAGAGTGGGCCTTTATTCTAATATGACTTGTGTCCTTATAAGTAGACCACCATGTGAAGACGGGGACACACAAGGAGAATGTCATGTGACAAGGAAGGCAGAAATTGGAGTTAATGCAACTACAAGACGAGGAATATCAAAGATTGCCAGCAAACCACTGGAAGCTAGAAAGAGGCAAAGAGTAATTCTCTACAGCTTTCAGATGGAAGATGGCTCTGTTAACACTTTGATTTGAGACTTTTACCTTCCAGAACTGTGAGACAATAAATTTCGATTGTTTCAAGTCACCCAATTTGTGATACTTTGTGACAGCAGCCCCAGGAATCTGAGGCACTCCCTAACCATGTAAAATACCCGCACCGAGACAGGGTGAACAAGAAATAACTGACAGGAGAGGAAGGCAAGAGGAAGAAATGACAACTGCCTAATACACAACAGTTTCAGATGCATGAGGCGGGGATGGTGGTGGAGCTGGTTCTGCCTGGCAAGGTATTAGAAAAGTTAGCACTCAGTCACTATGGAAAAAGGAAACCATGGTTAAAAGGGCTGTGTGGCAAAGAGGCCAAGCCCTTAATCCTGAAGGATTGGCCTGCCTCTCAATGGCTCTGTGCAGCCCCTCTATCTGGTTGTCTCTCCATGCGCAGGATTAGCACACGGTATTTACAGCCTGTTTCTCAAAACAAAAGTAGCATTCATTAAGGAAAGTCTATATTCAAATGAGGACTTAGACTCACAAGTTCTTTTGTATTTTCACAAACAATGAATTTATTTATTTATTTATCTATCTATCTATTTATTTATTTATTTATTGCCTCTAAGAAAATTGCAAATATACAATCTGAACATTAATTGAATTGAAAAACCTGATCTCTCATCTCACATTTGGTTTCAGCCAGTCCTAATCAGCTTTATACATTAATTTCCAGAAAACATTTCCTAAAACGATTGAAACATGAATAGCCTTAAAAATAAGAAGACACTGAAAAGAAAAGGTGGTCAGAATTGGATAAAATACAAATCTAAAAAATAAGAACAGATGAGCTATGAACAGTGTACTTTAAACAAATGTATTATTAAAGGAAACTGCTTGATATTCAAACTCATTAAGTCAAGTTCAATAATTATTTTTCCTCTTTATATAAATGACTCTTTTCCGAATCAATGCAAACCACACGAGGTATTTCATCAGTGTATGTTTGATTTGTAAATACAGGGCAAAGGAATAAAAACAACAAAAACATCACACTAGAAATCAGACTAATTGGCAAAATGCCCTTTTAGCTTTTTCAACAGATTTAAAAATCTTGGCCAAGTATCTGAATTTATGGTAGTTTTATCTTTCATCACTGTTTCCAGGTGACCTTCATTTGTTCAGCCAGATTTTATTCTCTGCTGATTCCCAAAGTGTAAATCAGCCCTTGAACTCGGTCGTGAAAGGATGTTTGACACAGACTGTTACCGGAAGATTAAAATATGTCTCTTTTATAGAAATGTTTACCCTAAACTGATATTTAGTTCTTTTTCTTCCAATTACTCGAACTCTAATTTCAACGTTGTTTTCTTACAGTCTCCTTCTCCCCACCCTGAATGACAGGTATATCAGCTAAGTTTGTCACGCTAGTTGTCTATTCCCCAGGGAAAATCCAGGAAAGGCTGACCTCATGCTCACAGCCTGCGCAGCCAGCTCAGACTTCTCTATCAGTCAGCGCCTGGGAAGACCAGGAAGGGCCTCAGCTGCCTTCCTGAGTGAGCTTGATGATAAAGCTGATCCCATCAGGAAGGAGAGTATTGGTCAGAGTCCAGTTGCACGGCTTACTCTGAGAGTGAACTTTTCGACATTTCAAATCTGCCACATCAAATTAAGCAGAATAAAGCCGGCTGTTTGCCCGATTATTTATAACATCACAGGAAACTTGGAATGACTTATTAAAGAATGGAAATGTTTCTCTTTCCTCAGAAAGAAGCTCTCCTCTGCCAAAACATACGGCGACGGGCTGGGTATGGGAATGGTGCAAAAGAGTTCCCATTTCCAAGGTTATTAAAACATACCTGGGCTTAACTTAGTATGAGGATGAACTATGTGGGAACAGCCTGGAGGGACACACTGAGCTGCTTGGTTAGTCCCGGTTTCATACACATAAAAAAACACAAGATAACAGAAACGTTTGATTGTGCTGAGAATGTTGCTGACCATCAGCCTTGGCCAAAGGTGTTTATCACCTTAATAAGCCCCAAGGAATGTAGCTGAAAGGGTGACTTTGAAAGTGGTTTTAACATCCTCCCTCATTTACTGAACTGCACTGAGACCAGAAATCGATGATGAAAGCTGGCAATGGAGTTTGGAAAAATAAATGCTACATATGTGAGACTTTTTTTTGGTGTAATTTTACTTTTTAGTTATAAGACGATATTGGATTCTTGTAAATAATTTGAGAATGTAGAAGTCTATGAAGCTTTTAGTCATCCAGACTGTTATAACCTAGAGATATCAATTATTAGTATTTTGGTGTATACTTTATCAGTCTTATTTCCATGCAAAATAATGTCCACAGTTACAACTCATCTATGAAAATTACATTGCTAAGTAATGTGTATTTTAACTAAACCAATATATATGTGTGTATTTATATATACACACACACATATATATGTATATACTATTACACACACTCACACATAAATATATATTCACACAATTCATATATATATCTATATATCTATTTTAAATTCTTAATAATCTTTAAAATGACAGCATAATATTTAATCACTTGGATAGTTCATACTTTATATAAGTGGTTACTCTGAACAGCAGTTTTCAAATTTGTGAATCAAGATTCCCAACCTATTTCCTTGATCTCCTTGAACACATTTTTTTCTAGCTTCTTTCTATGTAAACCTCAATCAAGCTTGTCAGACAAGTTACCTTTTGTTCAGTGCTGATATAATACATATGATTACATTACACCGAACATGCATATTCATGCACACATCTATCTATTCCTGATATTTTTGATTCCCAAAAAATGTTCTTTTAGTTAGATTTTCTAGACTCTCTGATTATATAATAATGTTGATTGTTTAAAATTAAATATGCATATTTTAAAACTGGTGCATTAAAACAATGTGTTTATTATTTTGAGCACTCACAATATTTGCTGGTATAGATAGTACATATGCATGTAAGAAAAGCAGGTCATTGTGTTGATGGCTGTGAGTTACATGTTACATGCTACTCACCTTCCATGTGTAGTCCTTACTGACCACATGTGCCTACTCTAGATAAAAGGGATAGAAAACCCCATTACACTTGAACACCACACAAAGGTAGAGGAGAGCTGAAGAAAAATAAGTACATAAATAATGAAGTAAACGATAAGTGATAGATAGATGATATATAGATAGATAGATGATACATAGATAGATAGACGCTATATAGATAGATAGATGATAGAGATGATAGATGATAGATAAATAGAGAGAATGAGGCATGAGGATGGTGCAAGAAGATAAAAGAGAACTGAAGTAAGGGGCAAAGCATAACAGATGGAAAGAGAGAAGGAATAAATGAAGGCGGGGATATTGTATTCTGCAAGGTGCTTTTAGATATTTCTTTATAACTGGTTTGCCCTTGCCTATCTTTCTTCACCTCCTGGAAAGAACAGTATGGATTAAGAGACAAAGACTAGGGCATAATTATCTACCACAACTAATTCTGGGTGATCTTAAGAAATTTTTTTTTTTTTCCTCTCTCTCTCTCAGCCTTTTTTTCTCCCAGGTGGGGAAATACTATTAGGTCATCAGTATTTCAGAGCATTGTTTTTGGAACAATGGGGTAATAGACCTGAGGAATTCACTCTTAAAATTAGTTTTTCTATACACTTTCAGCATCTGGATTCTTTACTTTTTTCTTAAAATTGATAGAACAGAGACATCATATATAGGACAGGACATGTTTAAGGCACTTTAAATATTGTAGTATAAAATAAAAGATTTTTTAAAGTGCTCCTTCATTGTAAATTTACCAACTTCATTATCTTGTATTTAGAAAAAACCTAGTTTGAGGAGCAAGAATCTACATCTTTGGTGACAGGAACAAAACAGAAAAATAACTTGTTTCATTTTATATACACACACAAACAATGAATATCCATACAAATATATATGCACACATTCATTCATATATACAACAGAAAAACATGCATCTGTATAGACATAGCTACATGCATACATATTCATATTTCATTCTTAGGTAAGTTATACATATCTAATAAAATCTAATGATGTTTTGTTGTTAAAATCTCCCATTTAACATTTACACATTTGATTCTAAGTTCTAGAAAAAGGCTTATAAAAATATTGTATTGTTTAACACTTTCCCGCATTTTACATAAAAGTTTGATTTTCTTGAAAATATTATCAGAGTTATTGTAGTCTGTAGGAAGATTGCTACTCATTTAGTTTTCTTAAAAAGAATATCCACTATTAACTGAAAAGGCCTTTGAAATATCTGTGTGATGTTGAATTTTCTTCATATAACTCAACCAAATAGTATATTAAAATTTTAAATTCAGAACAAGATATGATAATCCAATTGTCTTTATTAAAATATACATTAAAGCAATTTGTAAAAATATAAACAAAAACTAACACAATTCTTAGCACTAAATTACTTTTTTATTTTGAAAATATAGTTTTATAAATACATGCTTTTTTCTTAAATCAATGGTCTTATTGTTATCGCTAATGAATTATTAAATACCTATTTTTTTGTTTTGATTTGTAATACAATAAGTATTGACAGATTAGAGCATTATTTTATTTCCTTGGGCATATTTCTTATTTTTTAAAAAAGGTATGTTGGACTAGATTTTTTTCTCAAAATATAGCCCGAAATGTTTTGTAATAGATTTACTTGGAGTGCTTATTAAAATATAGATAACGATACCTCATCAAGTCAGAATCTACGAAAGAGAATTCTATCATTGGAGGAACCCTGGGCATTTTTCAGGTCCATCAAAATTTGAGTGCTATTAGATGACCTCTGTTGACTCTGCTTCACTGCTGGATTCAGGTGAGCAAACACCAGAATCCCAGCACCTCCAGCTATTACCAGGCCTCAAAGCTATTATTACATGTCTCCTTTTCAGGGTTGGCAGATAATATAGAGACATCCAGTTAAATTTGAATTTCAGATAAGCAATGAATTGTTTTTTAGTGTAATTATGTTCTATGCTATATTTAGGATTTACATACATTAAGAATATATTCATTGTTTATCTAAATATTGAGCGGAACACATTTTTCCTTTTTTGTTTGTTTTTATGCTTTGTTTTGCTACATCCCTCATGCTTACCACTGTTTTTGCTACATCCCTCATGCTTACCACTTTTTTTAGTTCATCATTGCTTCCAGGCAGCAATATCCATAAGCAGACAAAGTGAAACAATGCAGGTAGGTCTTAACTCTAAGAATTATTAGTTGCATGAAGTAGGGCAAGAGGGAAAACGGCTGAACTCAGAAATTCTCCTAAAATCACAGATGAACTTTTATCCATGATTTCACATCCTTTTAAGGCAAACTCTTCTAAACTTTCCCCAGAATGTTTTTCAAGAAGAATCTCTGTGAAACTCATATGGCTCTGCTTTCAGTTATTGTTCACCTCATTTTAATGTAGTTTTACTCATTTTAGAGAAACTGGTTACCTCAATACCAGAGAAACTGGGGGTACAGAATGTGCAATTCAATCTCTATCAAAGCTTTTGTTCCATTATGTCAAAATTCACCTCTGCTTTTAGCTGCTCTTACATGATGTGTTTGTGAGAATGTAAGCATTCTTTGGTTGCTTCCTCCTTATTTTGACTTTCTCTCCAGAAGATCTGAGTGACCTCTGCTCAGACTGCTAGATTTATTGGACTTTTACTCTATTCCTACTAATACCCTCTTCTCTGCCAGCAGTACACATTTCCTTTGAACAATATTGCCCACTCGACAATCTTTTTAACCTTTTCTGATTCAAGTGCTTTTCTGATTCAACTTGTTGAAGATAAAGGCTTTCCAAAATTTTTGTCTAAGAGGAACAATTCTGTTTTTAAGAGAATAGTAAAGAATAAGATAAAGAAATGTATTAATATCAATTTATCAGTTCATATTTGCTTTTTCTACTGATCTCAACTACAATTGAGCAACCTGTAAAAATGGTCTTTTATTTTTCTTTATTCCTCTATGATTAGAAAGTAGTTCTTATTTTCTCACACCTGGCATTGTCCTCAAATCACTTTCACAGATGATTTCCACTTTGGCAATTGCCACGGCCAGGCTTTGACATGTTAAGATGATGTTTGGCCTTGTTTAGGGTCCAAATATAAAACAAGATTTTGACTTCAAAAGAAGTTCCACAATATGTTAAATAGGTAGTTAATTAATTGCTTGAAAAAATCTGAAACAATTCACCTATCTTGGTTGGAAATATGTTCATGATAGGTAAATTGTTTCAGATCTTTTCAGGCAATTAATTAACTATCTCCAAAAGAATCCCCTGTGATATTTCATGTTTTCAAGTATTTTTCTTCTTTAATTGATTGTTTTAACTGATGCAAAAACAAAATCAAGTTCTTGTAATCACGTTGCAGAAAGAAAATTTAAATGGGCCATTTGTATTTATCAATATTCTATAAGATGATTCTCTAACGAGGCTGTTATTTTCTCTAAGACAAAACTGTTTTTTCTGTTTTATTTTTACTTTTGTTTAGACATCTATGGCTGCTGTCATTACCTACACTTATCCAATTACCATTTTAGACCCTAAAAAAAACAGTATTTTTTACCAAGTTTGTATTTCCCTTGCCCTATTTTCTCTCACATTTTAAAAATAGGTTTTCAAGAACATTAAAGAGAATTTTGAAAGAAAAAAACACCACATTTTTAGCATAACAGAATAAAGCTATTTGTATTTACCTAAGTTGCTTTTTTGAGTCCTTCATTCAAACAAATATGTAGATAATGTTTGTCATAGTGTACAATAAAATTTAGTGCATGTTTTAGTTTTGGAAAATTTTAAATTGTTATTTTAAGGATTACATGAGAATATAAAAGTGAATGCATTTAACATAATACCTATCAAATAGGTACTTAAATCTTTGAACCTGCGACTCTAGATACACTTTTCTTCCAAGTTGTAAAGTGCATAATATCTAACAAAGTTGATGCTTTGAAATTCATACAAATGTTGTCATTGTATATGATTCCTTTTATTTTATTCATTTTCATTATTTATTACAGAAATGATGTAATGAATGTTAATACTTCTTTCTTTGCATGAATTTTTGGGAACTGAGATTCCTATATTAACATCTAAATATTAAGCTATTGAAATTAAACTGATTATATCAATTCCTACTGCCACAAAAATAGTTACTGCCCGTCTATTCATCATCAAATTATCAGGATTATCTCTGATTAAACTAAAAACTGATATTCAGTTTAATGTAAGATATTATTTATTTTTATTAAGTGTAACTTTTTTATTACTACGGGAGCCAAATCTTTTCTGAAATTCTATTGCTATTTATTTTTTAATACTTATTGTCTATGTCTGTGGTCTATTTCCATCTTTTTGTTGTTTTTAAGTAAAGTCATACATTGTCAGGGTTTTTGATGGGGTTAGAGAAATAATACAGTTTAGTGATTCCTAAGGTGGGTCAGCAGAGTCTGAGAGCACCAGTAAAAGGGACTCAGGAGACTTAAAAGGCTTTTAAGAGATGGATGCGTACCTGAATGAAGGAAGTGGTGGCCAGGGATTTTGTTTGAAGTGACAGATGAACAAATAAGTCTTGGGAGTATAATGTACAGCATAGGGAATATAGTCAGTAATATTGCGATAGCATTGTACAGCGTCAGATGGTTCCTGGACTTATCATGGTGATCGCTTCTTTAGTGTATAAACAATGAATAACTATGGCGTCTGTCTGAAACTAACATAATGTTGTATGTTAGCTATATTTTAATTAAAATCTTTTAAAAAATGGAGAGATGTTGGCAGTAAAGAAACAATTCTCATACTAAAAACTTGTCTTTTTAGTTACAATAGCCCATTTATTTCTTGCTGACCACGATTTTTTTTTTTCTTTTCAGAATTTGGATCATTTAGGAAAGCTATTGTACTGTCAATTTTATTTTTGTCTAGATTTTCCAGGCCGTAGTTCATTGAAAGGTGCTTGATAGAAAGCAAGGAAAGTGAAAATCTAAATTTAATGAAGTTGAACGCTAGTTTAGCCTAAGAGTCTTAATAATTACATTGGCCTTAATAATATAAACAAACAAACATTTTATAGTTCCTTTGGCAGGAGGATGTGACTGTGGGTTTTTTAGGAAGTAAAACTAAAAACAGACAATTACATATTAACTTCCTCCTAGTTTCTCTTCCACTTTTTACACTCATTTTTATTACCATCAATTAAAAGACTATTAAGAATAAAATATATATGTATAAAATTGATTTCAGAAGATTATCAGAAAATGTTTGATCCCTGTTATTTGTGCCATGATAGAGGGAGAGAGATTAAAAGCTGAATACAAGTGAACATAAAGAAAACCTAGCAGTTTGCTGTTTTGAACAGAAGGAATATGATGTTAAGCCACCAAAAGAATACTGACATTTCAGGAAATACTACATCACCACCCCAACCATTACTTAAAGATTAATTCACATATGTATGATTCATACAGTCAATCGTTTGTGTATTAACAAGCTCATTCTGTATTTCTACATGTGAAAAGTGGGAGACAGAAGCAGATAGCTTCTTTCTTTTGATTTTTAACTAGGCATGATAAAGTACAATAAACAGATTTTCCAATATGAGAAAAAAGCAACGTTAGATAAAATAAATTTATTTAAGATAGAAGGGGAATTTGTTGCAGAATAGGGTGTAAAACTTTACTTAAAAGCTATTTCTACTCATAGCATTTTCTCCGCACACTATAATAAAGTTACGATGCAGTAATGGTTTGCTTGAGGGCAGGCAATTAAGCATCTGCAGTCACTCCACAGGATGTAGATTTCTCATGAATAGCTATTTTATAAATGAACAAATAGGAACTCACATATGTAATGATAAAGTCAAATTATTTGGATTTTAAGCTTTCAAAAGATGGCTCCACACGTTTTTGAAAATCATTTGTTTCCACATATAATTGGATTCAACTTAATCTTTTTCTTCCCCAGATAAATAATTAATAATATTATAGTTATCCTTCTAGTTTTCTACAACAATTTAAGCAGAATATGGCTATAATGAATAAATGCGTTAAGGTGAATATGAGCAATATGTGAGCAATGCATATAGTAAATATCAGCTCGCAATTTCTCAGCGGTAGGTGGGAGTTTACTTTTGGTCATCTATTCTCTTTTTATAGTTTTGGCGGTCTAACCCAGGAGAGCAAGACTACTACTGCTTCAGGCCCTCTCCTATGTCTGCTGGACCTCAAGTTGATTCTTGTTTCAATATGTTTTGTGTGGCGTTTGGAGCTCTTTGCAATTCATTCAGATTCAGAAACAGCTGGTACAGAAAACCAGCTATGCCATGTACCATCTAAGTGAATCTACATAAGCTGCAATAACTAAGTCTGGATTTCTTCATGTGAAAAATGAGGTTGAAAATGATAATCACCTCGTAGGTGACTGTAAAGACTCTCCACTCAGACAGTGGGGCAATGGCTCTCACAAGCAGGACATTTGATCTGAGATTCAGCTACCACTTAAAGCCCATCACCAGTTAACAGTGAGCTGCCCTCACACTGGACTCAGGAGGGTATTTCTTCCCTATCTGTGTCCTGGATGTCAACTTTCTGCATCAGAGCTGGCAACCAGGCTAGAACTTACAAATGCCTTCACCAAAACCTGTGGGTAACAAAGGAAATCAGTTTATGAGGTTTACAGGATAGTCTTACAAGCCGTTAAGAATAGCCAAATGATGCAAGGAAAGTAGATCATAAAAAGTAAACCAGTGAAAGAATGAGGACAATGATGACTATATTAATTTAGAAAACATGACATACACTTCGAAGCATATTAAAGTCTCTAAGTTGCCTTATTTGGATATTTCTTAGTTCTCAGATTTTAAACAAATAGTGCATTAAAATAAAACTGAACCTTTAGCAGGTATAATAGTAAAGCATTAAGAGACTAGATTTTGGCTATAGGTATATCTGAACTTGAGTAGAAGGGTCACCATTAGCTTTGAGACATTAGAGAAGTTGCTTAGCCTCACAAAGATCATGATCCTCTTTGGTAAAAAAAAAAAAAAAAAAAAAAAAAAAAAAAAAAAAAAAAAAAATGATAATGATAATACCTACTTCAGGATCTCAGAAGCAGCATCTACTAACTTAGATTATCTGGCACAAAATTAAGTTCTTAAATATAAGGAATGATATTGAAATAGGTAAGATATAAAGTTAAGAGCATGAGAGAAGGTGATAGATGAAATTGAAGGTCTTAGAGAGGTACATGGTTTCTAAAGATAAATTTACTGTGACTCAGAAAGGAATCAAATCAGATCACTTTTGTATAAAGATTTAGAATGCTCTTTAGTCTTCTAAACTTCTCCCAATGATATTTATCAAAACGTACCCAAAAGAACTTTTCTGAATTTCTTAACCCTGATAAAAGAATTTCTCTGATTTACTGTGTTAAAATCGAAGCCAGATTTATGAAGGAATAAAATAAGAACTTTGTATCATAAACTAAACACATTTTCACATTAGAATAAAGTTTGTGGTTGGTTACTGTTTGGACCTTGTTTAATAGATTCATTTCATGTGATATATTTGTTGTACGGTATAAACATTTGATTTTATTTCAGACAAAGATAGTATCTGTGGTAATTATTATTGTTTACCAGGTCTTTATGATTGTTTCTGTTAAAATGTAAAGTTATTTCTTAAGGAAAACCGAGGTATAGGTTTATACGATTCTGACCTATTGCGAATTTCAAGCATTCAACCATGAACAGAAGAGGCATTTTACTTCTTCCAGAAGCTCAAGTTTTAGCCTTGGAAATCCAAACTCTCTGCTGAAACATGTTCATGAAACATAATGCTATCACTTATTTTGTCTTTGATTGCATGTTTGAGACAATACTGAATAAACGAACTATTTTATTCAGAGAACATACAAACCAACGACCTTAACCTGTTTGAGGTTTATCTCCTACATATGGATTTTTCTGTACTGTTTCTCACCTAAAAGGTATATAGAGCTTGCTTTCAACAAGAATCAAAGCATATCTCCTTCCCACAAATAACAATTACAACTGATGTCAACGCACCTCATTTTTCCTGCTTCCCAGAGGACTTCAGCAAAAGCGGGAGAGATTAACGAGGGAAGTCGAAGCTCATGTTATATCACATGCACTCAAAAACTTGCCAAGTTTAAAGTCAAATTAGAAATTGACATTAAACTTTCAAAAGTTGGTTGTAAAGAATAGGATAGCAACAAAATTTACAGCAGAATAAAATGTTGGACTCCTAATAAATGTCCAAGGAGAACATACACTCTCAGAGAGTAGACTCATTCTAAGGTTATCTCAGATTTCATGGAAATGTTTCTATTAAGTTCCTACATAAAAAGCGGAAAAAGAGAAAGATATTTTTACAAGTCACACAAGAAATTTTATTCCTCTTAAACTACTGTAAAATCATCTATAATTTTTGTCAAGTATAATATTTTAAATATGACATTCTCAGAGTCACTGTAGTAGAAGTGGAGTTGCAAAGTGTATAAAAACAGCAAATAATATATTGGATCCTAAACAGAACCACCATATCCAAGAAGAGGCTCAACCATTGTCCTGCTTTTCCGTTTCCTGCCAACACCCATGTCATTGAATAAATCACAGCATACTAGAGCCACCCCTACCTCACCTACAGGATATTAGTCATGAAACTGTTAGATAGTCACAACAGAAGCCAGATGCAGCCAGAGCATGTTTGGTAACATTGCATAGAGAGTGGACATGTCAATAATATCAATAATTTCAATAAAGTAAAAACTTTATTCAGATTGTCATAACAATTCAGAAAGTTGCTCCATCCCCTCCCCCCCAAATCTAGTGTAATTTATCCCCTCTTGTGATCAAAGCTAGGTGCATCATAGATACAGCAACACACATTTAAAATGAATTCAATTTTCATAATAGAGCAGCATTTCTTCAGAGCATACTGTAAGGAAGCTTGCTGTATTCCTGTCTTCTGCAGATCTATCTAAATAGAACTCGTAGTGGCAAGAGTTGGAGAAATTGTTTTGATGAGGACTGGAAATTGTTGGAGGTTGGAACTATGAGCAATTATTGGATAAAGAAATTAAGAACCTTCCTCAAGTAGTGATAAATGCTCTGTCTTAAAATTGTGGCCTTTTAGTACAGACAGGCAGAGACAGACCTTAGCGAAGCAGTGAGCAGCACAGAGAACAGTGTTATGAGCCGTTTTAGCTGTAGTTGGCTAGTGAGGAAGAGATGGAAGTTTAAACTATTAGACTAACTAATAATTTACTATATGACAAGCATGAATCAGACTTACTAATAATTTACTGTGTGACAGGCATTAATCAAAACTTACTAAAAATATTAACCATAATCACTTTTATAACAACCTATGAGATAAAAACTATAATTACCCATGTTTGAAGCAGGTGACAAATCTGAGGCACAGAGCAGTCAAGCAACTTGCCCAAGGACACAGAGCCAGTAAATGGTGTGCTGTGGGTTGGAAACCTGGCACCGTGTCTCCAGGGTCCATGCTGTGCTGTCATCCACAAGGATAAGTGCCTGCAGAATGTTAAATGGGGCTCTTTGCCTCAGTTTCAGCAGAGGCCTCAATAGTAGCAGAAAAAAAAACATCAGTGCAAGCACTCTCACATTCCAAGGCGAGGCCCCGAGCAAAAACTCTAAATCAGTCAGGGTTGATAAGGTTATGCTGCAGTAAAGACTGACCTTCCTCCCAGTGGCTCAACCACAAGCTGGTTTCCTGTTCAAGTTATATGTTTCCAAATGTTGGCTGAGATTTCTTCGTCAGCCTCTCTACTCTGAGATCCAGGCTGGCGGCAAGGCCTTTATCCAGAACACCACCACTTGTCACATCAGAGAGAAAGAAGGCCCTGGTAGATTTTGTGCTGTGTTATATACTCCTGCCTACTTATGATACCTGTCACTTCTACTTATAACTTACTGGCCAGAATTATTCAGCTCTGCCAAACAACAGAAGAGTTAGGAGGACAACTCTGCCACGTGGGAAGGTACGGAGGAGAACTATGTGGGAACGTTGGAAAGCAAAATATTGTTCAAACTGCCATAATTATCCTCATTAACAAGGTAGTTTATAATTTATTTTCAAATATTTGACCATCTGAATGATATGAAATTGTTCAATTATAATGGCCAAGGAAATTGAGAAACAGTTTTGGCAGTATCCTGGCACTTTCCTTACCCCTCCCACGGAGAGAGTTGGGAGACACTCACCTTCCTCATCCCAAATCTAAGGGACAAGTTGCAGAGTTTGGATTGTGTCCTCTGGAATTTGGAGAACTTCTGAACTGATGCCTGAGTCACAGCTGAGCAATCACATAAGTGAGACTAACTATAGTTTAGCTTTATTCTGCAGAAAAAAGTTGGCACTTGTTTCAATTATGGACCAATATGAAAGTTTCCTGATGAAGAAAGAAGAGAGAAAGATAGACACACAGACATAGACATGGAGAGAGAGAGAGGGAGAGAGAGAGAGAGAGAGAGAGAGAGAGAAAGAAGGAGGAAGAGGAGGAGGAGGAGGAGGAAAATACAGGAGCAAGTAAGTCATTCTAGAGCCTCCTTTGGTGTCCTTGCAAAAGAAAGCTGCCTGGAGGGGGCAATAGGACCCCCTGAGAGGGAAACTGCTTGGAAGTGGTCTGAGAACAAAGATAAGCAGACAGCCAGAGTGTGTGTCCCATCTGCAGAGAGCTTCCCCCAAATGGGAGGATCTCTGTGGAAAACAAAACAGTACCCTTCAAAAAGGGTCGGCTTTAAAACTCTACCTAGCCCAGAGAAATCATGCTCACAAAAGTGTCAAGTCAATCCCTTGTCGTCTTGTCAACGATTCCGCAAGCTCTTTGCCTCTACCGTGGAGCGGCCGGAATAGAGTTGGTGATTTGGGGAGAAGCTTTTGTGTGCGGCGGGTGTGGCAGGGGTGAAAAACAAAGAAGGCAAGCTGAGCGTGCTCACATTTCCTATGCATGCTTCCTGTCTACGCCAGGCCGGAGCTTTGAGAGGGATTGGCAGTGAGAGGGGTGAAGCCACGAAAGGAATGTTAATTCTGAGGAAGGTTCAGAATTGTTTTTATAACCCTGAGCGAGACATATTAATTACAGAACTGAGGCTGCTTGGTGACTAAAGTAACTGGAAAAACGTTTCTACTATCTGAGAATAACAGATAACCTACAGGCCTGCCCGTGATCTCATTCACCGCCAGGGGAAGAACAAGCACCACGGGGAAAAGTTAGCATTCATTGCTCTTTGATGAATTCTAGAACTTTCCTCCTTCAACATACCAGCTTCAGAGTATATCTATGATTTAAGATAAGTCTGATTCTTCTCAAATAATTCTTTGACTATCTTTATGTTAAATAGGAGGGCTAAATATCCAGAGTACACGGGCCCCAACTTCAAACCAACACTATGTCAATTAGTTTTTTATATTTCCCTACTTTTCTGTGGGGACAATTTTCTCACGCAGTTGGGCACCAAGATTCCCTCAGAACACGCCTTTGTAAGTATAAACTCCTTACCCCACTCAGAGCCTAACACCGCCCTTATATACGTGTGGACTCTCTCCTCACCCTGCCTGGGTTCTCACTGTATCAGTTGCCCACCCATGTGCTGCCTTCTTCATCGTGGATGGGATCCAAGTGCTGGGCTGCCATCGTCTCCAAATGGAGACATTCTCACCTTCACTGGACTTTATGCTCCGCTTCTGGCCATCACAGTGCCATGTACTCTTCTAAGTCTTCCTTGCTCAGCCAGACCTAGTGGCTTTGGCTGGAAATTATTTAAGGGAAGAAAAGACGAGCACGTGAAAAGGAATAAGAAGAGACATAAAGATCCCAATTGATTATGTTTAATTATCTTAATTGGTTCTTTGAAAACCAAAGTCTTATTGAAATCAAGAAAATAACTTTTTGTTTACTTTTCAAAAAAAATTACTTATGATTTCCATAGATAGGTAAATCAATAATATATAGACAGGACTTCTGGGTTTGCTTGGAGATTTAGAGAAAACAGTCAAAAAAGTAAATTAATTCTCACCAACCTAAGTTTCGTAATCGCTTTTATTGTTCTTAAGATATTTGCGATCAAGGTGATGTACTGGGTAAGAGTCATTGTATACCATAAGAAAAAGTGACATTTCTAGTTAAATGGACTTATAGAGGGACGGCTCCCCTCCCTCAGGTTCATCTTAAAGTTTGTAGAAGAAAGGTGTTAGTTAGACTTGGAGAGCTCAAAGCCCCTTTCCATCATTAATGTTCTTTGACTTAAAGATCAAATAATAAGCAATTTATCTTCCTTCTCTAGACTTTTTTTTTTTTAACAAATAGGTACATTGTCCAGTAATAATACATTCCTTGTCTTACTTACTAAAAAATCCATTAAAGAAAACATTGTGACCCAGAGCACAGGCCACCTTAAATTTCCATGAGAAAGCTTTTAAGCACTAAATTTCTACATGTGTTATTTACTTTAACTTTCCATCTTTCATGGAACCAGACATGCCCTCTGGATCCTAACTTCTCCATCAACCATGAGAACACTTTTATGTGGTTATGTTTAATGTTCGAATGTAAGGAAATAAGGAAAAAGTTTTGTTTCTTTTAAATCCTGGGATTGTTTTAAAGTTTGGATTTCATTGTGACCTGATATCGAGTTCATCCAAATTGCAAAGCTAGTCACAGTCTTCATAGTGAGGAGATTATCAATTATTTTTAAGATTTAGCCTCAAAGAGGTAGGATTCTTTATCAGTATAATGAGGATCTAAAGTAAAGGGAAATCAAATTGTTTTCAAAAGGAAAGATATTTGCGGCAAAGATGTTGGTAGCAGAAAATATAGTCCCCTTTAGGCAAGAAGTGTCTGCTTTGCTTTAGAGTGGGATTTTTGAACTGTTCAGATTATTTTACTGGTTCTGACCAGAAAATTCCATACCAGTTGATTTTAAGATTATGTTTTTGGAAGAGGTTGAAACTGCAATCAGATGAGGTATTAAATCTAGGTTTGGTATCATGGGCTTTTAGCAAAATGACACCATTACAGACGTGTGTGTGTGTGTGTGTGTGTGTGTGTGTGTGTGTGTGTGTGTGTGTTTAACAAAATTAATTACAGTTGTCTATGTGAATAGTTAAACGTAAAGAGACATGAAGGCAGAAACCGAGAATTTATCACTTATAAAGGAGTGGGCTCACTTATGGAGTCAAACACAATTAATTGGAGCACAGATAATCCAATGAGGAAAAAAGTCTTATGGCCCATACAATGTTAGTGGGAGTTTAGCAGGTACTGTTGGATGTCCATATATACTTAAATAACAAGCTTCAGACATCAGACCTACAAGCCTTTCACTTAGAACTACACACTGTTTTATTCTTGAAGCATTTGTTTTCAGTCTATCGATTTACTAGATTTAAATTTGAATAAATATTTCAGGGAAAAATATGTGAGCACCTTCATCATGTGAGTGCTACAGTATTTAATATGACTTCAGTGTTCACAAGCTAAGTATTGGTGCTGTTGAGTCTCCTGCACCATAGCTTGGAATTTGGGAAATGTGTGAAACCAAACAAGATGTAACGGGTCAGGCCTTTAAAGTAATATTTGTATATATTAGAACAAAGCGATGTTTCATATACGAAGAAAAAAATGTTTTTTCTTCTTCCTTCTTGCTCCAACTCCTCTACTGCCAATGTGAATGCAAACTCTTTGATATATTTAATGGAACAAAAGGCAGCAGGAGCCTGATCTCTGGAGACTCCTAAGGCCAGACTAGATAATTAACTACCATGAATGCTTGAAGATCATTGAAGTATATTTTATTCAGTGATAGATTTGATGACCCAGAATATCCTTTCTGACCTCTAAGTGGATACATTTGATTTCTATGTGTGTGTGTATGTGTGTCTGCCTGTGTGTGTCTATGTTTTAAAACAAATGGAAATCTTATAGATTATAGCTGAGTCATTTGTATAGAAGACATTTGTTTTTACCTTTAAAATGAAGAAAATACTGTGAATGCTCTCATCGTCGGGTATGAATTTGCTAAGTTAGAATATCCTTGAGTATTTCTCATCTTCAAAAAACAAACAAACAAACAAACAAAGTTTTTAAAAAGAATAGATACCAAGCCCCGATTCCCACTTTAAATCATCGTGTCAAAGGCTAGTTATATCTATTTATACCTAGGGCTTAATCTCTGCTGATGTACCGATGTGTGCGCTCCGCCCCCAATTCTGTTTAGCTGTAGTCGGTTTTACTATAGAGAGAATCACACTTAAACAACTTCCCAGAAAGAAACGCTACATTATTTTAAAACATACAAACTTAATTAAGCAAAAGGAAAGCTTATTGCTCATGTCACTACACCATGAGAAGTCTGAGGTAAATATAACTGGTTCTAAACAACCAGAATGAGAGACAGAAACCCAACCAGGATTTTACTCTTTCTTTCAACTCCTGCTTTTTCCTGTTATTTGGCTTCAATTTCTCCCTCTGCAGATAGAATTCTCTCATTTTTTCAGAGTTCCAGCTAACTCTCCAAAGCTGACTCCCCACACACACCGTCTCGGAACTTGATAAGCGGCAGGAGAATTTTCAGAACCGTGGAACTGGCATTTCTCTACAGCTGCACGTTTGCTGAGTTGAGAAGCCTGGAGACCCACCTAGTACTACCACCATGATCTGAAAAGGAGAGTTTTAAAGAGAAGCTGACATGTATCCCTAGGAGTTGGGTACATGAACCAAAGCAATGGCTCCTCCTTGGCACCAGAAGCCTGTAGGAGGCCAGAGGCCGGCTGGTGCAGCTGTGGAGGAACGGAGAGAAAGGAGAATAGTGTACCTTTCCCTGCCACAGTATAGCATGGGTGACATACACGATCTTTCTGTCTGCAAGGAAACAGCTTGGAGCAAAATTTCCAGTACATCATGTAAGAGGGTTCTTGACCTGTGGGGAGAGACTATGGACATAGGAAGAAAAGCAGAAAACTCACAATCCAAAGAACAGTACTGTTCAGAGAGGGCTGAGCACAATCCACACATATGGCCTAGAAGAATTCTCTTTAAACAAGGGATTCCCAGCCAAGACAAGATGACAATGACACCAATCAAAGGTATTTATCTCTTTCTCTATTTCTTCATCATCTGTCTTAAAACTGGAGGGAGTATGAGAGAAAAGGCTGTGAGTCAAACTTGAGCCAAGAGCAAAAGAAGAACATGAAATAGAATATCAACAGTAACTTCCAAAATGGACTTGGGTGGACTCCCACTAACTTTGGCAGAAAGTCATGGAATTGCGGAGTACGCCTAAAATGTTAAGGGGAAAGGAATGGATATTAGGCAGATTAGTTGAAGGCAGTGATTGAAAAATAAATCAATAAAGCCCCTTGTTGTGTACATTCCACTGTGGTGACTGTCTAGGACACTAGCTTTATAAACACGTGCATGAGCCCTACCCTCACCCCTCAGAAGCTTTGATGCTTAAATCTTTGATGGCCACCAGCAGACACGATGTCAGCCTGTTCCTTTAATTCCAACTAAGAAAATCCTGAAATGGATTCTGATTGGCCTACCTTCCCTCAAAAACCCACTTCAGTGCATGGTGTATGATGTGTGGGTGGGTAGCCCCCTTTACTCTCACATCTGCGGAATAGAGGGCACTTTCTCAAAATGAAGAGACTGCTAATCCCCTCGAAAGGAAAAGTTCCGAGCAGATGAAACAATAAATATTCTCGCCAAACACCCTGGAAGAGAACATGACAACTTCTGTAGAGAAGTAACTTCAGTATATAACACTCTTCTGCTCAAAATCTTTCCTTTATCTCAGTTCAGTCACACTTTGCTGTAGTCTTTCTTTTACATCTTTTCCTTCAAACCCTTTTGCTTGTAATCATGAAGCTTTATTTATTGACGTAAGTTGAATTATTTAATTAGAATCAAAGACATCTCAAGGAAACCATTTATTTTCCTTTAGGATTTTTCTTAATTCATGAAATTGTCCTTATGATTGATGTGAATATCTCTAATTTTTATCGGGCCATGTTTTTTTCCTAGAATGTTTAGTTTCTCATTAAAACTGCAGGGCCATGACATAGATCATGTATAATGACAGTATGTACATGTACGTGCATATGAATATACATGTATATGTTCATGCATACATATTTATACACATACACAAACATATACAGCACCACATTCTCTGTGTAACAAGCAAGTTCAGGGGTACTATAGTTATGTATAACAGCAGTAAAATTTTAGGTCTATTTTCTGTTTGCTGAGTTCAGATAGAGAAGTTTTTGGTGATTTCAGAAAGAGAATGGCTTAGAAATGTTTGCTTTTTGGTTCTATTCTATATTATTTTACCTTAATTATTTAATTTATTTATTCATTTGTTCTATTATAGATTAGGTATTACACGGAAATAATTCTTCGGTAAGTGGTTTCTCTTATAACTTATCCATGTCGCTTTGAAATCTGACATTAAGGATTGTGTGGGAATTATTCAAAAAAAATAATAATAATAACAACCTCAATTCCAGGTCCTCATGCAATTCTAAAGGTGGAAGTGATAATTACTCTCTCTCTTTATTTCATGTCAGGCTTATTTATCTATTCCTTCTTGATGTCACTTGACTTGGTGATTCTATGCACATGTTCAAGGACCATACTTCGTCCTAGGAAAGCTCCTCTCTTACTGGTAAGACTTACTGAAACCAGCTTCTGAATGTTCATCTCTCCATACCATTTTCCTCAGAGCGACTGGATAAAAAGTATGATTTTCTCAATTGCCACCTTGTCCCAACACATCATTTCAGGGAACATTTCCACTTTCTCAGCTCACACATCTTTGAACTTATACCATGTGGATGGTAATGATTCAAATTCTGGTGAATTTGATAGTTGTGCATTCTACAACTGTCTCAACCTGCGGTAGATAGATTCCGATAGACACTGCCAGCATAGATTAAACTCCAAGAATGAAAGGGATTTTAAAATTTTTCTATCTGTTTGCTTTGATATAATTCCTATCATACTTCCATGTGCAAGAGGTCCTTGATAAATGCTTGTGAATATTCCTGGCTCAGTACTGTAAGTTCAAATAACCAGAGTCACAGAAGAATAGAGCTGGATGGGTCTTTAGAAATCAGACCTCTGCTCTTTCACTTTTCAGACGAGAAACTCAGGACTATAAATGCTAACTTGCTTTTAAAAAAACTTTTGGAAACAGCCTACTGGCAGAGGCAGGACTGGGGCAGAGATATTTTCATTTTCATCCCAAACTCTGTTTCTCCCTTACTAAACTATGCTGCCTCTTCACTTTC
Organism: Pteropus alecto; assembly: GCF_000325575.1. Classification (NCBI taxonomy): domain Eukaryota; kingdom Metazoa; phylum Chordata; class Mammalia; order Chiroptera; family Pteropodidae; genus Pteropus; species Pteropus alecto. The sequence goes on from NW_006494609.1 coordinate 9,838,682, forward strand.
TAGAGTCCTAGTTATTTCTAAATGTACCCAGTGGAAGAAAAAATGAGTCAATTTGTTGCTTGCCTTTGCTAGATTTATAACATAAGCATCTAGATGCTGTGGTAGAAACTGTAAGGTAGATAAAACTTCCAGGAGACTCAACTCCATGAATGTGCATTGAATAAATTACAGTGAAAGAATGTTTATTTCATTAAACACCTGAATTTATTTCCCTAATTAAACCATTCTCTCTGCAGTGTGGCTTCAAACAGCCAGCATATGTACAGCATTTTCTCTGTGCTGCTTCTCAGAAGACAGTGATGACCCAACACAGTAGAGCAAGGTCTTCAGAAGCAACATAGAGTGGCACTGATTGTGGCATATGGAGCTGTGGTAAAGGAGGGACCCACTTGACCTACCCGTTTTGTATCCAACTCTAGTAAGTCTGTTGCCTTCATCTTCCACTTTTTAATCTTATTCATGGCCTGGTTTCCTTTCACTCTGCCCTGCCCTCCCCCTCCCCCCCCGCCCCCCAACCGCCATTCCTAGTCTCCTCCTCCTCATAGCTATTCCTCACTAGGAATTCTAATCCTTTCTCCTTCCCATTCCCCTTGTTTTTGTTTCTCAAGTCCTTTTCACTTGGCTGATCTATAGATATCTTTAGATTGTAAACTCCCCAAAGATAGGGACCAAAACACTTCTTTTTCTGGTACGAGTGCAGAATCTGAACCCCGACTGGTACTTATAACTACTTTTTAGATTGATATGTAGTTCATGTATCATGAAAATTAAGATATTTTGACATTTAAAGAAGGATCCAGGAGGCACATGCTAATGAGTTCTCTGTACCATGCTGAGGGATAAAAGATTTTCTGAATGTGGAGTAGTTTGATTGTAATATCTCCAACTATACCATGAAGGTGGTCTCTCACTGCTTTATTATGGAGCTGTTTCCAGTAATAAGAAGCCCCAATGATGTCATTAGTTTGAGTATCCGGGGGTAGTGCTATATGTAATCTGTTTCTCAAGGCAATAGTTTTCCTCTCACCTCCTTCATTAGGCCTATGTAAATAACTCCAGAATCTTTGGGCACCGGAGAAAGGCCCCAGAGATCATCTACGTTCAAGGATCCCTACTTGGTTTGTGGAAACCATAGTGGCCTGTAAAACTTTGTAGTATTTCAAAAACCCTGATAGTGATATAAGCTAACAAAATGCCTTTCTTTTGCCTAAAAATTTTAGAACTCCATATGGTAATAGTCCTCATACCTGAAATTTTTGTGCTTAACAACCAATTCTGAGTAGTACTCTTTTTTTTTTAAATTATGAAACATGACTTAAAACAATAAATAAGTAAATATTTATAACCCAAATTTTCAATTTTGATACCTATTGAGCAGGTGGTAGAAATAATATGTGTGGTTGTAGGTAGTAGAAACTTTTGGAAAACAGATTTACTACAGACTGCCAATTTGTCGATACAGTGGTATCTTCAGATACAGTGGTATCTGAAGTTATTAAATGATGCCTCATAGACCAGAGCAGCAAACGGCAGTACTAGGATTTCTTCACTGCGGATTAGCACTCTCCCTCATCACATAGCTACCTCTCTAACGATTAAAGAAAGTCAGCGTGAGCTCTTTCTCATATATACTGAACCCCTACATTCTTTCTACTTATAAAGCGTTCCATGGGTTTTCTGGAGTTATCTCGTATAAGTAGACCACCCTTGAGGGTTTTGAAATGCATCTGTGAATCCCTATGAGGTATACTCTTTGTTGCTTTGTGATCCAGTAATGGTTTATTACTCCAATCTTCAGAGAAGCCCACAGAGACAAATGGCTCTCCAGCATGCACTAGACCAGATAAAACATGTTTGTGATACAGGTTAAACCTTAACAAACAGTCCCTGAGGGATTACAGTGTGCTGTTTCCACTAGAGAGAAAGAGATTTTAGATATAAATGCACGTTAAGAGTGGCAAAGTCTCTTAGTGAACAAGAACAGATCAGGTTTAGTAATAACAAAACCCAGCCAGTGACAGCTTTAGAGAGGTACACACTGGAAGTGGTAGATTCAGAGAACTATACAAACGTAAAGTATAATTTTCAAATACAAGATCATTTCAAAAGTTACTCCACATAGGTCTGAAATCATAAAGATTACTCTGTTTCATACTTGGTATAGTATGCTATTGATAATAACAAACTGTATTTCTCAATGGATCCAAAAATGAGCAAAGGATCATTCTAGTTTTTTTTTTTTTTTTTAATTACTCAAATAATCAGCTTGTGCATTACTTTCTCTCTGAACTCTAACACCCACTTTCACTTTGAAAACTTCATTGTTCATACTGTTATCACAGTCTCCACAATTATTGATTGAAAATATATATTTATTTGTATACAAAGAGTTGGACAACATTCTGCCTCCTACTAAATTAAAAATTAATTTTGGTCATTGTCTAGATTTCTAATGCCTAAGAAAAGTGTCTGGCCAAGGGTAGAGGCTCAATACAATTATTTGACTGAACTGTTTTCTATAATATAAAGACAATTTTATATAGTAGAAAAGTTCTTGCTGGAATTAAAATCAGTGTCACAGGAGTCTCTGAAGCTACCGGCCCCAATCCCAAGTAAATACAACTTTGTAGTGAGATTGTCTTTCTGCGGTAGTTGGCCATTAGAGTACGTGAAAACAATTTTGCTTTATGGGTAGAATTGAGACTCCAAAAAATGAAGTCTTATCTCTTAGTACCTCAGAATGTGAACTTATTTGGAAATAATATTGGTCAAAATATAATTAGCTAAGTTAAGATGAGATCATTAGGGTGGGCCATAATCCAATATGAGTGATGACATCATTGTTAAGAGAAAACCACAGGCCCAAAGTAGCATCACTCATGCTAATAGTCCATGATACCAAAACTAGATTTAATACCTGATCTAATTGCAGTTTCAACCTCTTCCAGAAACATAATCTTAATCAACCAGTCTGGAATTTTTCTGGTCAACACGGATGAGGTAATCTGTCATCTGAGCTATTTCTATCCCCCATAGATAAAAGGTGATCTGTGTAATAAAAACACTGCTCAATCTCTTCCCCCCAAAAATATGGCCCAGCCCCCTTTTGTTAGTGGCTCCCTTGTTGCACCCTTTTTTCCTTTCCATTTTTTAACAACCTTTTGGAGCACCCTGCTAACTAGATGGGATCTGCCCAGTTCATGAATCCCTTAATGAAGCCAGTTAGATCTTCAAATTTACTTGGTTGAATTTTGTTTCCTAACATCATAAATAGGGGACATTTGGGGATGGACATGCACACAGGAAGAATGACATGTGAATATAATATAATTATATAAATAATATAATTCATAATACAATTTAATATAATGTAAAATGGTACAGCGATGATCATGAGAAGAGGGTGACCACTTCAACTTGGGTGGACTGTGAAAGAGTCTCTGGGTCAGTAAGTGAAATTGAAGCTGAAACAGAATGACAAGATGGAAATGATGTGTGATGATTCTAGGCGAGGAGGTAGTGACAGCAAAGGTCCTATGGCAGGAAGCAGCTTACTTGTTTCAGGAACCTAAAAAAAGTCAGTGTCACTAGGAACCAAGGAAGACTCAGGTAAGATGGGACTGGAGAGATAGAAATGGCTGGATCACATAGGGCCCTGCAGACTTTGCAAAGCATTTTGGGTTCTGCTTTTAAGGCCAGGCATTTGGAGGATTTTAAATTGGAGAGTGATATGATCTTATTTATTTCAGTGATTGTAATCAATGATTCCTTCACCAAGGCAAATAAATTCTCAGACAGTATGGATTTTCTTCTACTTTTTCTTTTGTTGCTTTGAATTTTTACCTTCTCTTTCATGTTCTTTGTCCTTATCTTTCAATTCTTTTCTTATTTTTCTCTCTTACATTATTGATTTCTAAATTTATTTCTCTCCCTTCTTTTTGCCCCACCACATATTTTTTTGCCTTCATCAAGTAGCACCTGAGATGTACTGTGGCAGATATTATTTTAATTGAAGAAAAGAAAGCTGCAGACCCCACTAGGGGTCACTTCTGACCCACTGATGAGTCTTTGATCTTGCAATTTTTGCCTTGGGTTTATAGCCAACCCTGGAGACACTGTTTCTCCAGTCTCTGTCTTTTTCCACCTTACGACCCCCTAAGGATCTAAGTCAAAGACATTGTGGTCCACATCCTCCCTGGACCCAAGCCACCCGAGGAGCCAGACAGGCTATCAAAACAGGCCTGCCCCAGGTGCGCTGCATTGTTCAGAGTAGATTGGCGTTCTTGAGCCGGGAATTTGGCTCAGTGACAAAAGTGGCATCATTCTGTAAAGTGGAATGTCACCGGAAAGACTGTGTTTGTGTGAGGAATGCCTGGGCTGTCTGTCTGCCTCTTGCCACCAGGCCGCCTGAGGGTCCAGCAGCCAGGCTTCCTGGAGCTTCCTTCAATTGTCTTCATACACAGAGTTTAGTACCCACTTAAAGACACACAGACTGCCCTCAGCCTTCTGCTGAAACGTGAATCTTCCTGTGATTTATTTCCAATTTGGTCGCTTTTGAACTGGCTGTTTTATTAATTAGATGAATTTTATTATTTCACAAGGCCAGTTGAGGCATCAAGGACAAGTGGGTCCCTTTGGCACTCTTCTCCTTGTACATTTATCTGCATATATTAAAAAATGCCCATGCATACTGTCTATATGCACACATATATCTGTCATCATATCCGCAGTGAGAAGGTCAAGCTCACCCTTCTACAGATTACGCTTTACAAGTTCACTGCAGATTCCTTGGGAAGACCAAGAAAGCAGCGAGTTTGCTTCTGTTAGATGAACTAGCAAGTTAAATTTGGTAATCTGTAAGATTATCTTCTACTTCTACTTTTCTTTCCTTGCACCCAAATTGCTCTTCTAAAATTAAACACATATGTTTTGGAAAGCCTTGGACAAATTATCCTCATTTTAATTGTCTGGCACAAACGGATGCAAATGTCAAATTAAACATTTGTCATCCTTCATTTTACATTACCATGTACTTTCACCATTATCTTCCCTACATTGAACATTTACTATTTATTTCATTTTATGAATAAGAATTCTGAGTTTTACTAAGGTTAAAGATTTTTCCAAAAGTTATATGTCTATCACGTAACAGATCAAGCACAGGACCTAAGAGCTTCTGAATTTAGTTCAGATGTAATGCTCTTCACTCTGCAACAGGATCTGTAAGCTTTTTCTGTGAAGGACCAGAGAGTAAATATTTTAGGTTTTGTAGACCATGTTTTCCTTCTTAACTACTTAGCTTTTGTGCTATAACAGTAGCACAAAAATAGCCACAGAGAATACAAAAAATGAATGAGTGTTGTTGTGTTCTAATAAAATTTTATTTTTGGATCCTGAAATCTGAATGCTTTATAATTTTTATGAGTCATGAAACATTGTTTATTATTTACATAGATACATATAAAGCATTCTTAGTTCATTGGGTCTAACAAAACATATGGCCAATGTGATTTAGCCAATGGCCTGTCATTTGTAAAACCATTTATGTCGGAATTATGATCCAGACAGTTGAGTCCTGAGTTCATTTCACCCCCAGGGATTGGGCAAATTAAGGTCTCCGGAGCAATTTTCATCATTTAAATCATCACCTGAGTCTTAGGGACCAGTCATCAAGAATCAATTCCCACCACAGTTTTAAACATTAATTGAATAACTTAATCAGAGAAGCTGAATCATATTTTTGAAAATATACAGTGAAGAAATAGACTTGCTTTTCTAGAAGAGTATCATTCATAGGTTCCATGAACTTCTGAAGAACTATCAGAAAAAGAAAAATATATATATATGAAAATCTATTATAGCTCAGTTCAGTGTAATTATAATAGCCAATGAATTGGGTCTTGGGGTCTTGTAGGCACAGATGGCACTATTACTCAGGCTATCTAGAGAAACAAACCATGTCCTTCTCTGATTATTTAAAGCTAAAAGGAGCTTGCTTCAAGATAAAACACTATGCAATTGCATAGGTGCAGGTTCTAGAGCTATAAGATAAAAATGAAAAGTACCAATGGTTAATTCTATAAACTGAGTTCTTAAGTTATATTTAGAAGCAATTATGTAAAAGGTTAAAAACCAGATCAATATTTCTGGGATTAGCAGTTGGCTGATGCTGGGAAAGAAATCTCTCATTTTCTAATCTGGTCCTTAAATATTAAGAGTAGTCATAAGGCTTTAGTCAAATTAAATAGAAAACCAATAAAATGAAAATATTCCATTGACATTTCATCTCATTCCTTGTTAAGATAATAATTTTGAAGCATAGTTTTTATATTCATGTTTATATTTAGCACAGAGTAAACATTTTTAAATATTCAAACAAAACATGATAATGTAGATACTCCCCTAGGTTAGAGCAACTCCATTTTGGAGGCTGATAGTAGGATTAAGAAGAAATCTGGCTGGATATTCAGAGAAGAGGAAGTGAGAGAAATCACTGGCACCTTGCTATTGCATTTTCAAGTCACTCGAAATGCAGGAAAAACTGGAATGCCTCAGTTTCTCTTTTCTGTCAATCCAAATTCTGTTCACCTTCAAGGCCTGCTCAACTCTCGAGTCCCCCCCCCAGAGATTTCCCTAATTATATCTGGTTATGAATCTTTTTGATTTTCAAACAGTGTAGCATTTAGCTAATGACCATAAGAATCAATGTAGATAGATGTATTTCAGTATTTTGTCTCCAAAAGATGTAAACTACTTCAGTACCAGGTTTATGGTACACAGTCAAAGTGCATTTCTTGCGGTGTTCCCACAGTAGGTCACTCTTGGTTGGCTGATTATTTCCTTTTCAAATCCTGAAGGAAGGGAAAACCTTACCTGTCACGCTGTTAGTAGAAGCTGATTTTCCTTGACTTTGCAAGTCAGCCTCTCGGAGTTGACTCATGGGGTTGAGTTAGCCATCTTTCCAATTTTCCATTGCAGAACTGAAAATACTATTAGTACTGAGTAGTACTGATAAGTGCAAGTGATACATACCTGCTACTTTGAGTCAGGAATTATATGATGCTTTGAATAGAAAATGTCTAACTTCAATTCAACAGAGCGGCAGCATCAACTTTATTCCCTTCTCAGTCTGCAAACATTTTCTTCAGCCCCAACATAATTCTTGAAAACCAGCACCAATCAAACTCAGAAGGCATTGGCAGTCAGAGCCTGGCTTTGTTTTTAAGATGGACTCAATAGCAACTCAGAACAGACTGGCAAATCAACACCTTCCAACTTGTCCAGCTCTTGTATCAAGATGTAGCACTATACATCTTTTACATCTTGTACATGAAAAGAAGGTTACAAAGATCTCTGTATCTACCTGATGTCATGTCTTACACTTCCTAGAGATTAGAACCTATTTTACTTAAGCAGGAAAGTACACCAACAAAATTTAGAACAAAGATGTAGATATAATAATAAGAGTAGTTATTTTTTTTGAGTGCTAACTTTGTGCCAGCTGTTATATTAAACAATTTATTTCTCACAACAGCTCTGAAAAGTAGATGCTATTACTATGTTCTCTTTTATAAATGAGTAAACTGAGGTTCGGACAGACTGATTCAATTTACTAAGGTGAGACAACTTCTAAGAGGCAGAGCATGGATATAAACTCAGGAGGACAGACCCTGTAGCTTGTGTAATACTCAGAAGAAAGCCAAGGAATTATTTAGGATAAGTGATTAAGGTATTAAAAGTGGGCCATCCCAGACAATGATTCTTTGCACAGAAAGGGGGCTTTTACATGGGATCATGTATGCAGGAAATGAATTTTCTGGTCCCATGTGATTTTCCACTTGTTCAAAGCATGTTCATTGAGCACATACCACTGCCTAGCACAGTTAGCCAAAATATACATGGGCTCTACCTCATGGAAATTTTAATTTATCTTCATGAAGATCTTTCTAAGATTTAGAAACCATCTAAACCTTATTCTCTGAAGTCTAGAGATGGTCCCAGCACCCTAACTTGTGCCTGAATGTCATGCCTTTGCCCATTTCACTTACCTACCTGGAAGAAACTTCAGTGACAGTCATTTCTGTTTCTGCTACTTCACCTCTCCCACTAGTGTGAGTATCTGGGCCCTGTGTCAGTCAGGATTCAACCAGAGAAACTGAATCAGTAAAAGATATCTATTAAGAGATTTATTGCAAGAAATTGACTGTGATGGTGAGGGTGACTAGGTAAGTCTGGAATGTCTAAGGCAGGACTTCAAAACAGGAAAGTTAGAACTCCCGGATAGAGCTGAAACTTCAGTCCGCAAGTGGAATTTCTTCTGGAAAGTCTCGCTTCTGCTCTAAGGCTTTCCAAATCAGTCCCACCCAGTTTGTCTAGTGTAATTGCTTACTTAAAGTCACCTGATTATGGACTTGGATCACATCTGTAAAATACCTTCACAGTAGTATCTGGACTACTGTATGATTGAATGTCTGGGGATACAGCCCAGCCAAGGTGATACTTTAAAATGACACACAATCCCATTTTAGATATAACTCACAAAATGTAGCAAGCATTCTTTAAGCTTAATTCTCTGTGGAAAGTGAAAATTTTTATGATTTTTTTTTTTTTTCCTAGAAAGGGTGATTTCCAGTGTGACTTACCATCATTGTGATTTGGAGCACATCCTTATACCTCAAATTCCTCATTTGTAAAAAGAGAGGTTGATGATTATAATTATATGTGCCATATAAAGTGACTGGAAAAATTCAGTAAAACAGAAAATTTCCGTTCGACAGAGACAGCCCCAGTGTATTGTCAGGATAATTATTAATAACATTCTTTTTACTCTCCAAAGTGACCCAGTTTTTGGAAAAAAAAAATAGTCATCTTATTTATATAGCTCTCTAAAAACTTTGGTTATTTTAATGGGAGCTCATTTCCACTGATGGCTATAATATACATATCAGATTTTTTCTCTCTAACTCCAGGACAGAACTGAAGACAAAAGGTGAGCATTACTAAGTGCCATGCTTAAGCTCAATGAAGAAAGATATTTTCTAATTTTTGAAATATCTTCTTATGTCAGTCCTTCAAATGTTTACAACTTCTTGAGTTTTATCTTTGCCAAAGAAAATATCCTCTGTGGCTTTAAGTTCTTTTCCATTTGATGTGGATCCCAGTGCCTAGATGATCCTGGTAATTCACTTTGGAACAACCCACAGTTTTCAGTGTTATTATTAAAGTGTAGTTCCCATATCTTAGGTTCGTATGTTGTATATTCAATTCAGATTGCATTCAATGACATTGTTGGCACTCTTTTCCTTGGTTCTACCCATGCACTAATTGATTGCATAAGTGTAATTAGCATGACTGTTTGGGCTGCACTGAATTTAAAGCTAAATCTCTGGGTCTTTTTCAGCAGAAATGTTAATTAAGCCAGTCACCATTATTTTCTTCCTGTGTAGCCTCAACAAGTCTCAGCCTCAACAAAATCACTCCCTTCACAAAGATAGCGATGCTTACCTCTGTTCATTAAAATCGTTCATTGAAATTTCAAGGAGAGTGGAGTCAAATGTTAGTCTCCCTCCAGTTTGTCATTGATCAACGGGCTTTTAAAACAGTTGCTCAATCCTCTATTAATACTGTAATCTATATTTTGACAACTTATAAACAAGGATATCATAATTCAAATGTACGGTCAAGATAAAGATGGAATTTATGACGTGCATCTAATCTGCCATCAATTATGGATAAGGAAACACATGGCTTTGAAGTAGACAGACTTGGGGTCTAATCAAAATTTATCCACATAGTAAATGTGTGACTTTGGACAACAACCTAAATCTTATTAGTCTCTTATTGAAAATGGTGATGTAAGTATATATTAGCTAGCACAGAGAGAATATAATGTACAATGCCTGGCACATGTTGGCAAAATGTAGTTGGTAATTATTTTTGTCACTCTTGCTGTTGTTAGTAATATTATCACTTTTGGAGCTGGAAACAACTATAGAGTTAAATTCTTTAAAATCCTTCATTTTATAGAACAAACAACTGAATTCAAGAGAAGCGAAGATACTTAACTAAGTTTTCAAATTGTTAGGATTTCTTGTATTTATCAAGAGATAATGAAAATTGTATTCATTGTCTTTACTTCCATCTCCACCCATTTATCTCCTCCATGGCCTGAAATATGAATATCAGCTTAAGAACTCTTCTAAAATTTTCGTTTTACAATATGTCCCCTAACTTGCAAGTAAGAGATCCAAAGACTTCCTCTCTGTCTTTTTACAATTTGATTGATTTTCTGATTTGACATTGCTGAAACCCTGGCACCATTGGAAACTTTCTTCTTTTGATGTCCATGACAATAGTCTCTCTTAGCTCACCACTTCCATCTTTGTCTGTTTCGACTTCCTTCATTGACTGTTCTTCCTATAGTAAATTTGATTTTTCTTCTTTCCTTGACCATCACTCTCATCTCAAGTTATCTCATTTATTTCTACAACCCCAGCAACAACCTTTATGATAGTTACTCATAAATCGATTTCTCTAATCCTGATTTCTTGTGTGTTTTGTCCACTGAGTATCTATGTGCTTTCTGACATTTTCCAACCATCTTTCAGCTAGGCAAGGCCATAGGACTACTTCTGACCATTGGGCTGTAAGTTGAAGTGACACATTTTACCTCTATACCAAAGCATAACTAAGAAATTAGAGTTCTCCACATTACCTCCTTCCCTGATGCAGGAATGTTAGAGGCCTTGTATTCTAAATGGTGAAGCTATATGATATTGGAATTTTGTCAGCCCAACTTCTTGAGCCGCTTTTCAAAGAAGATTCTCTACCTGATCTGCGTTAGATATGCAGTATGAGTCAGAAAAAAACATATATCGTGTTCAGCCGCTGAGATTTGGGGGTTATATGTTTGCTTGTTTGTTTTGTTTGTTTCCTGTTAGCATAACCAGGACTATCTTAATGAAAACACTTTTCATTATAGTTAATGACCTTTCTTCCTATCACTATGCTAACTAGCAGTTTCTACGTGGATTGATAGTCATCGAAAATGACCACATCCAAAAGAGATCTACTTAAGTATGTTTTTATCTAAAATTTTTAATAATTTAGTATGTTCTGCCACTCTTTCTTCAGATTATCTCAGTAGGGACCCTTGTTTCTCCTTGCTTCTTCCATCGACCTCTTCAGATGGTCATCAGCTCCAAAGCTGGTTCTTATCTCAGTCTACTATGTCTAGTATTTCCCATTCCAAACTATTGTTTCTCTGAAACATTTTTCCTTATTTGAATATATTCGATCTCTACTCATAGTCTACGGTGAAAGACCTCTCCATCTCTACCTTCTGCCGTTATATATTTCATTTCAGAAAACTCTTATAGATACTGTGATTTAATCATATTCGACATTACAAACCATTATGCACTTTAAACACCAATGGACTTTTTATAACATTTTATTTTGCCTAAAAAAATACTTTTAAAATTTTTTATATGGCAAAATCCTCCTGGTTCTTCAATTCCAATACGAATTCTAGGTGATGATTCATGGAACCAAGGTTCAGTAACAATTAATTCTGAGGATATTGAAGATTTCAAAGCAGTAATACTTATTATAATACTTTCTGTAAGCATCGTGACTTGTATTATATCATATATTTTATCTATCCATCTATGTAACTTAGACAGTTAATTTTATTTGTCAATTTGGCAGGAATATAAAGTGTGTAGATATTTAGCTAAATATTATTCCTGAGTGTGTCTGTGAGGATGATTCCAGGTGAAATAATCATTTCAGCAGGTGAACTCTGAAGCAGTTTGCTTTCCCTAATGTGGAAGGGGTCATCCAACCTGCCGAGGGCTTGAATGGAACAAAAGGCTGCGGGAGGAAGAGTTCAGGTTCCCCTGCCTGATTGCTTGATCTGGGATGTCTGTATTCTCTTGCCCTTCTCACTCTTGTTCTCAGGACTTCAGACCCAGACTAGAGTCTATATCATCACTGGAGGAACAATCTTGTCATTTTCATCTTCATATCTCTTTCACTTACACTGCACCTAAAAGAATGCTTTTGCATGGATGTTTTATAACTGTTCTTTGAACTAAAGAGTGAATCTCTGTTATCCTACCCACATCTCTATTTTCTTTGCCAACTAGTCCCCAAACATCTACTTAATGAGTCTTTCAGAAATCCTTGAAATACTGACAAGATTATTGGTTTATGAGGTTCAAAATTAATCTCTTACTACTTTATTAAAATTTGGTGTATTTGCTTATCTCTGGTATTTGGTAATGTTTTACAATGTTGACAGTGTACCAGTAATCTTAGGCACAAATTATTTTAGTATGTAATTGGCCCTTGAAACTAGAACTCATTAAAAGTACCTGTTGCTGCTTTTCAAACATCTCTCTAATCCCAGGATTAGTTTCCTCTTAGGTATTTGATTTACCTTTCTCATTATAAGTACCAATCTCTTTAAAAGAAATGAGGATGGAAAAATCAGAGACAAGTAGTGCTGCTTTCCCTATCTAATCATTTTATTCTTTATATTCTCCCAAATACAATGATTCTCTCCCTCTTTACTGCCCCCTTCTTTCTTTCCCTTCTCTTCAAACTACTGATAGTCACCAATGATGGTCCAACTAAAATTTTTTGATTTTATGATGGAGCAAAACCAATATGTGTTCAGTAGAAACCTTATTTCGATTTTTGAATTTTGATCTTTTGCTGGGCTAGTGATATGCGGTGAATACTCTCTGAGCAGAGTCAGCAAGACACAGCTCCCAGTCAGCCTCACCATCATAAAGGTAAACAACTGATACTCTGTAGTGTACTGCTTTGCCAGCGTTTTTTGGATATTGCTTTTTGAGCATGTTTAAAGTAGACTTAGGCTAAGCTATGATGGTACGTTAGGTGTATTAAATGCTCTATCTACTTAACAATATTTTCAATTTATGACAGGTTTGTTAGGATGTAACCTAATCTTAATTTGAGGAGCATCTATGCTTAAACAGCTTCATTTGTCTGTGAAGGGCTTAAACTTTTAGTCCAGCAATTCATACCTACCAAGCATAACGCAATAAAGTTTTTACTCTCCCTAAAACAGGTTACCCACCTTCTACTTCCCTTATGTCCCTTCCTTCATCTATAGTTCCCTTCCAAAATTTCTGATGCTTCTAAAACCACGTTTATTATTTTACTGGATTAATCAATTCTATAATAACACCTGATTTTTCTTGGTTTTACTGTTTTCAATTTGGTGATTATTATTGGACATAGTTTATGCTTTGTTTTCACACATTAAAAAGACCCTTTTGGAAATTGTGTTACATAAACCAGAGTTGATTAGAAAGCATGTATGGGAAAGATCCCTGTAAGGAAATATTTATTTATGTTCAGATTTTGGAGACATTTTGTTTATAAACAATACAAAAATATGTAGGAATGAAAAGATATAACTAACATTAACACTTTGGTATATATTTTTTAGGTATTAAATGTAAGTAAACATGCATGCATTTTTATGTATTTATATGAATATGCACAAATATTTTATATATATACATAAAATATGTATATATAATTTATAAATTGTTCTGTAGAGTGCTTTTTATGATAACATAGCAATATATTATGCCTTGTTGACAAATCTTTATCTTAATTTTATTTTTTAAATTATCACAGTAAAATCGACTCTTTTTTGCTGTACAATTCATGTGTAGATTTATGTAAGACTTTCATCATTTTACTCTCTAATACTACTCATTTTAGGTACATACTAGCCCCGTTCCTAACTCCTGGCAAACACTGACAACTCTCTATCAAATGGAAACAGAAAGATGTTGAAACTGGCATCTTTCACGCAGCATAGTAGCATTCCATTGGATGGACGTGACATATTCTCTTCACATGCATCCATATTATGTAGGATATATCGGTTGCTTCCAGTTTTGGATGATTACGAATAGAGCCACTGTAAACATTCACGTGTAAGTTTTTGTGTAACCAGACATTTTCATTTCTCTAAGGTAAATATCCAGGCATGCCATTGCTTGATCATATGATAAATGTATGTTTAATTTTATAAGAGACTGACAAACCACTTTCCAGAGTGGCTATAACATTCTGTATTCCTCTCAGCAACCTATGAGAGTTCCAGTTGCTCTTCATTCTTCTTAGCACTTGGTTTTATCCATGTTTAACTTTTCATTTATTTATTTATTTTTTAATTTTAGCCATCCAAATAGGCAGGAAAGATGTTTTTAATTTACAATGTCCTTAGTAATTTAAGATGTTGAACATCTGATGTGCTTATTTGCTTTCTTTATAGCCTCTTCAGTAAACTGTACATTCAATTCTTTTGTTTATGTTTTAACTGGATTGTTTAATTTTTTTGAGAGTTTTTTTTGGTATAATTAGAATATAAGTTCTTTGTCAGATGTGTAATTGTAAATATTTTCCCCCAGCTTGTGGCTTATCATTTCATCCCCTCAATACTATATTTCACAGAGAAAAGCAGTAATTTTTTTTCTGTTTTAAGTTCAATTTATTATTTTTTTATGAATTATGCTTTGGTTTTATGTCTAATATCTCTGCCTAAACAGGACAAGAAGATATGCACCTATGTTTTCTTCTAGAAGTTTTATAGTTGTATCTTTTATATTTAGATACATGTTCCACTTTGATTTCATTTTTTGTAAAAAGTGAGATTTAGGTCAATATTTTATTTTGCATAGGTATATTTGATTTTTCTACCACCGTTTGTTGAAATTACTATTCATTCTGTATTGAATTGCTTTTTCAATTTTGTCAAAGATTAAATGCCCATATTTGTGTGTGTTTACATCTGGACTCTATTCTGTTTCATTCATCTACATGGCTATTACTTCATAAATACTACACTATCTCGATTACCATAGCTTCAAATTAAGTCTTAAAATCAGGTAGTATAAACATCAAAATTAATTTTTCAGTTGCAAACCTGTTATACCTGTTCTTGATCTTTTGAAAGGCCACATACAGTTTAAAAAGTCCATATACATTTCTACTAGAATCGTATTAAATTTATAGACTTCTTGATATACACTTTCCCCAAACTACCACAAAAAACTGTACAGAAAAATACCCATTTAGATTTTGGTCTGGAAATTCAACTGCCAAATGCCAAGGCTCTTATGCCAAGACAGTCAGCCATTCTTAATCTCAGCTTGGCTCTGCATCCTGGTTTGGGGGAGGGAATCATGAAATGAGGCCAATATGTTTATAGGCTGGACTAACTTACTATGAAAACTATCCATAATATGGTCTTTAAAGTGATACAAAAAATAAAAACCAAAAGAGGTTTTTCCTTTGGAATTCTCTATGTCGAGGGACATTTTCATATGGTATTGCTGACTCTTGTTCTGTCAGACTAAAAATAAATAAATATAAAATAGCAACAAATTAACAACTGTCACTAGGAGGAAATTTGTCTGGAGCCTCTCGTAACAGTTATTGTCCTTCTCGAGTCAAAGGGGTGGCACTTTTCCTTCATTTTCTGTTATTATTGATTGCACAGCTTCTAGCTCAACTAAAACCAGGGTTTGACTGAACTAATAGTGACATTACCTATAATGCAGGAATAAAAACAATGTTTTCTTCACTGAAAATATTCTGTACCAGGCCATGGCAATTATTGCTATGTTTATTTTACCCTTGAGAAAAATGTAACCAAATTAACCTAAGTAATGTCTTGGAAATTGCTCATATCTGAGGGCTGCTTTGTTCCGGATATTCTTTGCAGCCTTCAATAACGTCTTCCATTCATAGTTAGGTTGAAACTGACTTAGAAGAAAAGTCAAATTTCAGTCTTACACACCAAATTCAAAACCATATTGGAAACAAATGTGACCATTTGCTAGAATAACAACCTGCCGTTATTTTTTCCATATGCATTTTCCTCTCTAATTTTCCCCTATTCTTCTCTCTCTAAAGTCTGAAGTTTGCCATGTCTGACTCTATTAAGCATACAAAAAGACTGCTTAGGTTTTTGTGAAATGAAAATTTAGAAAGTAGCACAGGTGGCTGAGGAGATGCCAGAAACATAGCAACACCGGGCTGGTCCAATAATCATGAGGACTGACTTCAGAGATGTGAAAGCTTTTTCTCTGAAATATCATTATTTTCCTTTCAAAAAACATAGTGAAGGATATGTGATATGTAAAAATGATTTTTTTATCTCTGATCATTCTGCACATCAGCAGAGATAACTATAAAATTATAAAGAAGGTATTTTAGCATTGATGTTTGATTCTTCAGTGTGATCTTCCAATATCCATAGTTGGTCTCTTCAGAACGCTCACTCTGCAAGCCACCTTACCTTAAGTTCTACAGAAATGTCCTTGTTCTTACATGGCTTTCAGTCCAAGGTGAGGTGTAAATTAGTATTTACAAACATGTTTGCTGACCTTTGAGGGATGAATACCTAATAAGGAGTCACTTGTAACGTTTTTTTCTATTATGTATGTATGTTTACTATTATATATATTTTATATAAAAGCATTGTTAAACGTAGTCACTGTATATGCCATCTCTTTGACCTAGCTCTAAAAGCTTTTTAAATTTGTTAATTCTCTTTTGTAGAACATAAAAATAGAGAAAGTATAATGAGCTCCATGTAGTCCCAAAGCTTCAACAATTATCAGCCTCATCATGTTTAATCCACACCCTACCCACCATTTATTTTATTTAAAATAAAATAAATACTTACAATATTTATTACAGAACCAAAAAGCATACATTTTTAAATGTTGGTGCATACTGTCAAATTGGCATTCAGAAATATTATGGTATTTCTAAATCACACTTGACATATCTGAAGGTCTATTTTTTTACATTATTTTCAGAGAGAGTTTTTTTTTTTTTTTCTTTCACTTACACGTTTGTTACTGGTGCGTTTGACCAACTTTCATTACAATTGTAATGTAAATAAAAGCTGACCAATTGAAAGTTTGGTTCATGCTTTTTCCTCTTGTATGATGATTAGCATGATCTGGGTACTGAAAGCCTTGTGAATTCTGTGACCTTATGAAATCTACATGCTAAAATGGGAGGTGAGGTTTTCATGTAAACTTATGACCAGGTTCTGATGCAAAGTGACCTTATAGTTACTTAATGGACTTGTATCCTTGATCTCTTTTCTTACTTTAAGGTAAAAACCACAGGAATTATATAGGAAAACATGAAGATAATATAAAATGTATTTAATTCTATAAACTGGAAGTGAAATATAAAAAAAATATGCAAGCTGAGAGGTTTTCTTTTCTTCTCCCAGATAGACTAATCTTTATAATTTTTTCTTTCTTATTAAAGAGAGACCTCAGAAGTCTTCTGATTTTTCATTATTCTTGAAAATTGCTCAAATGCTTCAGTTGGAATATAATTTGCTTTATCTGGCATTGTGCATTGTGCCCGAGAGATAATGTCTTTCTGCATAAAATTTTTATGCATTTGGAGTGGTCTTGAGTATAGATTTACAAGGTGATCATTTCCACTCTTACATAGCAGAGCATCTTTCCTTGTTGAATTTCATATTCCTTGGCAGCCTGTAGGGATGTTGTCAAGATAATATATTAGGCTATTTCATGTTATCACCTTGAGAGTTTTGCTATTCTTTTGGTATTTTTCTGACAAATTAGTAGTTAATGTGAGACAGTGGCACAAACTATAGGGAATTTTTCTGTTTTCATTTCTGTAATAAGTTTGAAATCAATTGAAAATCATTTTACAAAATAAAATATCTTCCGTTTATTAATCCTTATGTTCAGTATTTAACCAGTAAGCTTTGTGCTAGGGTGAAAAGCAACGTCTATGAGAAAACTTGCTACAGGAAAACATGTATGTGCTACCACCTCTACACAATAAATCAATATGCTCGGCATGGTTAAAAGAACAGTCAGTGTTATTATTGTGCTTTGGAGGCAAAGAGATGTTAGTAAAGGTTATAGGTTGAATTGTGTCCCCTGTCCCCTAAATAAAGATATATTGAAGTCTTAATCCTCAGTAGTTGTGTTTGTAACATTGTTTGAAAATAAGGTTTTGTAGATTTAAAAAAGTTAAAATGAGACTATGAGGGTGGGCTCTATCCAATATGTCTGTTATTCTTATAAAAATAGGGAAATTTGTATACAAACAGGGACACACGGAAAGAATAGCATGTGAAGACACAAAGATACACAAAGAAGAAAAACAACAAGACAGACATATGAATATGGAGGCAGAGACTAGAGTTTTGTAGCCACAAAGCAAGGAAGGTCTGGGGCTACCAGAAGCTGCAAGAGACAAGGAAACAGTGTCTATCAGCAGCTCAGAGGGGGCATGCCCCTGCCAATACCTTGATTTTGGACTTCCGGCGTGCAGGACTATGAGATAATAAATTTCAATTACTTTAAGCCACCCAGTTTGTGGTACTTTGTTCTGACAGCGCCAACATCTTAATATACTAACTATACTTGGGAATTTGGGGAAGACAAAGGGCTGGAATAGAGGCAACACCCTAGAGGAGGCAAGGGTTTGGAGATTGGTCTTAAGTATAAAGTATAGTAACTAAAATAGTATTTTCTTCAAGAAGTGCTCTTTGATCCCTCCTAGGATAGTTTAGGGGCACATCTTTTATATCTCCCCTGCACATTATAACTTCCCTTTATAGATGATCTATGAACACTTATTGCAGTTACTTAACTAATATCTTTTCTAATTATCTGAGTTTCACTAAGAGTTTTGTGAAGAATAGGGTAAATTTGTTGTCTCTCCTTGTTCTTTTCTATTGATGCAAAAGAGCGATTGATGCCTATCAGGACTGAATAATGTTTTCAACATAAGATTAAAATGCACCTTCCGATTTTCTCATTCAAAAACACATACACTCACATAAACACAGACATGCACGCACAACTGAGTAAATACACACAGGACACCACCAAGTTAACCAAAGAATGTGCATCCACATGAAACTTTCTTTCCATGTAATTGTAAACCTTGGCTGCAACGTCATCTCCATAAATATTCTTAACACTCTTACTCAAAAACAGAGTGAAAATACTCTTATTCAAAAACAGAGTGAAGAATTTTCATAAATTACTCCCTTGTAATCGTTATTTATGATTAAATGATTACAAGGGAGTAATCATTATTTCACCACTTAAACCACTATAGGGTAAAAGGATGATAGGAAACGTGATTTCCAACAATATGATTATTCAATTATGTCATCATCAGAAACTTGAAACCTACCCTTTATTCTGAAAAAAAAAAAAAAGAGCAAAAAACAAGTAAGTCACTCATGGAAGGCAAGCAGTTATTCTGGTATAAATCTATCTCTTATTTTAAAAATTGTCTTATTCTTTCCAAGAGGTTAGTTCTCTCTATTCCTATGTTAATTCACATACAGACCTCCAGTATCATAGCAGGGTACTGTTCTTTTCACATTTTTGATTTTGTAAGATTAATAACGTTTCTTTTAAGGGTCTTTAGCTGGGCTATCTGTCCTTCCTGTTATTTTATTATCATGCTATTCATGGACTCAATTAACAATAAATAAGAGGCCCATTAAATAGCATTAAGACATCTGTGTGTTTCATCATTTTATTTTCTCTAATAAAGCTTTCACGTTTGAACTTTTTTGTTTTTCTGTATTAACAAATAAATGAAAATAAATAAAAATAATCTTAAAAGTTTGATAACTTTCAATTGTTAATACATTATATTATTCAAACAGATCTTTGCGTAGTTGCCTCTTCATTTCTAATTAGCCTTTGGTGGGTGGAGAGACGCTTCAGTCTTTAACAGTGGGTACCAGAAGTAAATGTTTAATCCTAAACTCTGTGCAGTGATCTCCTGATAGTACGGAGCAGTATCCGACAGCCAGAGATTATGAAAGAGTTGCCAGTGGGACTTGCCAGTCCTGCCTGCTCGACAGTGATGAAGACTGAAGTCAGCGCTACAGCGGAGTCCCAGAAGCAGCTGTCATCAATACAGAGAAGCCAAAAGCAATCCTGTCCAACCAAATCCCTTATCAGAAATTTCTTTCAAATCCAGTGATATATTCTATCTCAGAATTTACAGTGACGTGACAGTTCTTTATATTAATAGCATGCAGTTTCTTTTCTTAGAAACCGAAAACTCTCCTCAGCCCCCAACACGTCCTTAGAAAAAAGCTGCACTCTACAATGTATTCTTATTGCTTTCCTGTATGTTCTTATCAGTGTTCGTGTTTAACAGTAATGAGTGCTGATGAATCATTGCAAAATGACTCCATCCTGCATGTTTCTTTATATGACTATCAACTTCCATCGATAAGAGTAAATCATTCATTTAGTGCCTTATCCCCATCTTTTCTGCCATGCTTCTAGTGCTGCCTTTTTTTTCTTTTTTAACTTTTTGAGTTTTTGTTTTGTTTTGTTTTTGAACTTCACTGTTAGCTCTTAGTGGAACAAAACTAAGTGATGCAAGAGTCATTCTTTGATAGGATGAAGAAGATGATTAGAATCTGAGATATATACATATATATACATATTTTTTTTTTCCCTCAAGGTCTTTGCCCTCCACAGCACCATCCATCATTCATTGTCACAGGGAACTGAAGAGTTGATTCTGTATGGATTAGTGCTGGGCCCAGGCCTCAGGAAGGATTAGTTCTACCAGATTAAAGTGTGTTTTCCTTCCAAAGCCAACCCGAAATGCCACAGGTAAAGTCAGGGATGCCCTATATTCCTTGCATGCACCCTTCCTATGCAGAAAGGTCAGGATAGCTTCCAGGATGGGATATGCATCTTCTAAAGCTTCTTGGAGGAACAGGTAGGCAAACCCTGGGGAACCCGAAATCACAAATTAGAGATTTCACTTTGAGCTTCTTCAAGTGGTATGTTTAACTATCTGCTTCATTAAGGAATATTTGTACATAGAAACGATCTAAGTGTTCTCAGCAGGAGACAGGAGATAAAAATGATGCCACATTCTCATGATGGAAAACCATAAACAAAAGGGATTGAGCGCTTCCACATAATGGTGAAAAAATAAAATATATTATTAATCACACAAAGCAAAGCATGAAATGATTTGTATGATATGATGTTATTGTGTAAATAAATTAAAGAATGAATGGGTGGATACCAGATTATTTATGTGTTAGTTTATGCATTTATTTATTTATTAGTTAATTAGTTTTTCCTAGGGAGTAAGGTATCAAAAGAATCTGCTAATAATGATTAGCTATGAATAAAGAAGAAAGGAACACTCAAAAAAAATTGTTACTTTCTGCATTGCTTGCATTTTATAAATGTGCACATGTATTATTTTTACACTTTTTAAAGCAATGACAACACCAGTTACTTAGGTGACACCATTTAGGGCACTACTGGAAGGTTTTTAGCCTTCTTATCTTCATATGTAAAATAGCAACATATTAACAACAAATCTTATAAGATATATAGAAGAAATTTGCCCACACCTGGAAATAAAGTTTAAAGTTCACCAGTATCTTCAAGCACTTTTACATATAAGCAATTTAAGTGATAAAGAAGATTGAATAGAATTCAACTCCACATTAGGAGTCAAACATTATATTTCTACTTAGATTCTGAACTTGTTAGCCTTTCGATATATTGTAGAGAATAATGACTAAAATTCAGAATCATAAAAAACATAGGCCTTTAGGAGGTAATAATTAGTGACTAACTACAGGAAAAAAAAAAAGAAAGAAAGAAAGAAAAAGGAGAAAGAAAGAGAGAGAGAGAAGATAGTAAAATTTAAGCCATGTGTATTAAAAAAAATCTCCTTGTGAAAGAAAGTTGGGAATTTGTTTCATTTCGTCACTGCTGCTTCCTCACTACCTAGAACGCTGCCTGGCAATTGCTAGATTTCAGTAAATACTTGTTGAATCAATAAAGGAATTGTATAAACATTATAAAAAATAGTTTAGTTTCTTTGCCTTTATCAGATAATGAAACCTTCATAATTACATTCCTTGTAAAAGACTTTACACTGGGAAATATAGCAATGGCAAAATAAAAATTATGTATATATGTATGAAATGTGCATTTGAAATTCAATGTGTTACTATTATATTGTGCTAATACTAGTATATAGGTATGTTAGCTATCAGCAAATTAATAAGTACTTTGAGTTTAAATACATACTTCACTACAGATAGATGGCATACAATTTGTGTGTGTCCATAGTTTTTGTTTCAAGTGCATTTGAAGTGTTAAAATAAAAAACTGGACTCAAAGACTTATGTTAGTTCAGGGATTTAGTGCAACAGAATAAAACTGTGTGTTGTCCATGATTTTTGCAACTCTTCTCTTCCGTCCAGTCCCAGCATATAGAAAAGAGTAGCCCAACTTCGACACACTCAAAATAAGAAAAAGAAAAAAAAATATTGTAAGATTTACTAATGAATCTGGAGCAGCATTCCAACATCAAATCAGTAGTCATTGCTCAAAATTTATAACTGCCCACATAATGAGAGGCACACCAATGTCCATCACAGTAGTAAAAATACATATTAGATAACATTTGTTGGAATACATTAGGGTACAGAAGGCATAAGACATATAGATAATTGTATAGAAAATTAAATTACTAAAACATATAAAATCATGTTGCCAGTAACTTTTATTTCCTTGAAAAAGCACGGGCAAAGCTAAGCAAACACATCCAAAGACCAACATAAAACAGGTAAATTCCAGATTCATTAGGTGTGTTTTACAATTATGAGTTCACTCGAAAATATTATCTAAAATATTTCCACAGTTTTAAGTCCTTAATGTGTAATATTCTAGACACCCAATATTTACCAAAAGCCAGCATTCTTGTTTTCCAGATGACTAAAATATCAACCTCCTCTATGCAGCAGTTTACCAAATTGGTTTGGCAGGAAAAATGAGGTGCACTTCTTGGAGTAACTGAACTAATCATGAAGCACAGCTGTTTTCTCTCTGTGGAGACAAATGATTCCTGGCATGCTCATTCGTCAGCACCCCATAACATGTAACCCCAGCACCTCACTTAGCCCAAACTGAAGGAAGGACTTTCTGCAAAGCCTTTTAGTTTCTAAGGAGAGTGGCTGGCTTTCTGGAAAGTCAGACGTTCATTATTTTAGCTGTTAAGTATTTATTGAGCACCACGTATGCCCAAAGTGTAGCCTGGAATAAACAGCTGCCTCATCATCAATGGCTGTCTGGGGTTCAAAAATGTAATAGCCTTGAGAGTATGGTGTGATTCTCTCTCTAAGGATTAAAAAAGGTATTCTTTTTCCTTCAAATTTTAAATACACCCCTAAGTTAAGAAAATAGCTGAAGGGTTTTTTGGTCTGTACTTGTATAACATTTCACTTTGAATAATAGTACTTACGCACCACATAAAGCTGCTCTGGAGAGCTTTAAAGTGTGTGTATAGTAAGAAAAAAAGAATAGAAAATTTGTGACAATTAGAAATATGTGACGCCCCTACAGTAATGTTGTTTCAACTATAGCTAGTGAAAAATCACTTTATAGATTTTAATCCATCCAGGATATTTTCATGAAATACAATAAAATGAAGAGTCAGTAAAATTAAATGTCAAAAAATACAAGTCCACTGATCATGAACTTGAATGTGATGGCAGTGTAAAATTGCTGTGAGTTTTCTGAAATCCTTTATTTCTGCATTCATCTCATGGGAGACATGTAATAAACACTCCACAAATGGGTGGTGATCTCCAAACCACATTTTGAGAAGTGCTCCTTTATGCTGAGATACGAACTGATGAAGTTTTATATATAAAGAAACACATATCTTAAAGTTCACCTTGAACATCTGTAAAAATATGCTTTCAACAAATGATTTTTTCTACCTCTAAGATTCTGTAGTCACTACTGTAGTCACTGGAGTTAAAAAGACATTTAAAAGCAGAGCTAATAAAAATATTTGATGTTAGATACCAACACCATTAGTGTTATATTACTAACAATAACTTTCTACTTTATCTCTCAAATCCAGAGACAATCTAACTAAACTCATTTAATAACGTCTAAAAAGAAACTACATAAATATTCTCAGAATGAACAAGCCCTAACATGATCCAAATGTTATCTTTCATGTATAACTGAAATTAACATTATTGTTTTCTTTTGAGAGTTGCATTTAGTTGTAAACTGATTTGATTAAATACAAAATTTTTGCCTAGTAATTCTCTGTCTCTAGACATCATGCTACGTAATGTTCTGTTGCTATCAACAGAATATTAAATTTCTCAAGCTACAGAATCAAGATTTACGTTTAAACCCATTGATTTAAAGAAACTACATCCAATGTTTAAGGAGTCAACTAAAGAAGAGAAAAATCAGCTATTTTTTGTGGGGGGCGGGGCAGGGGCATTTCTGAGTTCAAGTGCAGAACTGAGTAGATCAATGAAAAGAGTGTACAGTAAGAGGAAAACAGTTGGCTACTCACATGTACAGACACTGGTTTAGGCAGTAACCTCTGCTAAGTAGACACTGACTGATAGTTCCAGCTACAAACTAATAATATAATGCAAATTATTATGAACATTATATATATTATTATACTTATTATTCTTCAGAGTTTATTACAGCCTGATGTGATGCAGATCTACAAACAGATCTACAGTTTTTTTTTCCTAAAAGTTCCAATTCGCATGAATAAAACTTTCGAAGAAGCCCCAAATCATCAGACTAAAATGTTTATTTTGTTCTGCGAGTTAGACTTGAGTTACAATTCTTGTAGCAATGCAGTTGAAAACCATAGATATAAATACTATAGACCGACTTAAGAAAGAGAGGAAAACTTCTTAAAAAGGACTATATTAACTCACATTTGCCCATGGCACTAATTGAAGAAAAAATGCAAAATAAATAACTTTTGTTGTTTCACAAGCAGTTCTAAAAATGATACTATTTATCTTGAAAGGTTCTGTGCAAATTACATTTGTAAGGTTCACCACAGCATACTGGTTATTTTAAGGTTTCGGAGCCACTATCAGTCATTGCGAAGTGATATAATCTAGAATGAGTGCTGCAGTGGTAAAGGTATATAAAAGAAGACGGTGGTGTGTTTGTGTGTGTGTGTGTGTAAGTGTGTGTGTAAGTGTGTGTGTTTGAATAGTCGAAATCAGAGTATCTAAAAGAAAGATATGGAGAATAGCAATTAATATGTTTCAAGTTTAATACAAAATTGTAATCCCTGGCTGATTAATGGTATTATAATCATAGAAACAAGGAAATGGTGAAGAGATTGATAAGGCAATGTAAAAAATTAATCAGAAAATCTCCACACCTTATGGAAGTTATGCACTGTGCCCTTAGCCCGGAGAACTGCTAGCAGATTTCATTCAAGTTCATAAACCGTAGCATTCTCAAGAGGAAATGGAAAGGAAACAACTGCGAGATTGTGCCAGATTGGGGAGGACTTACAAAATGTCATCTGGATGTGATTCTTTTCTCACCATATTTTCAGCTGCACTGATTTCAAATGCTGAGGATGTGGTTAAGTCACTTGCGATGAAACAGATCTGCCCATTCCCCGTACCATTCAGTTATATGACCCGCAGGGCATGGGAACTCTGCTCGATCACTACGACCTGCCACGTGAAGACGAAAGGAAGGAAACAAGTTAGATAAGAGAGAGAGCACACACCCCCTCTTTTTCAGAGGAGTCTTGCCTCCACCGTTTTTGGGAGGTAAATTAGAAAGGGAGAACATTTGGGAAGTTTCCTGTTGACGTTGATTGGGGACAATTACCTATGGAAGCATGAACACACATGCAGGATGCCACTACTAATAAAACAGGTGAGTTTTTACACAGTTCAGGTCTTTTATTTTCCAGCAAAGGGAACATTCATGTTAAAAGTCGTGGTACTAGTTATATTGGGCCTGTCTTGCTTTCTAAACTTTAGTTGCTCAGTATTAAGTTCAATGCTGTCATGTAAATTCAGATATCTCAATTATCCTCAGTATTCTGCAACATTGATGGCACAACACCAACTATATGTAGGAAGAAAATAATCTCTCAAAATTAATATAGTCGAAATCACAGTATCTAAAAGAAAGATATGGAGAATAGCAATTAATATGTTTCAAGAGACATCTTATCTATTTTCTCAGAGTAACATATAAGCCTATCTGTAAGTAGCAGATAGATTATATGTTACTCTGAGAAAATAGATAAGATGTCTCTAAATAGTAAGTACGAAGAAGCAATAGTAAGTACAAAGGAGAAAGCTTCTGAAATTTATTCCATGGCAACAACAGAGAATTGTTGAGAGTGTTCTTCAAACATTTCCAGAAGCTCTGACCTCATCCTCCCTAGCTAGGTCCTTCCTTAGAAATGCAAGCCCAGGTGAGAACCCAGGCACAGCCTGCTATGTTGTACCTGGGCTCTGAAAAGGACAGCGAGTCCCACCCATATGATAGGAATGAGAAAGATGATCTCCTCACAAGTGTGCAAAGATTCTGGGCATATTTGAATTATATTTATACTGTTTCCTCCTAGAAATTATTTCTATTCTTAGAAATATTTACTTAACAGGGTTAATTATCTTTTTTCGAGACAAGACATCTTAGGCTAGATCCTGGAAGATCTTGGTTCTTTTTAGGATTTGTTTTATACTATTCATGCCACTTTAGGTAAGTTTCATAAACCTCTTGCGTCAAGGTAAGTCAGACAATTATCCACACCTATTATACCTGTGCCACATGCAGAGTGTATAAGAATGATCTTTAGTATGAGGTGGGAGTCAATTCAAAGGATATGGGCATCACAGATAGTTTCTTATACTCAAGAGAATGCACTGTCACAGAAACAAACATACAAACAGAAACTTATACATTTAGACAATATGTTTAATAGCAAGTGATTTTTGATTATTCTTAACTGAACTGGAAAATTCAATTCACAATACAGTCTCTTGGCAATTGCCACTTCTAATATTAGCCTGTAGGCTCACACAAGGGTATGTGGCACACATGTTTAATTCCAGTCGACATCAAGAAGAAGTATGTGAAAGATTTCACGCTATGCCAGACACACAGAAGGACTAATCAGATGGTGATTCCACCTCTCCACTTCCCCCACTAAGGAAAGTGTTATACACACAAATGATACATTTAGAAGTAATTTTACCTTGAAAACAGGTTTTGGAAAATAGTAATCAAAGTGGTGTTTCACCAAAAAAAGTTTCTATCATTCTTATTTACTTCTCCATTTTCCTTTCTTCTTTTGGTTTCCTCTATTTCTTACTTGATTTATTTCTTAATAAATTTATATTTCCCATCAGAAGATAAGATGCCTAGCATTGGACTTCTCTGAGACAGCAAAATAAAAAATACTAGTTTTCTGCCTTCATGTAGCACCTGACAAGTTAACAGAAGAAAGTGGGAGAAAAGAGTAAATTTTGAGGATATATTCAACATCCAAGGAGCTCCAGGGAATATTAGCACATGCACACACACACACACACACACACAATATCCTGAAATGTATTTACCAGATTGTAACATTAAAAGATTATTATTTTATTATCATCTACATAGAAAAAACATACTTTAAATACTTAACCAAATCCTAGTCTTTTAAATGAATATAACAGAAAGAAAAATAAAGCAGACTTGACTGTATTTCTAGATATAATTAACACTATTTTAAGGTAAAAATAGTGATCCATTCTCAATTCTTAGTCCAACTAATGGTACAGAAGAAAATCTCATACTATCTGATTGTTCATTTGCAATTTACATCAACACAGAAACATTAACTAAAAACAGGGATCAGGTCCACAAGCTGCTGATCAAAAGAGGCTAATGGCTCAGGTCTGGAGGCTCATGTTTATGGTCTTTGATTCTTTTAATATTTTGTAAAGAAAACGTCTGAGAGATGTACCAAACCAATGCCAAACAGCTGACAGTTTGATTGTGTTTGAAAGGAGAGTATTTGAAGCAGGAGAAACTCCCTGGTTCACAGCCAGTTTTTTCCTTAAATACAGACACACACCAGGCACCAGACTCTAGTCTTATGCACATAAGCCCTGAGAAAGGCTGGCTGCTGGTCATGCAATCAGGGAGAACTGGCTTAGAAGTTCTCCTCTTTTTAATCTGGGCTGACTTCCTGTAGCAAGAAGGACAGAGTACTTGGCTGTCTGTATCTTTATCAGCAAGTGTTCCCCTTGATTAATTGATTCATCTTGTGTTTCTGCTATCTGATGGTTCAAAACTGAAGCATATATTTCAGATTGAATTCATCTTGTGCATTTTCTCTTTATTGTACTAATTCAGGATCACAGTTTGCTATAATTAACTAAAATAAAAATTTTGTTCAAGTTGACTTTCAAAACAACATGTTAATATTAAATGTCTAGGATTCAATGTTGTTTTATTCTATTTAAAACATTTCTTGCCTCTCATCTTCCTTCCCCCAGTTGATCAAGAATTAAATGATCAGAAAATGTTTACAACAGGCAGTCTATAGTTTGTCTTCAAGACACATACTATGATTCTACACATGGCCACAGCATGTTTGCAGGGATCCTTATGCAAATGCCCAATTTGTATAACTATATGCCAGAGAGGGGTGGGCATGAAAAGAAAAAATAATAGACAGCCAGCATGGCTCCTATGTTCCAGGGTATAATGTATGCGATTGCTGTTGGGGGAGACTGTCTAGTCACTAGAGCTGTAGCATGACAATCTCATTAAGGTTGAGGATAGAGTTATAGAAAGGCTTTGCCAAAGGAATTCAAAGAGCAATTAGCCCAAAGCACCTCTTAGCTCTTAGCTAGTGCCCTGCTCTTCCGGGTGCTACCATTCATTCTCACAAGTGCCTTAGTGGAGGCAAAACATTGACAGCAACATTTCCATTTTGTGGAAATGTCTTGTCCTTGTCAATGGCTCATACCTCTCCAGTAAATGTATGTCAAAACAGAAATATGACAAAACATTGGGGTCACAGGTAAATCGAGGTCCAGTCTTAGGTGTAATGATTTTTAATCTGGACATTTATTTTGCTTCCAGAAGGCAGAGAAATGTTTCTTCGTTGATATTTAAAATTAGGGCCTTCAAAAGGAAAGAAATGAAAATCTCAATTCATTTTTTCTTATGGGTAAGTCCAACATTTTAAGCTACAGCATTTGACAGCATCTTAAACTCAGCAAAATGCATTTATCCAGCAACACTTTTAAGGCAGGGGGAGGGAGAAGGTGTATGCAGGTATGTATGAGTATGTCTCCCTCTTAAAACCAGACATATCATCCCGCCCACTTCTTTGTTAACTAAAAGCATAAGCCATATGACAAGCCACCTTTGTTTCTGAAAAACATTCAGCACGTCTACAATTGACCTCTCTGATCTTCTTCTCCTTTCCCTTCCTTCTTGACTGTTTTGAAAGAATGAATCTTCTGTAGACTGCCTGCCAGCGGGGACTCAGCAACACCTGTGTTTATTTAACAAACTAATGCCTTGAAGTTACCATTTTTATTTTCAGCATAAATGTATCTGAAAGGGGTTAATAGCACCCAGTAGCGCTATTATAATTAAGATTCTGTCAGTATTTTCATAACAAACTGGAGATTTTCAAATACAATCTGGAAATGCTTTGTGAACAATTTAGAACACAGTACTAGGGACTTTTTAAGGCATAAACAAAAAAATGTACTTTGGATCTAATTTGTGGTTATCAGGATAACTAATTACCATCTTTCTTACTTGTTTAGTATAAAAAGAAAAAGCTAGTCTTTTTTTTTTATGTTGAGTAAGATATCTTTTTTATCTACATGTGGTTAACCAACAAGAAAAATTATTTATATCTCTATAATGCAATAGATTCTTATGGCACATTCTCTACCATAGGTCTTAGGTAAGAAGATGTCAAATGGGATAGCTGTTGTTTAAGCATTTTGGCTAATGTGCAAAGCTGAAACTGACATACTAAGAAATAACAAAACCATCTCTGACATCTTTGCCCAACACCCACTTGCCACCTCTATTTACAGGTTAGAGATTCGTCAGGATAGATGAAGTTTCTACAGAAGAGTGTTGAGTGTTGATAAGACAGGGAGTGGCTTTTTCTTCACTTCACAAAGTGAGGAGGGCTTCAATGAAACTACTGTGAGAAAGTGGGGCTGTTTGCCAGGAGGGGCAGCCAGAAATGCCCTCTCCAGCTGTATCCTTGCCTGATGCTGACACACACAGTTCTTCATTTTGCAAGTGTCCCCTGAAGTCTGAGGGGTATAGAAAATGTCTCTGACCCCCTTATAAAAATATCCTTATTTTCATACCTGCCTCAAAACATGTGCGATCAATATATCACATTACCAGCTGAAGGAGTTTTTCATTTATTTATTTTATCTTTATGTCCCTCATTAGAATTTTTGGCAAGAAATAGCATGAGCAGATGTAGCTTACTGTGGTGAGGGTGACTAGGGCAAGAAGGGATAAAGAATAGACCAAAGATACATGCCCTCCTACCTGTCCTCTCTGTAGACCTCTGAGCCTGGGTGTGGCTTAAATGGGAGAAGGGAGGAGACTTTCAACTGGATGTGATGTGAGGATGTAGTGAATTTCGTAAGATCATAAGTTAATAAAAATCTAATATGCTAAAGTGGCAAGAAAGCATTAAGATCTGCTTTAAATGCTATTGAGAACTAGGAAAGGAAACCCAAGAAATTTCTTGAAATTGGAGCTGGAAGAACAAATACCCAGTCAATGAACTAGCTCTAAGAAGTCATAGTAAAAATAATTCGTGTAGTTGTGTAAATATGAATATTCGTATCTTTATATTATTTTACAAATTAATATACTCAAAATGATGCAAGTTCATAAAGAGCTCTTAGCTTCAACTTCAAACCCAAGCAGACTTTTGAAGCCAAGCACAGTAGTTTAGAGAAACTGCCACAATCAGAAGCTATCAAGAGGGCTCATGAGAAAGGTAGAGTGGAAGTCAATAATGGAATGAAAAAATGTAAATTTGAGTTTCTGCTCTAGTGTTTACTGTATATTTGTGGGCCAATTACTTAATTCTACGCTTTTCTATTTAGTCTTTCCTGAAATGAAAAAAAAAAAAATTTTTTTTGAAAGCATTAAATGAAATAACATAAAATGTGTCTCTCTGGTGATAGTTCCATGCAATTTTCCCCCTTCCTTTTTTTTTCTTTCTCTTTATGCTCCTTTCTTTCTTTCCTTCCTCCCTTTGTAGTTTTCCCATTAGTTTTTAGGAATTGTTAGTTCTCTCTCCCTTTTCTCTGGCTCTTTTTTTCCATTATTACTTGCATTTGAGTACCTTCAACAACTACCTACTTACTAACTCCTTCTTGAAACAAAGAGATACAATTTGTCTCTAGCCCAAAGGGTGGTTTACAGGGTACATAACCTAGACAAAGAAATTCTCACATTTCTGGGAACCTGCTCAAACTCTATAGTCCTTAGAACTTGCTTTGTTACAATGATAAAACTCCCACCCTAGATTCCAGGGATAGTGAACACATTCCTACTTCAACTATCAGCCTGTCTTCCTTGAGAATCTTCGCAATAACAGTTTCCTCCTGCTCTTCTTGTCAAACCAAACCTTGAGAATATAAATACTGACATGAAACTTTAACTGTTTTGTGGTGAAAATGTTAACTTTTCTGGGATGATGTCCATGACGTCAACATTGGAGATAATGAGGTAAGACCCCACTTTGTCTTTATGGGTTTTATTGTGGTTTTCAGCTCACCCTCGCCCAAGTCCAACTCCCTTTCTTAACTGCTGATCTGGCAGATCTATAATAATGTCAAGTCCAATTGTCTTGTGTAGATATCTCCACCAGGTCCCACCAATGCAAAAACTATATCACTTAAAATGGTTCTGCTTCTTCAATGGAATGTTGACTAATACATAAATTCTATGCATCTCTTTTTATATTAACTCCTAAATATTTCATCTTTCTCTTGCTATGGTGAATGGGCTTTATTTTCTTTTCAGTTAATCAGGGTTTTAGCTCTAAAGTTCTGCCTTTGAAACTTTTCTGATGAAGGATTCCTAACAGAGAAGGAAAGAAAAAGTTTTCGTACTGAAGCATTTGTGGGATATAGGCCAGATCATAAAGACTTAGTGAGCTTGAAAGTTCCTTTCGAATGCTTAATTTATCTTAATTTTTCTTTCTACTTTGTAGCATAACTATATATGTTTAAAATTTTAAATGTAGTTTCCTCCCCAATCTTTAAATAAAATTAAACTTCTGGGATGGTGTGTGCCTACTCCAAGGTTTCTGGTGCCTGGTGGATGATGTGCTGAGCTCCAAATACATTGTAAATAAAATTTGTAGGAACATTTCTTTAAAATGAATTTTGGGTAATCTAAGGCTCTCCATTCTCTGCTGTCATATTATTTCTACTGGACAATGTATTGCTATAGTTATAAGTACTTAGAAAATCATCCCGTATCTTTTCTTTCTCATTGTGTGGTAAGATACGGATATTGGGTATTCAATTAAAGTTACCTTAAAACTTTCATTAAAGAATTTTTTACTTATTTGTTGAAATTGCTTTAGGTCATATATTTCTATAAGGCTACTAAATTGTAAGGCAATTATCTAATTATAATACATTAATCACTTGCATAAATCATCTGATTTTCAAATAGAAGCAATACCAAAGCTAAGGTTATATTTTACAGAGTACTGTAGACTTATCCTAGTAATTAATGGAAGAGAAAATCATTTAACCAAGTTACATAAGTTCAAGACAAAACAGAAAAAAAATCAGCACTTGAGAGCTCACTCTCTAACAAGGAAGTGTTCAGAGACAATGAATTGTTCACATAGCTTTTAGTTGTCAATATTGCTGCAACCTTAAAAATCTCTAGAAAACAAGAATTTCTTTGCCTTTTTGAAAGTTGTTGCTATTGAAAAATCAGAGGAATCAGTCTGAGAATAAAAGAATTTATGATAATGGAAAGGTTCAAACACACGCTAACTAAAAATTTCACATCTATGATGCTTAATGCTTTGAATTTGCTGTTAAATCCTTTTCTTTTCCCTAACAAAATAACTTATGGATCTTAATAGCCTTTTCTCCCACTAAATCTATGGAATTTTGCAAGGCACCTTCCCCACAGTTCTGTTATTATCTGATAGTAGAATTGTGAGAAAAAAACAAAAATACTAAATCTATAACTCAAAGAGGTATAATTAAACCTAAATATACAGTACAAAATATTAGATATAAATAAGTTTTATCCAGATTGAATTTTTATTTCTGTTGCTGCTATTGTTTTTGTTCTATACAATCCAGCAGTTGTGGTCACATAGAGGCCATTTTAGCACTTTCAGAAAGTAAGAAATGGCATATTCTACATATAACTGCATATACCATGAGCAAATTTTAAGTTTAAAATGATAAAAATAATAATAAGTTATGTTCATTTAATATATGTTTTGGAACATTATTTTTAAATTATGTGAATATTCTCATATATCTTAGCATAAATTACGTATTATTTAAAAGAATCTTATTTCATATATAGTTCAATTGCTGAAATCAAAGCAAAAGTTACAGTGGACTCAAGTAGATAAACTTCTTGAGTCATCTAGGCTTAAGCCATCCAAGCCTGATGGGACAGTATTACTATTAAGTTCCAGATTCTGGCTTATTGTTTTGCCATTCTTAAAAGCCGGCCTCCATTAACACATCATGTCCCCAGATCTATATTCCATCTGGTGGGAAAGGGATAAGAAATAAAAGCTATATTTCTTCCCTTTAAGAACATAATCCAATATTTACACATGTTTCTCCTCTTCACATCTTCTGTTATCAAAAGATGGACAGAAATTAGTTGCATAGCTCATTAGTCGAAAAGGAAGTATGGAGTTAAAGTCTACCATGAGCTTAGATAAAACTTGGACATTTTATTACTAGAAAGAAAAAGAAGAGTATGAATATTGGGAGATAATCAGCAGCTTCTTCTATGCCTGCTTATAAATAAATATACCTAATACATAACATGTTTAAATGCATGCATTACCACATATCTGAATCAATAATATCTACAGACTGGGATAACATTTTTAAGGTTCTGTTTATTTTGTTAATGGATTAGCTCTCTTCCTGACAGAATTCCTCTTAGAGAATACAATTCTGCCATCTACCTAGTTTCAAATAGAGAATAAAAAGTCAGGTGAAAAAGCACAGTAGAGTGTAGATTACATGATGTCCAATCTGGAATAGGTAGGTATGCACTGTAACATGTATTTGGGTAGAACAGATTTCATTCATTTATAGTGTTTGTGAAAATTTGTGTGGAATGTTGTTCAAAATAATATAATTAGAACCATGTAAGAGATTGGGTTAAAGGTAAGCAAGTGAATCTTTCCTCCTTCCTTAAAATCTAAGG
Organism: Pteropus alecto; assembly: GCF_000325575.1. Taxonomy (NCBI): domain Eukaryota; kingdom Metazoa; phylum Chordata; class Mammalia; order Chiroptera; family Pteropodidae; genus Pteropus; species Pteropus alecto. The sequence continues at coordinate 9,873,070 of NW_006494609.1, forward strand.
ATATGGTAGAAGAGATTGTATTGAAATATTGATAAATTCATAATAATTGTGATAGTTTTCAGAAAAGAAAAATAATTGGATATACAAATAAATGAGAGTTTTAAAACTACAGCTCACAAAACATGCCTCAAAGAAGTCAACACGAAAGATAAGAATTTTTCTTCAAGAAATCTACAAAAAATTCTCAAAATCAGAAAAAAAATAGTAGAAGTGGACCTGGCGAAATTATAAGGGAAATTATTTATAGGATAACAGTTATGCAAAGGACTTAAAAATTGTAATAGCTATTCATAAGTGATAAAGCTATTAATAATAATTATTATTGAAAACATCATATGACTTTGGTATGTTAATTATAGGGCAGTCAAAGAATGCAGTACCACTAAAGATCAGTCAAGTGATAGAAATCACACCACTAATTTGAACAAGGGTATTTTTATTATAGAAGCATTAGTAATAAAAGAGAATTAAACACTGAGTGAGCTTTAAAAAATATCTAAAGGATATGGGAATAACAGTGAGAGAAGGCAGCCACTCTCTTTAAGGCTGAAGGAGAATACCCAAGGAAGAGAAGAGCAGTCTTTGAAGAAACATGCCCATGGTTGAAATTTTTAACATATTGGAGAGGGTATGTCTATGGCTCAGTGAGTGAAATTTATTGAGGTGCCACAAGCAGGGACTTGTGACTGAAGCTATTTGCTGGAGTGGTGCCCAAACTCACTGGACAGCTGACTTTAGAATGCTGGCAAGACTGGCTTAAAAGATATCCACTTGGATGCCAGTGCTAGAAATACTCACTGGAGGGTGTGTGCTGTGAGATTTTATGCATGCCATTGGCCAAGAAGGAGTCATTGGCCTCCAAGCTATAGAAGCAAGAAGAAACACACCGAAACCAAGAAATGAAGCTCCTTCCTCTTACAGTCTTCCTCCCAGACCCTCTACTGAGAAGATCTGATATTTTTCCAGCTGGCAAAAGAGAAATATTTACAGAGTCTAGCTCCCCTATCACAAAGCAGGGCTAAGAAAATGGGTTTGAACTAAGAAGCAATAATTTTATAACTATCACAGCTGCCAAGGTTCTTTTTGTTTTGGAGGAAGATATACTTTCTGATTTGCTATAGGAAATGACAGAAAAATATTCTAAAGTGTATAAAAAATTAAGTATATGACTTCTGGTTTCAGCTTTGAATTTTAAAGGGCTTAGAAACTGTCACTCCTTTACTTAGAAGAAAAA
>NW_006494609.1:9875338-9932837 GCF_000325575.1 Pteropus alecto
AAAAATATATATATATATAAAAAAACAGAGTGTTAACATTTCACGAACTCATCAGAGAACTGAGGTCACAAGACATTTCACCATAATGAAATCTAGAAGTAGACCCATATCCAAGAAGAAAGAGTTGGGATCTTCTTCCCTGAAGCAGAAGCTACTGGAACCATAATGTGGTAGGAAATTTAGATGATAGTCTTAATAAATTGCTGGAGTCAGAAAGAGGATTAGTGTGACAGTGTGACACTCCCAGAGACTGCAGTCCTCAGTGTGGGGGAGGCATATTTTGCAGCTCTTACCTTAGGAACCTGACCACTGTCTCATGGTGAAAATCCAGAAAATATTCCCCATGGCTTCAGGAAGGGCAGGGGGACATGGTTAAAGTAATCATTGTGAAATACACCTAGAACTTTCTCTACAACAAAGGCTTACTCTCCAGAGGAAAGGTAATGTAAACAAAGAGAGAAATTCTAAGAAGAAATAAAAGTAGAAATTAGTAAAACATAACTGAAATAAAGCTTTCAACAGGCTCATCCTTAGATTAAACAATGTTTGGTGAGCTTGAAGATAACTCAAAGGGAATTTTCAAACATAAATGCAAAGGGAAAAAGATTTTTAATGAAGAGCACATTTAAGAGCTATGTTGTAATTTCAAACAATGTAGCACACATATAATTGGCATACATGAAGGACAAAAAAAAAGAGAACAGATCTGAAGAAATATTTGATGTAATGATGGTCAAAGCTTTCCCAAATGAATGACAGACACTAAACTACAGATTCAGGAAATTTAAAGAACTCCAGCAGAATAAATACCAAAATAATAATAATAATAACAACAACGACAGCAATAATAATTCAGCGGGAGATATTAAAATTGCAAAAAGTCAAAGTTAAAGTATATCCAAAGTTAAAAATATCAGAGGCACATAGAAAAACGAGGAAAATTGCAGCTGCCTTCTCATTAGAAATTATGAAAGAAAGAAGATAATGGAATAAAATAGAGTTGAACAACAACACAAAAAGCAATCTAGACTTCTATATTCAGTGAAATTATTCTTCAAAAGAAAAAGAGAAGTAAAAACTTTCTTAGACAAACCAAGCCTAAAGAAATTCATCAGCAACAGACTTGTGCTGTAAGAGTAGTTAAAAGAAGATTTTCAGAAGAGGAAAAATAATGTAGGTCAGAAATATGTGTCTGCATAAAGAAAGGTAGAATATCAGAGAAGGAATAAATGAATATAAATTATAATTTTTCTATTCTTTATTTGAAAAGTAATTATTTGTTTAAACCAATAATAGAATGATATATTGGGTAATAGTAACATATGGATAAGTGAAATGAAAGTCAGCAATGTCACAAAGGATAGAAGAAAGGAATGGAGAATATTCTGTTATAAGATATTGCGCTAAGTATAATGCAATATAGTGCTATTAGAAAGTGGGCACAGATCAGTTAAAAATGTATATTGTAAATTTAGCTCAACCAGTAAAAACCACTAAAAAATAAGTGTAGTTGATGCACTAAGAGAGGAGATAAAATGGAATCATATAAATGCTCAATTAAAATTAAACCCGCAGAAGGCAGAAAAATAATGCAAAAGAAATGAAAGACAAATGCAATGAATAGAACACAATTATATGTATTAATAATACTATATCGACAATCATTTTAAATATAAATGGTATAAATATATGAATTGAAAGATGGAGAAAGACAGAGTAGATTAAAAAAAGACCCAACTTTGTTATTTTGAATAAATCTACTTTAAATTTAAACCCAGATAAGTTAAAAGAAAGGGGATAAAGAACCATTTTAACATTAATCAAATAAAGTAAATGTAGCTATATTATTTTCAGACAAAGCTGACTTCAGAATAAAGAAGGTTATCAGAGATAAGGAGGAGCATAAGAACATGCTAAACAAAGAGAAAAGAGAGAGAACTTTAATGTATGTAAATTTAAAAAATCATTTAAGGGGTCAGGGTATCCCAGGGTAGAATGCTGACTGTGGCAAAAGAATAAAATTGTATTACAAATCTACTAAACAACTTAAGTGAAGGCTATGTAGAAGAAATGTTCTAACCTTATTAACTGTGGAAATGAAAGAAGGCTTTAAGACTAAAGGCAAAAGGAACTACGGAAATGAGCCCAAGAACTGCGCTCTGATTGACAGAGTTGCTTTCCATAGGGGTAAGGGGAACAATTCTGAAACCACTGTACATGCATACTAGATTTGAATAATTAAGCAAAAGATGACATATGGTGGGAATCAGGTTTCTTACTGCTGAAGTGAGATACAGATAAGATACAGTGAGATACAGATAAGGGGGAAAGCTAGAATTATCCATGTGGTAAGAGATTACAACTGGAGACATGAACACATGTTCAGCTTAATATAGATATAGTTAAAGGTATAAATATAGCTGTAGATACATATGTGTATATACATGTGTTAGTATAAACACATATATTTCCCTACTCTCTCATCTGAGAGGGCCCAAGAACAATGACACCTGGTGGTAATAAGCATATCTAGCACCCAGAACTTGATATCTAATACCATATTTTCAAAAAGGAACCATTATTCTTGCAGAAATGGCTGATTTTAGGAAAAAGGCAGGACATATACAAGAGCATGGAATACCTTATAGTACCAGAAAAGAAGTATGTGGTCAAAACAAAAATACAGTGACAAGAGGATGTCAAAAGTTATACAAGCTCCCAATGATAAAGCTTCCAATGACTAAAGCTGGAAAATTTTGGCAAACAAAATAAGTGAAGTCATATTGAATATAAACCAAAGTACAGAATAAATACCCATACTCGCATAAATAAATGTTTGAATAAATAAATCAAATGAGAGAAAAAATAAATCTTAAATGTAAAATAATTTAAATAATTTATGTAGATATTCTTCCCTCAAGGAAGTGAACCATAATGTCCCACTCCTGTGTGGGCTGCACATAGTGACTTCCTTCAATGGATTTAGTTTGGAAAGGGGATAACTTACTGTAAAGTCTTGATAGATAGTAATATCTATCTATCTAAGATAGCAATATCTATCTATCTATCCAAAAGGGTAACTTACTGTAAAGTCTTGATAGATAGTAATATGATGTATAAATTCTAATATATAAAGGGTTTGGGTCAACCAACTATTGAACACAGAAAACTAGATGAGACTAAAACAATGCCTTTCGGATAGAAATGAAAATAAAATTTATCTGCTACATATCAAAATGTCTGGAGGGTGGCTAACGTTTTACTCAGAGGAAGTTTATAGGCTTGGTTTCCATTTCATGAAACAAAAATATAACATGAAATTGTATGAAAATAAGTGATAACATCCAATCCAGGTGAGAACACATGAAAACATTCACTTTCATATAGTATTAGTTACAATATATATTGCTACACTATTATAAATAAATATGGTAATAATGTCTAGTTTTAAAAATATGAATGCATGTTGATCATAGAATTTGAGAATAGATTCTTAAAGAATAGATAATACATAAAATTGGTATTACTGTCTTATGATTTGTGAATAGCAATATGTACAGCAGAATTTTAATAACAAAATAAAATGTAAGCAAGTTAAATGTCCTCTAATATGAACTTAGTTGTGGTGAATTCAGATTTAGTGACATTATGTGGCAAGAATAAAATAAGCTAGTCCTATATTTATTGTGTAGTGTTTTGTATGGTATGTCGTTAAAAGTTAATTTTTTAAAATGATAGCTTTTCTGATTACAAACAAAAGAGAAAGGGGAGAGAAGAGTTAGAAAGAGGGAGAGAGAGGGAGGAAGAGAGAGAGAAAGAAGAAAAAGAATGACTTTGAATAGATATGATTTACTCGGTACTCATCAAGTACATGAAAGCTGGAATTATAGAAGAAACGAAGATTGCTAACCTAAAGTTGGAAGTGCTATATTGAAGACAAAGAAAGTGTTATTTGTCTGCATCAATAAATAAAACAAATATTATTGTCCATAAAATTTTTTAAATAATGTGAAGAAAATATTTAAAGGAATGGTGATTTCATCCCAAGAAGGTAAAAAAAAAAAAAAAGAAAAGAAAAGAAAAGAAAATGAAATAGAAGCGATGTATGAATAATTGTAAAAGAAAAAATTAATGGAATAAAAGACCAATTTTGTTAATTCTCAGTAATATTTAGGAAAGTGAATATAAAAGCAATATGTCTATAAAGTTTGTTTTGAAAAAACAGATTAAAACAAATGTGGAAAGATTTTATCTACATAATTGCAGTGATGAGTACATTGGTGTCTTTTTTATCATTTTCTGTGCTTTCTTATGTTTTGAAAATATTTCATAATTAAATTGTTTTAAAGTTCAATAAATCTCAATGAAAGGAACATAACCATATATACATAGACATTTACATTCGCTCTGTTTGTTTAAAATTTTAAGATACATAAACAAGTAAAACACAGTTTTTATGTTAATCAAGTTTTGGAATCACTACCATGAACACTCAAAAGATATGTGTGTGTGTGTGTATATATCTATATATATATATATATATATATATATACATCTCATATGCTTAAAACAATTTTCTCTGTCACCTCTCTTTATTTATATATAAGATACATGCTTATGAAAAACTAAAATTGCTGATTTCTTATTTTGAGTAAATTAAAATAAAGGCAATATAATTTTTCCACATTTATTTTTAAACACTTCCAACAACTAAATATTGTCTTCATGATAATAACGACAACAAAAAATAAAATGTGTAAAACGGTAACCCGATTATGTTTCACGAAACACAAAATTTTATACACAATGAAAACAAACAACTCAGTGCACATCTCAGAGATTCAGTCTCCTAACTTTACTCTGTTCTCTCAAATCTCCATCTACCGGCATCTCTTTTATAAATATATATTCTGGTCTTTACTTCTAACTGAGAATTGCTGAGCTGTGATATTCACGGAACTAGGCTAACTGGATCCTTTGAAAATGCCTTCTTCTCACTACTCAGCGCTTCTCTGAAACCCTTTTATTCACTCATGGTTGAATCCCAGAGGAGCTATTCCAAAACATGCTCAATTTACTCAAGCCCCTGTGTTCACCCCTGCCTCTCTTGTTCTCATCAGATGACTCTGTCATCTATTTAACTCAGATTAAGCCTGGAAGGTTTGAACTTCCTAACCCCCTGTAGCTAGTACCTGAGGGGAACAAAGAGATACCCTGGAGAAAATAAAGTTAGAGCAGTTAAGTTCAAACACAATGGTTAATAGATATAACTAACATTTAATCTATACTTCTCACCTCTATTTTCTCACTGTTAACTTTCTATCTTTTCCTACTTCTCTCTCTTTCCATGTTTTATTAAAAACTGTTTTAAAAAGCATCAGACATAAAGGAAATCACTATAGGAAATTCTCTGAAAGTTGGCATAAAGTGAAATCAAACGAATCATTGGAAAAATGTGCAAAAGTGGTTTACAGGATATATGTTTGCTTCAGAGAAGACAATATTTGTCCAAATATTGTCATCAGTGGTAGTGCTGTTGCTGCTGCTGCTGCTGCTACTGATGATGATGATGATGATGATAAGAAGTAAGATTGAGACGTCTAACTTTCAATTATTTCTTTTAATCTTAACATCACAATGAGATGGTGTTATTACCCCATAGTACAATAGAAGAAATGGAGATTTTACTTGTTCTAAGAAATAAAGTTGCCAAGTGATGAAGATTCAAACTCAGTTCTGACTTCATAACTCTATGCTTATCTCTATGCTCTACTGCCTTGTTAATCACATATTCACACCTAAAATCTGACTAAGACCTTGCCTAAATTTAATAAATTCAAGTAATGAAACTTCACACGTGCTACCTGAGGAAGATGTTTCAATTGCATGACACAAAAGTAGAAAAAATATTTAATGAAGTGACAGTGAGGAAAAATTCCCAGGACTGCAGCAGGAAATGTGTCTGCCTGAAAAGAAGAGGAAAGAAATGTGTTTACAAAGAATTTAGCAAATGCACCAGGCATGCATTTTAGTGCAAGACTTTTCTATGTCTGTGCTACTTTCTTTCTGCCTTGATCATTTTCCTCATGCATAGTATTATTTTTATGCTTACAGAACTGGAATTTCTATTATTGATTACTCTAAGTTTTGGGTAACATCATCCTTGTGTACGTTGTAAATCATGAATCTTAATATATGTTACAAAGTATATTTGTCTGTATCTTAAGAAATCAAAGCTGGGAATCTGAGTCTAAATGGGTTATCCATTTGTTATTAAGTGCAGATTTAAAGCCTGTTAAATGATGTTTGACATATGTCATTGCTCTCTGTTGAACATGCTGTTAATTAGCTTAAAAATCCCATAGACTCCTGCTTATGGCTTCCTATTATGAAATGCTCATTTCTTCCCCCAACACATTGCTTTTTTTAACCTGTACTTACAGTGTTTTGATTTAAAAAGGTTTTATATACATATCTTCAGTCATGTTTCCTGAATTAAAATTATAAATACCAGACCTTTTTACTTGCTTTCCTTGAAACCTCTTATAAAGTCCTATTTATTCCCTTTGATGTTTGCCAAGTTCTGTGCATTCCTTTCATCTTGTGTAAAATGATGAACAGAGTGTTGGAGTAAGATTCAGAAAACCTGGGTTCAGTAAAATTTTGCCACCAAGTAATTGTAATTTCTTTTGTCAATTACTGCACTTCTCTGGAACTCAATTTCCTTGTGCCTGAAGAGGATATGGTACCGGATGAGTTGAAACAATTAGATTTCTAAATTTCTTTTCTTAAAAGCCATATACTAAAACATGATTTCCATTTATATTTTTCAAGAAAGGAAGACTAGACTCAAAATCAAGACTCAGCTCAGGCATTTTCTCTCTAAGAAAGCCAAGTTTGGACTTTGTCTCCTTATTCTATGCTTCTCAATCTCCCTTGTCCTTAACATAGATTCGAAACTATCCCCTTATACTAAATTGCAAGTTCCTGAAAAGCACAAGGCTGTCTCACCATTCCTCTGCTCCCTTATATCTATCAACATTAATCTGCCTTGCATATCTTTCCTGGTGAGACTGCTTGATTCTCAGTCCATGCAATTCCTCCCCATTGTCACTCAAGGGACTCCACCCACATGATCAGACTCTTTCTCCTCTTTTGAATTTCAGGTAAGAATGTAGCTATGAAGAAAGCAGGACTTGCCAACCAGTACTTATACCCTACACAATTGTTTCTGAGTAATGCTCTTAGAGCCTAGGGTCTGTCTAAAATCCTGGCTTCCATCTTATCAATCTTAGTCATTTAGTTCTTCCTTTGATTCTGAGAGGAACTTAGTGTTGTTATAATAAACTTTTCTTTTCTTCTTAAATAAAACACACACTGGCATTCTGTTGCTTGTGCTCAAAGAAATGTATTTGATTTCCTAGGAGGGACAGATGCAGATTTTTGAGGCTAAAGCTTATATAATTTTGGAGTTTCATTTTAAGAAAAAAGAATTTAAGTTGTAAAGAGTGAACACAATATTAGGTAGAAAACTGTATATATGTAAAGATTGTATATATACACATATAGTATATGTGTGCAAATTTTAAACTTACGAATCTTAAAAAGCTAACAAAAACCACAAAGATCAGAAATTTACATACTTTGGTGGTTTACTAATTTTTTTCCTGACATAATTTTTTAATATTTGTTTTTATGTGCCTTTTGGTCATACGTTTATTTGATTATTTCCTCTTTTTAGAATAATTTTAAAATCATATCTACCATATTTATAGTGAGAATGGAAAGATAACTCAGTTTTCTATATGTCATGGTTGATTGAATTTTTAAATTATAATTGACCATGTAGACAAGTTTCAGCACATATCTGTTTTAATAAAGTCACATAAACTTTAGCATTGTCAATTTTGGGATTTAATGTATTTCAGAGTATTTAGTATGTGTGTGTGCGTTGATAAAACATAAGTTTTCTGATTTTCTGATGCAAATTACCAGTTTCGCATCAAAGTCTGTACTGTACTAGCATATTATGAATTTTATCTTTTTGTTGATATTAATATTTTTGTAAAATCAGCAAAATAAATCTCTTACCACAAGTTCATATAATTTCTTTTTATTTTGTAGATTATCAATAATCAAACATTTATTACTTCTATTTGAAGTATCTGTTTCTCATAATAAATTATTGCTTTGGTAAAATACAAACATTTGTATTACAATTTCTTTTTCAGTATCAGAATAGTGTCTATTGGTTTCACCACTCATATTTATAACTTATATTTCATATTCAATTAACTTTTTCTTGAAATTGTCTCAATTACATAATAAATCTAAGGTGATAAAAGAAAGCACACACATATATGTCCAAAAAAGGGTCTATAAGTTCATTCCTGTTTTACTGAAATGTTCCAAAACATCTTTCTACTGAAGAAGATATATATACATTTTACAAATATGACATTTCCATTAAGAAAGAAAAATAAAATTTGTTACACGTTTTATATGTGCCCCAATTTTTTAATATGTTCTTGACAAAAGATAACTTTCTTTTGACTAGATATCAATGAAAACGAAACTCTCCACTGAAATTTTACACATCAGATCCTTTTGCGCAGGCTAACTTCTAGTTCCATATATTTAAAACATTTATCTATTCCATTAAGATAGATAATGTCAGGCACTATGAGACACATCCCTTTGTATTGCAACAAGCATGAGTCAGCGTACATAAGGCCAGTGGTAACTAATGGTACATGGAACTTATTGTGAGCCAAATAACCATCATTGGACTAAATGCATACTCAAACTTACCTTTTTGCCAAATTCTAAGATTGCCTATGACCACTTCACTGGCACCTGGCAGGAGAGGAAATGTAACCTAGGAGAAGCTTGGGTGGTAAACATTAAGGTCTTGATCAATGACAATAAAACTACCTTACCTTTGGATATTTTATGAAAGCACAATTATATAAACACATTGGTAGAGCCTTTCTCAGGTCTTACAAGTCAGAGTCCCCGAATCTTATGCTTCATGAACTCCACAGGGAATCCTTGGTATAAAGTTGGTGCTAAAAGATATGATTATTTTTTTGTTATTAAAAGGAAGAAAGAGTACTTAGTATGCTAAGCACATTTGAAGAGGACGTGACAGCCAAAGAGAGAAACCATCACACTGTGCTTTTCATTTATAAATAGACTTCTTTTGGGGGTTTTGATTGAGTGGGGTCTTCATTAATTACATCAGTGGAGATGACTACTATGGGACTAGGCAATTCTCTAACATGGTGATTGGGATACAGCCCTGCTCCTAAAGCAGCAGCAGAGGCCACCTCATTATTCGTGAGAAGGGGTTAAAAAAAATTACAAAGTCCAGTGAATGAGGTACATCAAGGCAGAATGCATCAGCCAAACCTTCAGGCATCTTCTGCTGCTTAATTCATTTTCATTTTCCTTGACTTTGGCACGTTGAAGGATTAAGCGCCTAATGCCAATTGTTCTACAGACTTTGAAAAGACTAAGGCACCATATCTGAAAGCACTTTAAAAAAAAAAAAAAACAAATCTCCTTCTAGAAATGACAGTTATATTTAAAAGCAAATGATAATAAAGTCACCATTCTCTTTTAGTCTTACCACACATTTACTTGAATTTCAAACTCTAATACTTGATACCTTTACAGTATTTCTTACTATACCAACTTTCTACCAGCTTGCTCCTTCCCAATTGTAGCTAATATTTCACATGAAATTATGTCATCTGAACAACCATATTTGCCATATTTGTAAATTAAACTTAGAAATGTTTAAGTAACTGATTTTTGGAAATTGAAGCAATTCATCTTCCTTTTTACAAAACAAATCATAACCGTAATAGTATAAATTTAAATTTTTAATTTTGGATTTGTGCATGTACATGTGACGTAGTTAAGGAAAACAGTAAAAAGCTACTTTAATCTGGCACACCAACCTAGACATATTATAACATCAATTAAATTTCTGCAGAATCATCAGAGACAGGATTTCTCATTGTGCTATTAAGGACAACACTACATAAAATATGTGGCCATAAAATGTGGGATTTTCTTTTCTCATTCTAATACACAGGAAATAAATATATGTTACATTCCCTCCCCCATACCAGAACATGGAAATAGATATGGAAAATGATTTAAACCCTAAAATTTCAATAGTGGACTAAAACATAATGCTGATGCTTAATTTATCTGCAAATCTCCAAAACTCTGATCATGGCCAAATTCAATGGGGAAACTACTAAAGTATGTTAAGAGATTCAAAACAAATTCCTGAAAATATTCATTTTATCTCTGGAGCATTTCCCGTGACACATAGGAGATTTAATTTTTCAGTCTTTCTCGGCCTGTCTGCACCACTATCAGTGCAGGCGTATACTTACACACACACACACACACACGCACACACACACACACATGCATACCCACAAATAATGATATTTATGTGAGTTAACTCACATCTTTAATTGAAATCTCCCCTCTCTTCCTGTTAACCATAGAATGGCCACCCACAATGCTTGTTCAATTCCAGAAGTTTCCTGCTCATTTAAGCAGGATCCTGGAGGCAGAATTCATGGGGGATTAACACTCTAAAGCATCCTTTCACCATGAATCTCAAGTCATTTTGCACATTTTAATTCAATCTTGGAAAGCCACAGAGAGGAAGTTAACTGCCAGGCGTGTTTTTCAGAAAGATTCTCTTAAATAGGGAGAGATTCAAGTAGATTGGGTATATTTAATTTAAGCATACCAAATCAAACATGAGGCATTTTAAAAGCTGAAATGTTTAAATTTTAACCTAAAAAATTACTTTTTAGAAGAGGTAGCATAAAAACCTCAAACAAGGTTGTAATCAGCTATTTCAAGTAAAAATACACAGCTTTACAAATAAACGTTTAATTTAAATGACTGTGCTGATATAGGCTAAAAGAAGAAAATCATAATGGAGCCTAAATCCTTTTATGATTAAAATCTAAAATGCACATTTTTTCACATGGTTTAGAACATAGAGGTCAACAAGATTCTTTCATTATATGTATGCAAGAATTTAACACACTGTAAATATAAATGAAATCTACATTTATTTTATCCTCTCTTACAATACATACCACAAAATATGTTTTCAAGTAAAACAAAGAAACATAGTGCATTCTAAGGTATATATTATATTACAGGGATAAACTATCCTCTATACTTTTCCCAAGAGCATTAGAAATTTTATTTAACATATGAGGATGTAATTTTAGGAAATTAGACTATAAATGTTAATATCCCAAATTGAGACCAGAGTGTTGAGACTTGATAAGGTCGCATGCCCTGTCAAGTTCCAGGCAGTGACCAAAGCGGCCAAAATCTAATTTATTTTAAACATAAATGTCTTCAGGAAGTGACCCACTCCAAAGTGACTTCTCTACTTCTCCATAGTTCAAATTCGAAAAATGTTTAAGGAAGGCTAAAGAAAAATAATAAATAAAAATAATTATATTCGAATATATTTTCAATTATAATTTTAAAAATTTTAAGGGGAGAAAGAAAAAAATAAGATTGTTTTCTGAGCAATTAGAAGATTCCTCAATAAAATACACCTGTGTGTGTATATGTGCGTATCCACAATCAAGTCATAAAAATGAAATTGTAGCATGGGAAAATGTATCAGTTCAGGTGACTGTATACCATAATTTTAGATATCTTTAAATACTGTCACTCAATTTACATGCCATCAATTATTCTTTCCTGATGTGACAAACATTCAACAAAAATATGAGAGATAATTCAAATAATCAAAATACATATATATAAAATACATAGGGCACATAATCTATATATTCATTCAATGTTTTAGTATACTTATAGAGTTGTGCAATCATTACCACAATCAATTTTCAAACATCTTTATCACCTTGAAAAGAAACTTTATATCCATTAACAGTTTTAATCAATAAAATTTTTAAACCAGTTTCTGTATATTCCCACTTTTGATCTTTCAGTTTTAACCATTCGGGTTTTCTAATTGTGTATCCTTTTCGTTTGCTTTTCTTTTATTGAGCATCAAATGATGCGATGTCACAATCCAGTGGCATCAGATTCCATCTCTATAGGCAAATGGCCTATGTTTAAATCCTGGTTACATTCCATACAAGTCTGGCCTCTGGAAGATTATTAAAGTTCTTTGTGCCTCAGCTTTCTCACCCATAGAAGGGGAATGAAGGAAATAATAATAACTTCATCATAGCATTATCGCATTTGGGATGATAAAATTAAATAAGAATCTAAAGTATCTGAACAGTTTCTAGTATATATGCTTGCTATTTTCACCAATGCAAATAGCTTTAGATTCTGGTCTATTAAAAAAAAATGTATTATCAAATTTCAGCTATAATAGGTAAACCTGGAAAGGGAAAAGTCATCTGTTTCAAATTTGTGGATTTTTTAATGTAAAAAATAAAAAATCATGAAATAATTTTCTCAGTAGGACGCAGGAAATAATTCTAAGTTCTTCTTGAATTATTAAATCAGGCTAAAAGTGGATATCAATTGAAAAGATAAAAATATCTATTTCTGTGCCATTCAATTCAGTTTGTCACTCAGAAGCATGTGAATGATAACTTTTAAAATCAGAAGGGTCTATTCATGATGCAGATAAGTGTCATGTTAGAGAATCAGTCAACATATATTTATTGTGAACAACAGTGAGCATGTTGGTCATAAAGGCAGTTGCTAGAATTTATCCTCAGGTGGATCAAATTAACTCCATCCGGCAGGATGTCAGTCACTGCTGGAATGCCCATGTTTGTGTATATTATGTCGCCTTTGGAAGCCAGAAGATGTCTCCAATGAAGTCCCGCCCACAGTAGACATGACACTGTACCCAACTCCTCTCCCCACTTCACACCAGCATGAACTCACTGAACTTTGGTTGAACTTCCCCACTCAGTCGAGTACATTTTTAATGCAATCTATCCTATTTCAGCCTAATTTGTATTTCATTTCACAGTCTTGCCATTTAACACAAGCCCATCAAGACAGATTTGAGGGCAGCAGCTAATCTTCAACCTAAATGACACCATGCCTCCTACCAAGGACACACTTGCTGTTCCTGAGACATGTTCTTAGAGAAAGAGAAGGGGCAAACATCTTTATTTTCCTCTATATTTCTGAATTGTTGTCTTCTTCTACAGTGAAAATCAACTGACATATTGTTTTTGCAATTTTTAAAACTTTTTTTTTTCTCCATAATAAGAATCATTAATTCTTTCAATGACACACAACCAAGATGATATGGCTAATAGTGTCTATCTCCAAGAAATAACGTTTTCATTTAAGACTTACCAGTAGTAGATTTTTTTGCAGACTTGGCAATGACAGATTGTATGTGAAGGCAACTTTCTTGTCAAATAAGAGGGTAACATGCCTAAGAGATTTATAATTTTTTATTTTAAAAGAGGATTCTTTGCATACCAAAATACAAGCTTCCATTAACCCAATCATAGGGAAGATAAATCTTAGCAGGGCAATCATTTTTTTGAAGTTCAGATGGCCACACATAAATTCTTTCCTTGGATTCAGCACATTTTTTAGTTATCTGCTAGGAACATTAAGCCCTTCAATATAGACCAGCTTTTTCAGGGAGGTGGGGGGACATTCTTTCTTTTCTCTTCAAATATATTTCAAATTTATTTTGTTTGGATAGGCCTTTTAGAATAGTTGCTACTTATTTCCAAAGTGCTTCTGGAACTCTGACTCCTAATTAAATATAAATTTTATAGCATAAAGGTATTCCATAAAGGATCTAAAATTTTAGACTTGGATTTAAGCAGCACACTATAAACAGATTTCTTAGGCTGAATCCGTTTGCTGAATTAATATTACATATAGTATATACAAGGTCCTGTAGAAACTACAATGATAAATAAGGTAGGGCCCTTTTTTCTGTAAGTTTACAGAACTTTAGGGCAGATAACAATAATCATTGTTATTTACTAAATATTTCCTAAACATCTGTCATTGTGGGTTGTAAATGTAAGACATTCACTTGAATACACAGTATTATTTGTACTAGATTGGCCTAGTGCAGGTCAAATAATTTATTGAGCATCTACTATGTAATGAGCACAGTGAATGTCCACGGTGCCACTTGAGAATCCTTGCCATTACAGAGCGTACATGACTAAGTGCTCTAAGAAAGGAATAGCCAGCTTTTATGGTATGAGTTGCAGAGCAAGGGAAGAGTATTTCATTTTGTGTAGATGAGGCAGGATTTGAAGAAAGATTTATGTTTGGAAATGCAGACAGGAGAGGGAAAGAAACGACAGCATCTGAATTACTATCATCTCGAGGTCTAGAAAGAGGCTGTTGTTAATGAGAACTTGTAAGGATGAGGAAATTTTGTCAAAAGTTTGGAGTATATATTAGTTATTCTTATACTAAATTACTAATTCCAGCCAAGATCACATACAGAAGTATTAAAATAATACAACAGAGCTATTTTTATTATATTTATAGACTCATTGAAACTAAGAGAGAGGGAAAAACGATGTGAGTCAACCAAACCCAAAATGTTCTGAGAGATGGCCAATTAGCAATCAGTACTGCAAAACTGTCCATGTATAATACACATATATTAACAATGTAGCCAAAATTAGCCTGAAAATGTAATGTGGTTTAGAAATTGCTGGAGCAAAAATAGTAAAATAGGATTGTTTGCTCTTCATATTCTAAATAGTACAGTCCTGATTCTTAGGAATTTGTCCAAAAAACTATGGTAAATGTATGTACCTGCAATCATAGTTGCAATAGCTGACAGTGCTCTATGACAAGTCAACAGATATTTTTTGGTGTGTATACATCAAACACGTTTGCTGCAGAACACAATCCTATAGGAATGTAAGTAGTTTGGAATAAAAGCTCAAAATCTATATTTTCTTGGTCATTATCTATATTTTAACAACGGCATCTTGGGGTAGCTGAGGCCTTTTCAGTTTTCACTTAATTCTCACAAATTGTTTTTATTTTTTCCTTCGATATTTTCTTTCCGAATAACAACTGTTAGGAAGAACTGGAAGCAAAAGAGAAGAGAGATGCCATCTTTTTCACTCCAGTGATGTCTGCATTTCATTGGCAAAGAGATTCCCATCTTTGGTTCTCATTTCCTTTCTAGAGAGTCGGGGGGTTCACTGGTGTAGGCAGCACCGTATAATTGCAAGTGTAAGTGCTATGATAATTATTATAATTACTATTAGTATAATGATGTGGGCCTCCTGCAGCAAAAAATGAGTTTCTGAGTAATGGAAGTGATTTTGTAATCTAACGGGCAAAAGTCATTTAGCTGTCTATCTGCTTTAACACTCTAATCACCAAAATGGCAACAAATCTCTCAACATAGAAAAGTTTTGCAAATATATTATCTTGAATCGATATGGATATGTTTTTGATGTTAGTTTTGTCAGGCCACAGTTTCTCTTGTGCTGTTTATCTTCATTAGTATTATTTTTTAAATTATTACATATGCAAAAATATAGATATGAAAAAACAAAAAACAAAAGTAAAACACAACTCCACTGAACAAGAGATTACAGAGATTTCTTGACTCGTTAACAGCCAATTATCTTTTGGAGAAAACAAATCTAAGTTTCAGCTGGCCACATTATAATCATCTTTGAGGTTATAAGTACTTGTGGATAGGATTTTATGTTTCTTGAATTTCAACATAAGTAAAACTTCAGAAATCTTAGTCATTTGTAACCATCGATAATCCTCATATTTATAATAATCAGTAGAATAAGAATCCAATTGCTATATCCATGGAATGAAAAGGGTTTGTAGGCCGTTATAGATATAAGGTAGGGAAAATAAAGTTACCTTCAGTTTAGAATAAAATACATTTTCCTCCCGGATATATCATCTTGTGCCTGAGTTTAAGAGAAGTGGCAGAAAATTCTTGAAGATTGTACATATATACAAACAAATGATAAACCTGAGCAGGATCCATATTTGAAACCAAATGTCCTCTTCAGTACAGTATTCTTTTTAGTCTTATTGCATAAATGTGACCTAACAAGTATATAAAATACTTAAGAAAATAGAGAAGTGATTGACAAAGGAATTACAATCACATGAAAAATGCTACTGCATATCTTGCTTTAAAAAAAAAAATCAGTGTTTATACTTTTCACCTTTCAGTTGTTAAAGCAGTATAAATTGTATCATGTTTGCCATTAGCATTTACATTAAGAAGTGATGACCTCTACTAATATTTTAAAACTAGATAAGGTAGATACAGTTTTTGTAAAATTCATAATTATTTTCTTAAAGGGAGCATGACTTTGAACTGATCTAGTTAATAGTATGTATACTTTCTAGTCCATTTTTCTATTCATCTGTGAGGAAAAAAGTGTTTTTCTATTTCTATGACCAGCAATTAGATAATTTTTATTTAATCCTTCAAAAGTGATAGATGGGGGTCATAAAGTACCACTGTGAGATAATCTACAGTCCACCAAAGGATCACAAAAAAGCTAGTAAATTACAGGCACTTACAGTTTTGTATTTGAGTAAGCCATTTATTGAGAATGTGCAGTAAACTCCAATTCCCATCAGTTCTGGGATCGACTGGTTCAATCATTTAAAAAAAAAAAAATCTTGTTCCTGAATTGCCTTGGCATTTTCTGTCCCCCAATAAATTGGAAGATCATCATTGAGCAGTGCATCCAAATGCATTCCCTCAGAATCTTCCTTCTCCTTTCTTGTTCTTCGTGCTTGGAGAAGTTGACACAAAAGACATTTCCAAGAACATCTGTCTAATCTGCATGTATGGCCACCACAAGAGGCCACTATTTTCTTGAAGACAAATTACCCTGCTCAAGTCAGTTGAAATTTAGAGGGAGAAAAAAACGATTTTGGAAAGCTAATCCAGAAAATAAACACAAAAGGGTGATGTTTTCCCTTAATTTCTTGCTCATAGAAAATTAGGAAGGGCTAAATGATCTTCGCTGAATTAAAAAACAAAATTCTAGCCTTAAGTAGGGATTTTTTGTTGATGAAATTCTTATAAACTCCCAAGAAAGTAGAAACAAACAAACAAACAAACAAAAACTCCAAAAAACTTGAACTGAAAGGCAATGAAATCATAAAAGCCCAGCATTGCTTTAGATTTAAAATTTTTTCTTACCTAGAAAATGATTAAATCTACTATTGGTTAGCACTTTTGTATGTCACAAACTATCTTACAATCTATAAAGATATTAGCTGATACATATCTTAACAACAGAGACCCCTAAATGTTTTTTATTAATATGCAACCAATGTATTCTACCTATTCAGGTTAAAGAGCTAAAGTTATGAGACAGAGTTAGTAATAGGAATTGAAGGCCAGACTTGGGTCTGCTAGACCAGATGACACTGATCTGTTCTTCTGTGACCTCCTGCACCACTCTACCTTCATCTTGCTTATAAATACTAACATTGTTTACTTTTTCATCATGCTCTTCAAAACCCATAACTTATTTTCAGCCCCTACAGCATTGTAATAATTATATTTCTTGGTCATTGCCCATTATTTTTATATGCAGCTCCAACTTCTTAATTTTTTTTTTACTATTCTATTGTTTAATATCATCTGTTCATATCTTCTCTTTATCTTGACCCTGTCTAAAACTAGACAGAGTATTTTCTGACCTTTCTTACTTATGAATTAATTCATCCTCACAGAATATACCAGACTGTCTCCCGTGTGAATCTGGCTTTTAAGAGACTTCATAAATTGGAAGGCATCAGACAAAGTTTAGAAACAGATAAATTTGGGTGACTGTCCCAGCTCAGATGGATTATTTCTCAAATTTAGGAAAGTCACTAAATTCTTGAGTTTTTGTTTTCATTTGCAAAATGATTTTAATGATTTTTTTTTAAAGCTACCTTATATATAGAAGAAATACACATGATGCATGATAGTAACTGTTATCCTTTTTGCTTATCGCTTTTTCTGGACACTTCTTTATGTATAAATTTCTATATGTTTCATTAGAAGCATTGTGTGTAATAAAGGCTCTGAGTGGAAGTTTCGACAAAAGTTATCACAGTGTCACACTTCTGGGATTTGCACTGTAGAAGGAGACATTATTTTCTCTTGTTTGTTTTCTGCACTATTTTCAAAATAAATTATCAGGTTGCTGGAGGAAATGAGCTTACATGAAAGAATCTTTTTCATTTTATATTAGCATCTCCTTCACTCTCTCTGTGTGAAACACACACCAGGCCTCCTCGTTGTAAATAGTACCCTCTCCATGCACTGCTGCTTCAAGATCTTGCAAGAGGTGTTCCCCGTTCCTGCCTGGCCTGTTCCCCCAAAATACCCATGGCTCAGACTCTCTCCACTTTCAGCTCATTATCTTATTATTGTGCCCTTACTTTAAAATGGCCACTGCATCATCTTCTTTGATCACTGGACAGCACTTATCCCTTTCTCACGTGCTGCCTATTGCATACTGACTTGTGTGTTGTTTTCTGCCCCACTAGCCTATTGACTCCCGTCAGGGCAGGGCTTTCAGTCTGTGTCGTGCCTAGGAAAGTGCTGGGCATGGGTTAGGTGCTCAGTCATAACCTGTGGACTACACGAGTGAATTTGTATGTCCAACTAAATGAGTCGACTTACTAAGGACAGTTCTTCTACGACTGGGAATCTCTACTGTAGACTTTTAGACCCAGATTCAACTAAACTCAATGCATTGCTTCAAACATTTCCAGTAGATAGAAACAAAACAAAACAAAATCATTGGAAATCTCTATTGTTTGTAATATTTTTCTTTTTCTGAAGGGCAAAAATTAAATTAAATGTAAATGTAATATTGGCCATAAAGAGGGAAAGTAATTAAATTCAGCAGAGGCAAATAGATCACTCCCTAAAAAGTCTTCTTGTACTCTTCATAAATTTACTTTCCACTTTTGATTCTAGTCTAGGGTTATATACTTAATATATTTCTCCAACTACAAAAGTTAAGAAAAAAATGTCCACATCAAAAACTCCACTATGTTTCCAGATATTCTTTATTCTTCATGATAAAAATAACTTCTAAAGATTTTATTTAAATTTTTATGTATGCCTAGGCTAAAAAATACTCTGCCTGTAATAGCATTGTTGCTAATGGGATCTTCACACTAATTCCATGCACACAAGGAGAAGAATGAAATGGAAATAATGACTCATGATAGTAATTTGTAGCTCAATGTGAAATCTTTTGGCAGGATGTGTGTTCCTGTATCCCATAAACAGAGTTAAAAGCTGCATTGTATTTATATCCAGAGGGACCAAACTAATGTATTAGCAAATTATAATAAGTGGAAAAATGGAAAGAGGGGGCTAATGTTGGCAACTAAGAATCACAGAAATCAGAGAAGTGCTCGTTATATGTCGGTTTCTAGACTAATGAGTGCTAGAGTTAGCTAACAACAGGCAAATTACTTGAATGTAGTAATAACTGAATTTTAAAAGCAAAATTAATCTAAATAACCCTTTTAAGCTTGAGTTACTTACCATTAAGTGTAGTGCATTGTAAGTTTTGATGCCCTGAGGTTTCTTTGGTTATTAAAAATGTAAAGTGCTGGAAATCAATAGGACACATTGGTCTCATTATTCTTCTAATCCATGGCTAGAGATACCGACAAGATGACTATTAAAACTCTAATGATATTTATTCATTTATTCTAATGTCATACATAGGTATGAATAGGATGTATCTGAAACACATAAATAAGAAATATACAATATAAAATTAAATGCCATTAAGAGAAAGGTATTTACTATTCTTTCCCAGGCCTGTGGCTCATGCCATGCTGCAGACAAGGAAACTCACTGATTGCCTAATTTGAGGAAGCATACTAAATGTGTGTTGGCCTCAATCTTGACTGGGGCACTGTGCTGACTAGAAATACATTCTTCTCTTTTTTTCTAAAGCATGTACTTTCTGACATATAGGTTCCATTTACTCTTTCATGACTAAAGCTGTCTACAAATATTTGATACTTGCTCTCATTCTGAGCATAGGGTAAGAATAAAATTTTTACTTGATCACGTGTCTGGCATTGGCAAATAGAATATAAGTAGAACTAATGGGTGTCATCTACAATGAAGAGTTTTAAAGAGCCAGTGCCTATTTTGCCATGTGCTAAGGATTCTTTTTTTTTTTCAATCTACAGAGGAAAAAAATGACTCTTCAGCCTGGGTCCTGCAAAATAGACCAACAAAATGTGGAGCTGAGCTCCTTCCAAACTTTGATGCTCATAGGGTGAGTGAAAAATAAACCTTTCTTGGTTTAAGCCAATGATGTAGTACTATTGTTTCTTATCTCCACATAACTTAGTTTCTCCTAAATGATTTAGTTACATCAGATTCTCCAAATTTTGCCCAGAAACTTCTCAAAATCCTCTCAGCCCTTCTTTTTTCTGGCCTTTTCTTCAATGACTCCCACACTTTGTTCTATATTGTTGAGCCAAAAATATATCATGATAATTGCCAGGCATATTAATTGTGCTTATAACAGACCAATCTACTGAGGGCATTTTAGAAGGTCAGTAAACAGATTTATTATCCACCATTCAGGAAATACCAAAGTAATTCAAAAGGCCACATCAGAATCTCAAGAAAGCTTTTTATTTGCTCTATTTCCCTAACTAAAAACTTTTCCTAAATCATCAAATTTTAATATGTATAAGGCTATATTTTTCTTACTTGTATGTTTTTTTTCTGTTTGAACAGATAAAGTAGCATGCATATTATGTTTACAGATTTTGAAAATATATTATTTTCTGATGCATAGTGATATATTTTCCTCAAATAATTCTTTCAACAATATTTGTATGCCTTCTACATTTCAGGCACTTGCCTAGGTTAATGGAAATAAGGCAGTAACCAAATTAGATACCGCTTCTGCCTTCATAGAATGAACTGTCTAGAACAAGTGAGAGTCATTAAATAAATAGATATATGCTCTGTCAAATGATGATAAGTGCTATCAAAAAAATAGCATGGTAAGGGGAAAAAGGAATCTCTATAATACGGCATGGGAGAAAGAATAGAATAGCTCTTTTATAAAGGTCATTTAGGTAACTTCTGACATTAAGTCAACTTTTGAAGAAAAGAGTTTGGAAATTCTGAAATTTTTGGAAAGCACAAATAAATACATAAAACAAATTTAGAAAAATTTAAAAAAACAAAGTAAAATTTAATAGATAATAAATCTATTTTATTAATAATATATCATTAAAATATTTTATTTATATTAATACTTTTCTCTTAAAAAGGCTGGAGTACATGCGAAACTCTTAACACTGGATGATTCTTAAAAGAGGAATAATGAGAAACATTTGTATTTTGCTTTTTACATTTTGTATTACTGAATATTTAGACCAAAAACTCATAAGAGTTGAAAATATTCTTCTGCAGGGTAATCATCAATGGCTTTATAGCATTTAATAATACAGCTAATTAGCTAAAACAAAATTTATTTTATTAAGCTACCATTATTGGATATTTAATCTTTCCAATTTTGGGGTGAATAATATGATTTTAATGTTTTTCATGATAAATATATAATATACCAGCTACATTACAAGCTAATTAGACTTTCATGGGCTATCTTGGTAATATATAGTTTTGTATTCTATGGGAAAATTGTTTTATGTATTCCAAACTATTTATGTAAAAAGTAAACTTGGAAGCATAATACGTGTTCTACTTGTGTGCTTTCTCTATAATTAAGTATTTGCACTCGAATCACTTCTATATATTGCTTGAATATGGATTTTATATTTTTGTTAACCTTTAAATGTATTGGGCCACTTTGAACATTATATGAAGCAGTAAGTGTTGTTTTTTAAAATACTTTTAGTAGTGAATAAATAATAATAAATTGAACACTCAAACCACTATTGGGAGAAGAAGCAGGAGGTAAACTGAGAAAATACATCAAGGAAGTCCATGATTGAGGCAATTGTATGGCATGTGAGCTTCAACATACTAAGAAACTTTCTGTGATAACCAGTCTCCACTCCTGGGCTAATTTGATTGCACATTTTTGTGTTTAAAAGCATCTGGAACTACTTTTTGCATAATGCTTATCACATTGCACTGAAATTCCTCTGATTTAGTATCTCCCACTTATCTGCAAAATTCTTAAAATCAGTGACTACATACCTTCTCTGTGAAATTGCTACAAGTTAGCAGTGTCCAGAGCACATCAGCTCCTCAGGAAATGTTTACTGACTTGAAATAAGACCACTTGAGGGATGTCATGGAGGATGGTATGAATACTGACGTTAGAATAATATAAAAGCCTTCCAGAGGAAAGTAAAATTTGTAGAGGAAGGAAAAATGGAAAGAATGGCATCAGGTCTGGAAAAATCCATTTTCAGCACTTCAGTATCTCATCAATAGACAGAACAACAGAGAAAATATTGAAGTTGTACCTATGCTTCTTTAACACTGAAGAAGAGATAAAGGAATCTCTCTTCTTTTTTGACAGTGATATCTTCTCTCCCTCCATGAAGAATAGTTCTACCATATATAGGAAATAGTTTTCATTCATAATACTCTAGCTAATATTCTAAAGCTTCCACTTTCTCCCTCATCCCTTTCCACCAACCCTACTCCTTCTGTATGGATAAATTAAAGATGGTTAAGAAATGTAAAACATCATTTTGCACAAACTATGGGCATAAGATAGCTGCCGAGTATGCAAAGCTAATGCCAAGAAATTTTTTTCCCCATTCCATTATTTTTCTACCTAAAGGAACCATGAGGATACAGTTCTCAGATCCCAACCCCAGGAAAGTAATTGACAGTCCCCACTACTATGCTCTGAAATTTATCATTGTGTTTGTGCCAAGATCACTCCTCCTGGGCTATTCCCAGCCAATGGCTGAATATGGTAGAGATACTAAGGCAGAAACATTTCTAGAAGATTAAAAATTCTTACAGGAACTTTGGTTTGAGGACTCCTAGTGATTTTTCTGGACTTGCCTTAGTCTGCACAAAAGCTTAAGAAATTTCTAACCTATCTTCCTCCTTTTCCTCTCTCTTTCACTCAAAGTTCAGACCTGCAACATGGTCTCATGTTTACTTAGGACTGAGCGAGGTAGTCCCTCTTTCTTCACAAGAAAGAAGGGACTTTAATTAGTGTTAATATTAGAAGTCTGTAACAGTAAGGGATGAAATTGCAGAGATTCGAGTACCTACATTTGACTGGTGTCAACAATGTCTTCAAGTGCCATGGAATGAATGCATAGTTTCTGCGGTGGTGAGATATGGTTAAAATTCATCTTTAGTAGTTCCTGGAAGCCTGTAAAGGGTGGGTTCTCAAGGATGTTCTTAATGTGGACCTATTAGAGGTGGCTTTTAAATTCAATCTTTTTAATTTTTAGAAGGAAGTTATTGTATACTATTGTCTTTAAAATGTATTTTAGCAGCATGCATATAGCTGAATTTCTAGAGCAATAATCCAGCTGCCTGTGCAAGAAATTGCAGGAAATTAGAAGTCCATAGTGGCGGCTGCTACTTATATAATAAGGAAAGTCTTGGAAAGAGTTCATGCAAATGAGGGGCCTTGATAATGCTGCACAATTAGCTTCAAGGCTAACCATCCTCTGAGCTTCACTGAAGGGCAAACTAATCATCACAGACTCTGAGAAGAGTTCATGAAGTGAATGAAAAAATGATGTAAGCCCAGATGTTTCAGCCCCAGATGTTTGAGTCTTTCCAGCTCAAGCACCAAACATGTGGGCAAGAGAACTTTCAAATGATTCCTATCATTGCTGTCAAGAATTACCTAGCTGAGGACAGAAACATGAAAAATAATAAAAAGAGAGTTGTTGTTTTCCATCACTGAGTTCTGATTAGCTTAGTATGCAGCAAGAGATAGCCAGCAGTCACTCATTGCCCTTGTGTCCAAGGGCACGAGAATGAGAGGGTTGAATGGAGGCATTGAACTAGGCAAAGGAAGAGACAGGAAACTGTACGTTGGGTGGGCTACAGCAAGGTCCGGTAACACCTTGACCAATGGGGCAGTTGGAGATCTCTTGGAAGGGGCATTTAAGGACACACATGCCAGGTTCTCCTGCAGGAAAATAACCAGGAGGAACATGGGATTGTGGAATACTGAGGTGTCTAACACATCTGCCATCAGACCACTAGGTCTGGTCACCAGCTGGACTTCTTAGGACCTGCAATCTTAGAACATCAATTAAACCAAGTTACCTTGCTCAAAAAAATAAGTAAACTAAAATGTAATTTAGTTTATTCTAACTATATTAAGAAGGATGAAAACACAGATTGTTCTTTAGCCTTACTCTGTTGGGCTAGAATTTTTGAAAAAAAAAAAAGGTTGAATCAGGAATAATTTTAAACGACATTTTTCTCTATTTTTGTATGAATGTATATATATATATATATTCATATTTGTTTGAATGTATGTATATATGTATGTGTATATGTGTGTGTGTATGTATGTGTGTGTGTGTGTATGTGTGTGTGTGTGTGTGTGTGTATATCTCCAAAAACAACACTGCTCTTGGTGCTTCCCAAAACACCATTTCCAAAAATAACCACAGAATTCTAGAGCTGGAAAAGACATGTTAAGTTATATAGTTAAAACCATATAATTTAGAGCTTAGATTTCTAATATGTTAATTCTTTATAATGCATTCAGTAAAACTATTATTTTTAGAAGTCCATGGCAGAAAAAAAAAACCTGGCCTTCTGACTTCATAATTAGTTACTTCATAATTAGAAGATTCCACATGCTGAAGGAGGAACTTAATTAGTAATAAATTATTTTCAACTTTAGTTTCTGCAAATTTTATGCAGAGGTACATTGACCAACTATTATGTATACACACACACACACGCACACATACACACACACATATATATCTTTGCCTTTTATTTGTCTCTCTGTTATATGCACATACACCCATATAAACATAGTATACACATGTACATGCATAAATATATGTGTTACAAATACACATGTATGTATATGTACAAAATGGTTTGATGTATATATATGTGTGCTATATGTATATGAATATGTATAAAAAAGAGACTAATAAGGATATTAATGGTTTATCAAAACCAGTCACCTATGCAAAATCTAAACTTACCTAGATTTGGATGTCTAGTTTTTATTTCTTTCTTTTTAAATTTACTGTCTATATCCTGTGTTTAGTTATTAAATACAAATGTTAAATTCCCATAAATCCAAATATGTGAGGAAAAGTTATCATACTACTTTGTCTTTCTGGACCAGAAACATGACTATGCTGGTGCTTTTCTGTGGGCTTGGCTTGTTCACGGTAGCAGAACAAGATCTGTATGTCCTTTCAGCTCCACACTCTGTACAAGTATTTCTGGATTTTCTTATAAGCTGCTGAACTGGCACAGATGCCTGGGTATTTAAAATGGTTTTTGCTTTCTTCATCAAGACCCATGGCTTTAAATCTCCAAGACTGGCCTCAATACCGTGATTTTTTGTTTCCACATCACTGTCTAGCGCATCGAGGAGAAATGAAACGGCATTGACCTTTTGGAAAAGGGGGAGGTGTTCATGGTCTCTTTTGAGCAGCAAGCTCCAAGAACCCCATGCATACTGCAGTGGCTTAGTAATTAAGTTCAGTGTGTAAAAAATAAATAAATATAAATAAAAAACGGAGAACAACTAGAGAAATAGAGAAATATAAATGAACCTTTTAGTATTTTTGCAGAGATAAGATTATAAATAAGTAGGATTATAAGATTTTGGTAGCAATTATATCTACATTGTAGAACTCTTAAATTATTTTTTCTCTGCAAAAATGTACAGCATTTTTAGGATTTTCAGGATTTTATTTTGCTGTTGATAATAAAAATATGTCAACAGTGTTAAAAGAACAATTGTTAAAAGAAGCTTTCAGTGACTGTTGTAATTTATTTGAAGGTCAAATGATGTTTCTTTCTTCTGTTAGATAACCTCAGAACCCCCAAATATTTATCAAATTCTAAAAAGGTTGGTGGCAAATTACTTAAGTGCTCCATCTGCCAATTAAATAAAATGAAGTTTTCAGCATGATATAATTTCTTCTGTTATAGGTTTTCATAGCTGAAGAAACAATACGTGTGGGGTGTTGTCAGCAGGCAATTAATTGGTGCCTTGTCTATTTGTGGAAGAATGAAAATGAAGAACTGCAAAACAGGCGAGATGAGGCAGTAAGACCCAAGGAGATCAAGTATTCTACTCTTTGTTCAGGCAAGACTGTTTTCTTAAGTGGAAGGCAGGATTTGTACTTTGTACTCAGCAGGTTAAAAGCCTGAATACAGATGGAAATTTTTTTAAATTTATATTTTGTTGGTACACATACTTTTCAAGTTGAGAGAGAGTTCATAATAAAAATAATAGGTATTGATTATGAGGTATCTGAGCACTCTGTTGCTCATAGGTTCTCTTTGGGTATTTTATTCAAGGAGATGAATGTTCTTGTCCCCATCTTACGAATGAGGAAACAGTCACAAATTGTTCAAGTCATTACTGAAGAGTCTAAGAACCCAAACCTAGCTCTTTCTAGTGACCAAAACAATATTCTTTCTGCACTGTTTCCCAGGAAGCATAAATTCTGGTAAAAAGTGACTTCTTACACTAATAATATGGCTAGATTTTTCTCTTTGAAGCTAAATTCTGTGTTAAGTTGACCAAATATAACTATATGGGAATCATGCATGTATAGCCTAAAGCAAATACTACAAAAATAGATGAGTTTTCCATAGTTTAAACATTTTGGTTTTTAGAGTACATGAAAAAAAAAAATTGTTTAACTTGGCCAGAATCAATGAATAAGCTACTGGTATTGAAATCACGATTCTTAACACTCAGAGATCAGTAAAAAAAAAACTTGAATCTTTTTCTTTTTAAAGGGGTGAGGTTGATTTTTGCTTTTTTTTTTTTTTTGGCATCATTAAAAATAGTATTTAAATAATTGTTAAGCTCCTATAGTGTGATGTGTGAGGTATCTTTTGCTACATGGTGATATTGCAGGTAAGAACCAAATGTATCTAATATTTTAAGAGGAGAGTAGTCAGTTGATTATTATTTTAATGTATATGTTTTCACTGTTTAATGTTAAATCCACATAGTCCTACCATATATCTTAAATAATGACACAAATTGTTTAAGTTATTCATACTTAGTTCTGAAATTTTTGTTGAACATTTGACTTATACTAGCCTCACGATAGGACAGGAAGAGAAATATGCCCTTCCTTGGGAAACTCGTGCAATGTTACGAAAACATTAATATGACAGAGGTTGTAAGTTAACTTTGGAAGTGCACTGATAAACTTTGAATTATTTATCTGTGAAATTCAAAACATGTGTGGGTAGCTGTTTTTTGGACAACTCCTGTAAATCTTTCAGCCGGTATCACTGAGCGTTGCCCTCTGTGATTTAGAAAAATTAAAAGGTAAGATTTCTGCTTACTGGAAATAAGTCATGAACTGGCTTTGCATGTCTCTATTTTGGTCTGGCATACACATTTACTGGAAGGTCTAATACTAACCTCTGAAGAAATTCATAATAAGGAAATGATGTGATATTTCCATTTCAGATATTGACCTAAATGGCATGATAATGATTACTTGTTAGTGCCATGAATGTGTGTGTGTACATGTATATAGACAAACACTATTTAGAGATATGTGATACATCAGTATATATTGCCAGGATGCACATATAAATGAATTTCAGAACAAAAACAACAAACTTTTAAATATTAGGATACATTCATAATTAGATACAGTTTAAAATTTTTAAAAAAGGATATTTTGCTGTTTTAAATTTTGATATTGAAATTTATTTAAACAGATCCTTACACATTGAATTATAAACACAGAATTATAGTCAGAGATCTTGCTGCTTAATGGTCCTTTGGTCCATGTCGTTACCATCTGGACTATATGAATTGTCAAGTGGGGAAGGCTCTCAGCAAGTAAAATGTCATTTGCCTGGCTACTTAGGCCGATTTTCTGTAAACTGAGATTATGCCTATCATCACTTTCCTCAACAAAATAAGAATGTCTGGAAAGAGCCAGACTCATAGATCTTTAAATTTCTAAAGAGATTACATCCTTTTGTTTTGTTTCCTGCAAAAGCTTAGGTTTATGCTTATGAGCTTACTTCAGTTTATTTTAGCTCTTGGTCCTTTAGAACTGAACTGGCTTGGACAGGAATAATCAACAAGTCATATCAGAGAGGAAAAAGAGCAGGACAAGGTGAGAAAGCTTAAGGCCATTTCTTTATGTGCTCCCACCCAACCATTCTCCTCCATGTCCTTCCATATGTGTTTCAACGATGTGAAGACTGCTGATAAATTCTAGCAGTCTCCACTGGACAGTTTGTTCCAAAGAAAATCTAAGTTGTTTAAAACATCCCATAGAAGTTGATCCATAGTCAAATTTCATGTAATATAATTTTATGAATTTTGTTACAGATTTCTAAGTTCCTTCTCTTAATAGACAATACGATGCATTTCAACTTGTCAAAATGAGTTTTCAGGTGAGGTAAAGTTACTAAAACTAGGAAATGGAAAGAAATTCTAGACTGAATATTGAATTTTATGTTTACCATAAAATTAGGGCCTATTAAATATTCTGTCATTTCTAAATTTCAGAGTACATTACACATTTTAATCCTGTTGCTCGTGTAGAAATAATAGGGAGCATTTCTGAGCATCTACTATATGGCATGTATTGTGATCATGTATATTATTTGCAAGGTGATTAAAAAATTTTACAAAAGGGAAAATTTTACTTAATTTTACAAATTAAGTAACTCAGCTGCCCTGAAAGCTTATGAGGAGAGTATGAGCTGAATTTTAACTGAATAAGTGTCTACTAAATAAGTGGGATTCTCAATGTCACATAGCTAAATTATAAATATATCATTCTCTGTTCCTCTGTCCATTCACATCTTTAAAATTTAATTCAAGTTCAAAATTCAGATCACTTTAATCTTTAAATTTTCTGGTCTCTAAGAGTTCATACAGCCTGTGATAAACAATCTGGATGTTCCTCAGATCCTAGTGATTGGGATTTTCCATAACATGTGATTGAGAAATGATAATTATCATAGATATTTGCATCATTTTGCATCTAAAATGTCAACAAATCATATTTATGTACTTTATTTATATTTTCATCAGAATATTGTATAACAGCAATTCAAATTTTTTCTTATTCCTTCTTTTCTTTCTTTCATTGTCTTTCCTTTCCTACCTCTCATTCTTTTTTCTTTCTTCTTGCCCTTCTCCCACATTCTCTCTCTCTCTCTCTCTCATTCTTTCTTTTTCTCTCTATTAACCTCTTTATTATGAGTGTGTGTGTGTGTGTGTGTGTGTGTGTGTGTGTGTGAGCGCACACATTTTAATCAAGGCAACAAAAGCACAGATTTTCTAAATTAATATAAATTAGAGTGTAAAGTAATGAACTTATGCCCACTCTTCTGTTAAAGCATATTATTCACTTTGTATAATTTTTAAATGTTTTCATTTGTATTATTACCAAGTTTCTTGAGTTCAAGTGCAGATCCTTCATGTTCCTTTTGTAATAGAATAAATGGAAATGGGGTGGAATTGAAATATATTCTATGTAAAGAGGTTAAACATTTCTCAAAGAACCAAAAACTCATATTATTTCTCTCAAACTGTAGTTGGAGGTTTTTTGTTTTTTTTTTCTTTCTTTCTTTCTTTTGTTCTTTCTTTTCTTTCTCTCTCTCTTTTTTTTTTCCCCCAATTTAACTCTCATTTTGGAAACCTCTCAAGGAAATTCCAAAGTACCCTCTCATCCTCTGGTCTTTCTGGAAGAGGATTAAGAGTCTGAAGTAAGTAAATGAAATTTAGCCAGCTTCAGAAAAGAACGTAGCTTGGATCTTGTTCTCACGGCATAACAACACAGAAACTGGAATAATTATTTGCTCTCAGAAACTTTCTTTCAGAGATCATCCTAAAAAGTTTCAACTTTCACCAAACCATTATAAAGGTATTTCAACCTGCAGGACCTCCTCGCTTCTGTTATAAATCACCTAGAGCTGGAAATTGTCTGAGCCTAAAAAGACACTTTAAGCAGCAAAGCCAGACATTTCTTATTCGATTTCCTGAAAACTCAGACTTTACTAAGGTTTGGCTTTCATTCCTTCCACCCTGGTGAATTTCCAAAACTTTCAGATTTATATCTCTCATTGAAGACAAAGTAGCAGCATATCAGATTTTTCTTCTTTAAAGAACAATTTCTAATCAGGAACTTTTTAACTATAAACCAATTGGAAAAATATTTAGGCCAGCCCCTACATTTGGCATTTTTCCATCAGCTGAGAGCAGGCTTCCACACTTTAGGTGAATAAACACTATCTCTGCTCATGAGTGAAGGCTCTGATTCAAGAACTGGGACTTCAACTCCCCTCGCTATAAAATGTGACCTAAGTCACACTCTTCCCAGGAATGCTTTGCTATCTTGATCACATTTTCTCATATGTGTCAGGACAGTCAACAGGAACATATATCTCAATTCTGGCTTTCTGCACTTATATGTCTTATCTAGAAAGGTGGAAAAGACTATTATTGTTTACCTTCATCTGTGGTTTAATATTTGTCTTGAAAAAGCCAATGGTTCTTATAGATGTAGAAAAGGCTTTATAAGTATAGAGAAGAGGTAATGATAATAATAGCTGACATTTATTGATGACTTGTCCTGCGCCAGCCACTGTATTAAGTGGGTAGAGTAATTTATCTTTAACTTGAATCAACTCAACAATCTTATGAATTGTTATCCTTCTTGTTTCTGGAAGGAAAAACTTAGAGAGCTTAGGAAACTACTCCAAAGTTTCCTAGCAAGAAAAAGGTAAAATTAGAATTCAAATGCGAATTGATTTGGTATCAAAAGCGTTGACCTTAAATATTAATCATATTACATTCTAATAATTGAATTGTAAATGTTCTTGCTTTGCTATATCTGAGATCATATAGATTCAACATTAGTCAACATAAAAGAGGTAAAAGGAAGAAAACACTAACTAATTTTGAAAAATATTGTCCTCACTGACACTAAACCTATCTAAAAGGCCAAAATAGGTGTTGAAAGAAAATGATAAGTGGACTTCAACTTGGAATGTTTTATTGAATTCCATAGAGAATTACTGAATGCATTCCATATTTAAAAAATATATAAGACTATCACTTTATATGCCAATATTAGTGAACAAAATATCTCAAATTATTTTAAGAATACCTGACACAAATATGTAAAGATTACAGTCATCATATTATTTTCTGCCAAATCCATGCTTAAATATACAGTGGGAAACTACCTCTTCCTCTATATAAAAATATTTTTAAAGTTTCAAGGTAGCAAAGATTAACATCTACTTTTTAAGAGTTATATTCAAGGGAACCATTCATATGAAACCAATATTACTTTCCTTAGAAGCATAAAATGTCAAAAGAATAGTTTCTGAACCAAAATTTTCCTGGAGATCAGGGGTTTCCACATTCCTCTCTCAAATAGAACAGAACCCAAGAAATGACAGAAGTGTTCTCATCTCACAGTTTTCATCTTATCTTTGAACCTTTCTATTCTTTTCTATAAAAATTCAGGAACATTAGAAAGCATCTGATATTTAATCATTTAACAGTTATCAAGAGTGAAGCTGTCTCCATCCATTAACTCAATACACAAACAACAACATCCATTAGAAAATAGTGCAAAAAGAACAAATAAAGGGAAATCCACTTCAGAGAGGGTATTCAGGCACTACTTGGCAAATGAAAGCAAGATTTCTTTCATTTGTGCACCAAAGTTACAACTGATTGACCTGTGTTCACTGTCAGTTCTCTGTAAAGGCCACCAGAATAACCTATTGATCAAGCAGATCTGGATCAAGCAGAGCTGAATTTCTTACTTACTAATGGAAAGTAAAGAACTGTCTTGAGTGAGCCATAGTAATGTCTCAGAAGGGAATAGATGAGGGATAGATACTTACAGGTTCTAATGGCTTAAGGTAAGCTTCCAATATAGAGTTATGACTGAGATTGGACAATGTTCTTGATTTAAGAGTTTAGAACTGATGGACACAGTGAGGTAAAGGTTGAAGAGTGATCTCATAAACATTTGTCCAGTTGAGCCATTTTTTTTCTTTGTTAATAGATTATTTACCCAGATGAGTAAGTAATATATTGTCTTGAAAAATGAGGCTAATTGAAAAGTTTATTATACAGATAAACTCATTTTGAGGAAGGTCTTGATTTACTCAATGAAACTATTGTTCTGAGAAGGATTTTGCAGACTTATTTTTTGGGGGACAAAAATTTCAAGAACGAATGGTAGAGTCATGTTTTTATAAGTGGCCTGTCTTAGTCAATTTAGTCTGCTGTCACCATAGACTGGGTGCCTTAAGCAACAGAAATTTTTTTTTCTTATAGTTCTAGAGGCTGGAAAGTCCAAGATCCATATGTTAACCAACTGGGCTCCTGGTGAGAGCCTTTTTCCCTGCTTTTAGACACAACCCTCTTTTCTTTATTCTCACATGGTGTAGAAAGAGATCATCTCTCTCCTGCCTTGTCTTATAAAGTCACTAATCTCATTCATGAAGTCTCCACCCACATGACCTAATTACCTCCCAAAGGCCCACCTCCAAGTTATACATATCACATTGAGGATTATAGTTTCAACATAGAATTTTGAGGGGAAACAAAGTTTCAGTCCATAGCATGGTTGTGTTTCTTAATCTGAGAGGTAAATTATGGGATTATAAACAATTTTTGTTCTTAACATAATATCTCACAATGACTAAATATTTTCACATTTAAAATATTTTAAGATTAAAGTTAGATGGCTAGGAAAAAATAAAGAAAATTAAAAAAAATCTCTGATAATAGCAACAAATATTTTTTTCACTTTTAACTAGTTTTAGACAATGTACATTTATCAGTACATTTATAAAATACAATAAGGAGAGTACTATTAAAATACTCATTTTAAAAAATGAAATATCTGAGTCTCATAAAAGTTAAATAATGTACCAAAATCACCTGCTGGAAAACTTTAGAACCGGAATTATATCTTGGATTCTTGGCTCCAGACCACATATAAACCTATACACTAAAAATAACACCAAACCCAAATGACAAATGAGACAGCTTTGAAAAAAGAATATTTAAGGGTCCATTGTGCTGATATAAGAGCAAGGGATAAATTTAGATTTGCTTATATAGATAAACCTTATTCTGATTCCTCAGATACAAATATATTCCCATAATTCCTTTACCAATGAGTTTCAAATTTTAACTATTATTCGTAAAATTTACACATCAAAGATAATTGATAAACTGATAATTACATTAAAATGAATAATAAGTTAAGGCATTGTCAGCAATAGCAAACTTAAAATCAGTTTTCACTTCTCTGGCACCATGGCTGTCAAACTTTTTTGCCTCATGGGTACTGGGTTTGAGTGAAAGATCTCAGGGTCTGTCTACCTCACTCGTTCTTCATTTTTCTATGGTGATGATGAGGGTGGAGGAGAGCAGTTGTGTGCTAATCATATAACTCCTTGTCATGCATACTTTATAAAAGATAAAGTGAAAATTAGCAATCGATCATCAGAAATAATCCAAAACAATATAAAATATTTATTGATACCAAAGTGTCCTTCACAATAAGCATGCAGATTCTATCTATTTGCTTGTAAAATTTTTGAGGTAGCTGGATTTCATAAAAGGACAGTGAATTAGAGAATTCATTATACTTGGGTAATTTGCGAGACTTTTAAAAAAATATTTGTATTTAGCAAGTTGAAAGTTTTAATTTAATAATTCAAAAGGCTAATGGTAAAGTACTTTTGAACACATATAAAATAAATGTCTTTTTGTGTCATTTTCTCATGAGATCTGAAAATTTTAATTTTTTTTTTAGAGTTAATATCATCTACCCAACCTTAGACCACATTTTGAGAAGAATGGTTGGAAAGATATCAAGACTAACCCACAAAAAGAAAAATAATGATAGATAAAGTTAAGGAGGGACATTTGGGGATTATGGGGAAATTTGATATGAATTATTGATATCTAGTAGTCAGGATGAAGACATTTGGACCTTAGGGAGAATTTGAAAGAAAAATTTAAGAGGTAAAGAGAAATGCAACAGTAATGTCTACTTTTTTCTAGACAATGTATGTTAATACAACCTTTATTTTTTTTATTTTTAAAAATTACAAGTGAAAAAAACAGAGAAAACACACTCAATCAAACTTAAGTTACTTATGAAAAGTTACTTAAGACCGTGATTGATAAGCAGAAGTTACTTATCCATCACAGTCAGATACAGGATTTATTCTACCCTACACCATGTCTGTATCATATCCTTAGAGGGCAGACATGGCCAGTCAACAAAGCTATTAATGATATAAGAACTGCACAAAACACTAGATTAACCTGACTAATCGATTGAATTTTGACTTATAAATTCACTCAAAATAATAGGTTAGTAACCTCAAATCAATAAACTAGAATTAATTTGCACTTTTTCTACACCTTATATAAATGAACTTGGCTCAAATGCTTTTGCTTAATGGCAAAAAGTTATATAGAGATGATAATTACTAAGAATCGTATTTAATGAATATCTTTGACGATTTCTCTTAATAAATATAAAGCTAAATTTAAACACTAAGCTGGTAATATTTATGAGATATGTTTACAGTTATACACCGCATATAACCATGAATTTTGTTCTTGCTCTAAAAAATATGCAAGCTGAAGGAAGTAGAAATTTGAAACATTTCAGATATTACTTGTCATTCTCCAATTGTTCAGAGATGAAACATATTCAGTGCTTTTTTTTTCCAAAACGTTAGAGTACATTTTTTGTAGTTACTCAAAACAGTGCAGTAATTGAAAAACTCATGATATGACAATATAATATTTAAGATCTATTCAAACATATTCAAATTGAAGGGAATGATGGGGGACTTGCTATTTCTTTCTTTAAGAACATATTAAAACTAGATCTCAAAGACATCAACTTGAAAATAAATTAGTTCATGTGGCTGTGTTATCAAACAGCCTTGATCAGCAAAAATTAGGAAAAAACACATTTGCATAGCTAGCAATGAATGAATGTGCTCTAATGTAGTTTGTAAGACATTAAGATGATAATTTAAAGAAATTAATGTTAATTTCAAGTTATTCAATAACTAATATTTTCCCAAGGAGAAAAACAAGTGCATAGTAAACTGTTTAATTTTTTCCCTTCTCATTTTGTCTCTTTCTAAACAGTACTCTGAACAGTATCAATGGCTTACCAATTAGAATAAATGAGACCCAATTCTGGGACTTTTTTTGAGCTGTTGAAGGAGACACCTTCTTCATTTATGCTGACAATGAACGGAAAAGGATCCAGTCCTGGGTTCTTTTGGGAAAATAGGTTGGGGGGAGCATGCTTTAGCAGAGAGCCAGCCCTAGGTTGGCCAAGTCAAAAGCAGAGAGAGCAACTAAGTTCAGTTCACACCATTTGAACTTTAGATTAAGGCTCCCCTCAAACTAGGGGTACACCCGGAATGTTTGTTTGCATGGAACAATACCTGCTCTTTTATTCCTTTCCTTAATTAAAATTTCCTATTAATGACAACCAATGCCATCCTGCCTGATACATAGTAAGTCTTTATCTTAATCAAGTTCACTGAAACAATGAATCATAGAACTTAGATGTTGAAAATTAATATTTGATTAACATCCTTTTTCTATGTGTATTATGGACTGGAAGTGTCCTCCCAAAATTCATATGTTAAAATCTTAACTCCCAAATGACTGTATTAGAATGTAGAGCCTTTGGGAGGTGATTAGATCCTGAGGATGGAGCCCTCATGAATGGGATTAGTGCTCTTATAAAAGAGACTCCAAAGAGTTCCATTGTCTCTTTTGCCATGTGGGGACACAGAAAGAAGACAAGCCATTTATAAACCAGGAAACAGGTTCTCACATGGATATCAAATCTGCTTGGCAACTTGATTTTTGATTTCTCAGCCTCCAGAACCATGAAAAAATAAGTTTCTGCTATTTAGACCACCTTGTTTGCTACTATTGTTATAATAGCCTGAATAGATTCAGACAACATGTTTAATTCCTATTCTTCTTATGATATTCTGTACAACAATACCATTGTTCAATTTTACAGGAGACTGGCCAAGCCAGCCTCACAGGAAAGATGATTTATAGAAAAACAAAGGAAATAAAGTTGGCTAAGAGGGATGATTTCATGCAGAAGGAATAGAAATGCAATAGATTTCAAATGGCACGTTCCCTTCATTGCTCAGATATTAGAAAGAGGTCCTGAGTTGCTGCCGTAGAGGGAGAAAAACCAAGAATAATAAGAAATGAGCTTAGAGAGGGAACAGGAAGCCTAACAGCATAGCAATAATCAATATTCAGATAAAGTTCCCTCCTTGAGCACAATTATTAAATAATGGAGGCAATAGGAGTCAGAGTAAGATTGTTCAACTAGATTCAGATATTTTTAAATCAGAATCTGATATCAAGAATGCAATTCAGCTCAGAAACTTTATGAAGAATCCACTGCCATGTGCAATCACTCAGCCAGGACAAAAGAAACTAAGAGTTGGGCTGGCGAGTCATTATTTGAAGGGTAATTATAGTTCTTCAAAGCAAGGGCAAGACTTTTGGTATGTTAAGAAATTTCATAGGTCAGGTCAGGCATAGTGAAGTTCAAGAACATAGACTGGAGGGAAGAGGATGATTGAAGTCCTCAAAAGTTTTATCATTACGTATATTTTCCCTTCATCTGGCATGAAGTATCAATCCGTGTGCTATTACAGGATATTGATGGTAGAATTGAGAGGAAGAATATACAAACGTACCCTCACAGTTTTCAGATCATGGTCAATGTAGTTATCACATGAAATGTATATGTTTCCTGAGATCACCCACTATCTTGATATAATCACAAGCAGAGGGCATTGATTTGACAAGGAAGAAAATCTAAAGAAGCATCTGTAGAACTTTGATACATTTGAACTTGACAGTCTCTCCAATATTTATCACTTTCTTTGACATAGTCCTTTCAGATGAGCCAGTGTTAATAAAGATATTGGTAAGTAGAAAAACTCCATAAGGAAATCAACAAAAATTTTTAAAACAGAGATAGGAAAAAAAGAACAAATGCCTTAAAAAGTGACATCTATTTTTCATCAGATAACCAACAAAATGAACAGCTAAATTGCAAGAAGCAGTTAGTGTGTATGAGTAATAATTATGATGTGAACATGAAATGGATGATCAAGAAATTTTGTACATAGTCATGGCAGGGTTGGGAAAGGTGAGGAGAACTCGTATATAGAGAAACACAAGAATATATAAAGAGCAAAACAATTTGAATTGTGTCAATTAATGAGATTTTAAAAATTACTAACAGACATGAAATTACCTAGTTTTATTAAGAATTATCTCCCTTAGGCATAGGGTAACATTGGCCTTGCAACACTGGTTAAGATAGATACAACTATGACTTGATTTGACTAATGAAATTAAGCACAAAATGGTATGTCGTGTTTCTTTAAGAACCTTTTATGTGGCTTTTAAGAAATGGTTTGATTTGCCATGTCTGTCTGGCTGCCTGTCTGTCCATCTCTCTCTCTCTCTTTTACAATAACTATGAACATTTTGGATGTGGCTCCCCCATCAGCTTGTATTGCAGAATGATGATCATATGGAAAGCAGGAGGCAGCCTACAAGAGACAGGAGGAAAGAAAAAACACTTTGGTCATTTTAGGCCACTGATACTTTAAGGTTGTCTGTTACTGCAGCATAACTTAGTTTTATACTGTCATAGAAAACCATATACTCATCATAAGCTGATTATTTCCTTGTATTACAATTGTGATAATAAAATACAAGAAAAGATCTATCTAAAGGTAAAAATAAATAAATCTGCCCCTTAGATGACCATTCTTTGATTTAATAAATATATCTTTCCAACTTGGCTAATGTGTATCATACCACAACCACCCCCTCATATACACCAGATACACAATAACAATGAAAACAGAAAGACTAAAATAATTCTCTTGGTAATGGTTCTTTTATTAAAGACACAAAGTGAAAGAGCATGAGTAATGTCTGCTATCAAAGAAAAAGATTAGATTCAGTGTCAAGAATATTAGAATTGTCACCCAATGTAGTCCAAAGTTTTATGTATTAAAAAAAACAAAACAAAACAAGAAAGAAGGAAAGAAAAAAAATCATCTCCTGAACACGTTTCTGTCTACTTTTATTTTATGTACTAGTTCTCTCAAATATCAAGGTTACTATTTTCTTTCTCCAATATTTATGGAAAATTTGTACAGTTCTAGCAGAAAAGCTGTAAAAATTTGAAAACATAATATAAAATTTCCCAGGTCTCTGTATCGCCAAAAAAAAAATACACAGAGCTATATTTGTTAGACTATCAAGTTTTGTGGTTTTGAGAATTAGAGTATATCTGCCTTGGCCTAATGAAAGATACATAAAATGGATGCATCATATAATTTTCCTAACACAGAGATAAAACAAGGTACTGACATTCCCAGAGCCAACAAAACAAACTTCAGTTCTAAAGGTTATGGGCATTTGTCTTGGCAGTTGTTCTTTGGAGCACATGAAAATATATTTTAACTGATAACATAGAGGAAAATAAGTTTTTCCTCATAAAACATTTTAAAAATTTCATTAGAGGAACAGATGTGAGATTTAGACTGTGATTGACAGACACTTTTCTCCTATGTCCCTCTTGTCCCAGGGACTAAGAAATATACTGCTGTGTTTTTTATTGTATTTTATTGTATTTTAATTAACAATTCAATGGTTCTAAATTTATCATACTTTTCCAAATCCAATTAGGGAAATTTTAATCAAGTCTTTTTGAAGAAGTTCGGGAATAACTATAAATAGATATAAGAAATACAATAACTTCTCATCTTTTAGATTTTGCCGCAATGAGATAAGAATCTAATGACTTGATGAGTTAATGTCTAATAGAGCTTGTTGTCAGCTTGCAACTCTGAACTCCTCAAGATGCATCACTTTCTACTTTTTTTTTTCCTGAGTCATAATTTTAGAACTAGCATCTTATCAGAAAGACTAGAGATGTGAGCATTATGTTTACATAATACCAAGAATTACTGGGTTCTGTGGTGCGGGTAGAGTTTTGTTTAAAGAAAAAAAACATTAGATTTGGTAAATGATCATTAAAGAAATATTTTTCTTTCTCTTATTTGCACTATACACAGAAAGGAAACTTAAGTCTGATAATTTGATGCTAACTTTACTATCCGATTTTTTTTTTTTCATTGAGAGGTCACATTTTTAAAAATAGAATATCCAGATGATTTCAAAGTTATTTATCCAGAAAAATAAAGATTGGAAATATCTAGATAATAAGATTGTTTTAAAGTGATGCTTTTTTTTTTAAAGAAAAATCAAATTTTAAAAATAATATTTCAAAAATTGAAGAATAAAAACCTGTATTGTTGTCCCAACACATCTAGACCAACTAATTCATGATTATTTTCCTTCATTCACTCACTCAACACATAATCAGTTACCATTTGTGCTCTGTCCATAGGACACAAAATTTAATCACTACAAATCTATGAAATCCCTGCCTGCAAACAATTTACATTCTGATGAGATGTTAGACAATATAGAAATAAAAAAAAAAAATATCTAAAAATCACTAAAGGGAAGGGTTCACATGCCAATATGTAAGCTCATTCAGAGGATATTCTTAAAAAACAAAAATAAGTGAAGTCATCTATTGTTGGCAATAGAATTACCATCTACTCCCACATCTTTTCTCTCTAAAAGTAAGAACTAGATCAGTCTCAGGGCCTGTTGCATTCCCAGACCCTGGTACAATATCTTTCCCTTAGTACGTAACATGTTTGTTGAATGTGTGACTACATGAACACCATTTGTTTGTTTGTTTTCTTAGTTATAGTATTTTTCCCCATTATATTGTCAATTCACACTGTTTGAAATGCATGATGAAGTCTGTGTAATGCTCATATAGCAAAGAACCTATGGGAAGTAATTTACAAAATTATATAAAAAATTATATGTGTCTAAATATGAGCAGTGGCTCCTCAAATTTAAACACCACGTACTTAAACATAGACTTAGAAGAATTTAAAGATCTATGACTAATTTGGATTTCACCTTTGACACATATGATATGACGTTGAGAGTCCAAGTTTCCACATGTGCTGAATATATTGATTATCCCGTCCTTTCGTGCAGTTACATTCTAAATAACTTAATTACTTTTCAGAAATTATTACTGTAATATGATACCATTTAATGCATTGTTTTAGATTTACTAATATTTTCTTTAATTATGGGAATAATTGCAATATGCTTGGAGCATTATAATTCTTCAGGAATGATGATTTTTGAAATGTATATGATGAAGCAGAAATTGAAATTTCTCCTGTAATGATATAAAAGTTTTACTAAGTTAAGCAGTTAAAAGATTGAGTGAACCTGCTTCAGTATAAAGTGTGATATTTGGATTAAAGTATACTGTCTCTATTTCAGTGCCTTTAGAATTGCTGAATTCTTTTTAGATGCTTCTTAAATGATAAAACACAAGTATGTTTTTTCACAAAGCACTTTTCCTTTCATACACAATGTCTTCACTGTAGCAAATAAATTGTTACCAGTAGTTTTCTGCACTGTTTCCTAACAGAGGATTTAAATCATCAAAATAGTGTCTTTGAAAGAACCATGTGATGTCCAGAAAGCCTTATGAAACTTTTTATGTCTGATTCAAGTACTTTTGAATGATAGGAATATAAATGAAAATCACTAAAATCTTTGTGTTTTGGATTAAATCTCTGAATACATGAATTTCAAGTGACATGAATTGACCCAGATAATAACATGGCTGGTTAATGCAATTCTCATTCACCCTTGTAAGTAAAATAATGTTTTTGCATATTCCTAAAGAATCCTTGCTGCCGTGATAAAACAAAAACAAACATACCAAAAACTCCTCATCTTTGCCCACAATAAACAGCTCTGATGGATTTCTATACTTGGTCCTGAATACTTCTGTTTTATTGTCTTTCAATCCTAAGAAAAGGCATCTTATAAAGGAGCTGAAAAGGCAACAAGGAAAACAACACCCAAGTCCACCTTAATGGCAGATAATCACGGTCGTCTCCCATTAATTTGGTGGCCAAATATGTTGCATAACAATTTAAGGTAATGAGCAATATTTATCACACTGTCAGTCATATTGATCTCTCTATAAAAAGTAAAATTTAATGTTCTTTGT
This sequence comes from Pteropus alecto, assembly GCF_000325575.1. NCBI lineage: Eukaryota > Metazoa > Chordata > Mammalia > Chiroptera > Pteropodidae > Pteropus > Pteropus alecto. The sequence goes on from NW_006494609.1 coordinate 9,916,754, forward strand.
GGCCATAAATAAGTTCATTTAAGAAAGAGAGATTGACATCTGGCTGATAAACATTAAAAAGGTAAATTATAAGAGTCTCATCAACATCAAAATCAGTTTATTATAAATCAAATGAAAGTGTATTAAATCAGCACATCTCTGCTAATTATTTGACGTGTTAATGGTAAGTTATGTTTTTGATATTGGAGAAAAATATTCTTAATGTGGAAAAGTACAGGGCAGAAGAAAGTATCAGAGAAGGAAATTCGAAATCAGAAGTGATTATTGATGCTCTGGATTTACTTGATGAATCCTTATCCATCTATTAATTTATTCTGCTACTTTGCTCCTTTACTCAAAAATATGCTGAGAAAAATCACTTTATTAGGAAAAATATCCTTCCTAGGAAGATTTTCCCATTACACATAAAATAAGAGAGAGAACTAAGTTACTATGGTGTTTTAGTTGCAGGGTACTATGATTCTGGAGCATAAAATTTTATTCCTGTTTTTGTCTACAATGGTTTTTTTTTTTTCTCCCTAAAGCCCACAAATTGGGCTTAGCAAGAGTGAATGAATGAAACTGTCTCAGCAAGGCATTTAACAAATGTGCATACAAAAAAAATTATTGAAGAAATTATCTAAAAGTTTGACAAAGGAAAAATAATTCCTCTCTTTTTCTCAGTGATATGGAGATTTGGGGCATAATAAGATTTGGAATAACTTAACCACCCTCATAAGTTTATTCGCTATAGGGCAAGAAATCTTTCTCCATAATGCACTGTGCATAGATTGTCAGGGCATCGGTAGCTTCGTGAATGTCGAGGATAACGGTGATGACAAAGGTGATGAGGCCAAGGCTGGAGATAATAAAGGCAATATAAATTGTTGATTTTTAAAATCCAAATGGAAATATTTAAGTAAAAATTTCCCCCTGAAAATAAAATATCCACTATAATTGTATGGATTTGTTGGATTCTTTACCTGTAAATGTATGCACATTTTGCTGCAGTGTATGGTGAGTTAACCCCAGCATGCATCAAAGACAAGGAAAAGTTGAGAACTAAATTATTGAAACTTTGAAAGCATTTCATCCAGAAACAATAGAATCTTAACCTTAGAAGTTTTGGACCTGCTGGTTTCACAAGCGAAACGAAACAGAATTTTCCAGTTATAGAATATTTCCCAACAGAGTACTAAAAATACTATCACTTAATATTTTTATGATGCATTATAGTTACACAGCTATTTCAAACACATTATTTCATTGACATAATATCACTGTTAGGTGGTTTTATTATTCCCATTTTAAAGATGGGAAAAATTGAGGCTTTTTATTTTAGTCATTAACTGTTAGTGGGGTAATTTGATATTATTAGGTTTAGTTTTAGTTTTTACTCCTCTGGTATGCTAGTAGATATAGGTGATATTCTACTGTGCTTCTACATGGTGTAGGGGCACAAGTAAACATATTTATAACAATGTATTCACATTAACTTTAACTAGCTATTTTCCTTTGGACTCTGGATTTCAATCCCTTTATCAGAATATTTAGGAATAAAATACTTAACATAATAAATTTTAATTATATCTGATAACCTAAAATCTGTGAGCAAGTCTTGCCTTTTTAAGAATGACATAATATTAAAAGGTACTTGTGAAATTTCTGTAAAAACAATAAGAGCATGCGAATCCCCAAATACATATGTCAGATCATCAGGTCCAATTTCATTATTTTTCACATCTCTGTTTATCTCTATGAGTCTCAGGAGTCTAAGCCTCAGTGGTCATCTATTTTTATCTAGTTTCTTTTCCTTATAATGGTCAATATATTAATCCAACCCAATCTATAGTTCACTTAAAACTTTTCACTATGCTCTCAATAGCTCCAACTGAATGATCAACAGAAGCTATAACATCACAATTTCTTTTCAGAGCTTTCTATTCACTTATATGACTTCAACTGAAATCTGGCTGTTCCCTTGGAGACTTGCCTTGTAGGCTTCTGAGGCAGGGGCCTGTTCGTTACTTTTAAAATTAAAAGGAAGATGCAGAGATTTCCCATATACCCCTGCCATCACTCATGCATAGCCTCTGCCATTAACATGCCCATCAAATGGTATGAATGGTTACAACTGACAAACATTGTCATCCAGACTCTGTAGTTTATATTAGGGTCCACTCTTGGTGTTGTACATATGAGTTTTGACAACTGCATAATGACATGGATCCATCATTATAGTCTCTTATGAAATAGTTTCACTAATTTAAAAGTCCTCCATGCTCTACCTAACCAACCCTCTCTCCTCGCCTCTTTGCAACCATTGATCTTTTTACTGTTTCTATGATTTTGCCTTTTTTGTTTGTTTGTTTGTTTTTAATTTTTTTTGTTTTGTCAGACTCCTTTCAACTCACCACCAGATGACTGAAGTCATATTCTTTATTTACCATATCATTGTTTTTTCAGGCTAGTTTTCCCCTTGCATGTAGAAAAAAGGTAAACAAATCCACAAGTGGAATACATGTAAACATACTAAAGATGTCTTATTGACTCTCCAACCGTTTGCTCTATCATATATTCTGTTCTCCTTGTGGTCTTGCCAGTTTCCCTGGTATTCATTGTAGACTATGGTCAATTTTCACAGTTTATTACTCCAACCTTTTCCCTATCTTTTTTCTTGGTAAGGTCAATAACCAATCAATATCCAGCTCTCCCAAATTGCTCAATATTTTTTTTCCATCTCCTGTACTTCTAAACCACACTAATCTCCAAGGTAACAATATCAAGCCTAGTCTTCACTTATATTTCCTTTCCTTTTAATTCACCTACTGTAGCACCCTCTCTACTACAAGTCCTCTATGTTATCTAGACCAGAGGAGGACACATTTTTTCTTTAGCAGGCTATGTAGTAAATATTTCAGTCTTTGTAGGCCATACAGTTTCTATTACAACTACTCAAGTCTGCCATTGTAGAGTGAAAGAATACGCACATTTATTACTTACATGTAAAAATGAGTGTGGCTATGCGACTTGAAATTTATATTCACAAAATTCAACCTGGCACCCTTAAAAATAGTTTTCACTCGTAATATATGATTTATCTATATAAATGGCCAGTGTCACCCATGTAGATATTGAGTTAGTTGCTTTTAACTATGGATGACCACAGACAGGCAAGAGTAATAAAAAGACCAGGTCACAGATGTTGAGAATATTGGCTTAAAAAAAGAAAAAGATTATAATGATGGGTCAGCCAAGGGATCTAAGGTGCACAAAATCTAGTGACTGAGTCAATAAAACTGAGTGCGTTTATAATTACTGAGACTATTTTTGGAACCAAAAATACAGTTTTACCATTTTTTAATCAGTTGGAAGCTCTTTAAAGGAGGGTTTGGCCTTCCCTGCTGACTTCGAAGAAGCAAGCTGCGATGAGTTCTATAGCTGCAAAGAAACAAATAGATTCTGCCAATAGCTTCATGAGCCTGTGAGAATACCTGGAGCTTCAGATGACACCAAACTCCAGTTAGAACCTTGATTGCAGGCTTGTGAACCCCTGAGGAGAGGAACTAGCTAATCTCTGCTGGGACTTCTGATTCATTGGAACTATGAGATAATAAATGTATGTTGTTCTAAGTGTATACATTTGTGTAATGTGACACACAGCAGAAAAACAAATATAACTGTCAATGTTTTCATAATAAGCTGTATTAACTAAAATATTATTTGAATTCTCTTTTCTGTTCTCGTATCTGTACATTCTATCCTCATCCTCACCTTGATGTCACCTCATATTACAGTGAAAAAAAAGGAAATTAACAGAGATAAATTATCACCACTTTGTACCACAACGTTGATCATTCCATTTGAAAACAACTACTTTTCTTTTAAAATGTAGGACATGTCTCTGTTCTTATGAAAACCCAGGGTCTCAATTAGGATTTCATTTTATTCGGTTATTACTCTCATATTCTAGGTGCTTATTTCTTCTTCTCCATTTATTTTTGTTGAAGTATCTCTAATTTATATTCTATATATATGTGAATAATATATGTATATATTTACATACATGCATACACATATATATTGCATATACATATATGCACACATACAAATATAAATTTCTGCATGCATTACTACATATATATGTACGCAATCCATTATATTATCCATCTATGTGGATGATGTGCATATGTATATATTAATACATATGTTACCTAATATATAAGATATAAATTATATTTTACAATAAATTAGATATTCAAAGAAATGTCTATATCCATTAGCTCCACTTCCACTTAGTATTTCTCTAACATACATTTGGTACCCACTCAACTGAAACTTCTCTAGATCAAGTCATCAAGGATTCTACTCCTCCTAAATTCAATGGAAAATATTCTGACTTAGTGTTCTACCTCTTGGAAGCATTTGGCAATACGACTATCCTTCCACCCCCTTCCCATTACCAGTTTTTGAAACAATTTTTTCTTTGGGGGTCTCATGACACCAGAGGCCCTGAGATTAGTTGACTTTATTAGCCTCTCTTATTTGTGTATCTAACATAACTTTATTAGCCTCTCTTTTTTCTGTACCTAACTGCTAAATTTTGAGAGTGTCTCTGGCTCAGTTCTAGGACCTCCCTGAACTTTCTATTTAAATTAATAAGTTATTTATGATGCTTTTCTTTCCTCAAACTCTTTTTCATTCACTTCAAAATGAATCTCCTATCCATCTAATTCTGTCCATCACTGAAACCACCATCATATGGAGCCTAGACTGACCTTCATATTTCCAATTTGGCTATCTGACATTATATTTTTGGAATATATTATTTGTGAAGGTAAAGCCTGACCTATAACAATAATCTGAATTCTAATACTTTTATGTTTGCCCCCAAATACATACTCATGAGAATATGAAACTCAGTGCTTGTTTTTTAAAATAAAGTCACTGTAACTATAAAATCCATTCAGTAGCCACATAATAAAAAATTACCTCTATGAAATAACACACATACATTGCTCATTTACACAAATTACCTACTTTAATCCCTATTAATAACCTTGATGTTATAAATATTTTATTTTGCTCATGCTAAAAATTATGAAATCAATTCAAGTTTATAAATTACTTGCATATGCATATCAAGGCCTTTGTCTCATAGGCTCATGATGTACTCAATAAAACTAAAAAATTCTAAGGGCAATGTCTATATCATCAGTATAGTAAATGTATTATGTATATGTATAATATTATATCTATAATTGCATATATGTATATAGAGATATATATATACAAATTATTAAGTACATCTATAGAAATATAAAGAAAAATAGATACAATAATCCATTATAAATTGAAACTAGTGTGTTTGTACCTGTGTGTGTGTGTACGTGTGTGTGACAGAGAGAGAGGAGAGAATATGTATTTTATTAACTCCAGATTCAATAACTATGATTTTCAACCAAGCTACTTTACTAGGGGAATAATTTTTATTATATTAGTTGTAAGGTATTTAAATGATAAAATGGCTCTATATATGACAAATAGAAACTTGTCAGTTATAATTATTCTTGTGAACTGAGTGTTAAATAAGTTCTATATGACCTTTCTAAATGTCTAGAATATTGGTTATGGGTACAATCATTTCTACCTAGACATAGTCATTGATTTTTCAAGTATTATGTTATGCTAATGTGAAATGTTCCTTGTTCTCTCAAGTTATTCTAAGAAGCACTTGAAACAGTGATGAGCAAAATCAGTCTTCTATCAACTACTCTGTATGGAAATTTAGAGAAAGATAAGGAAGGTAAAGGGTTCATGATTTTATGATAAAAGAAGCTTTACTCTCCATCAGAACTTGAGAGAAATTCATTCCTGAAAGTAAATGATAATGAGATCTTGGGCTGAAAATCTGTAAGTTAAAAAGGTAATTAGCTTGTCTATTTTATTCACCTACAGGGGCAAAAACAATTCAGTTCTCACTGTTAAAATGGAAAGCAGTCATACTGGATTTGAAAACCTGACTTTTTAAATATTTATGAATATCTAAACCCTGCATACAAGTATAAAAAGGGGCACATATAATTTAGAAAACTTTCATTCAGCTAAATGACATCATTGTAAAATTTTTATTTCACTTGAAACACAGGTTAAAATGTAATATTTCCTATGTTACAAAAGAAGACATAAAATAAAAACATTGAAAATGAAAATATTTGTGTATTATTATTTTTTAAATGGAGCATCAGAATATCTTCTTAAGATTTATTCTTTTATTAGAAAATTTCAAATTAGAAATGGTTTTAGAGAAAAGTGCTTTGTATTATGCATTCTAAAGCAGTTCTGACTGTAACATAAGCAGCATTGTTCTCACACACAGCAGAGAGAATGTTTGTCTATGTGAACTCTAAACCAATCACTGGGGAAACATAGTTTGTTTAATGTTAATGAAAATCTTCATATTTGAATAAACATATTAGTCAATTATAAGAGTTTATGTTACTATACTTTAAGAACCATTTCAGCATGGGAATGCCCAAGGAAAGCTCTGTATTTATCAGCAAATAATGCTGGTCAGCCATATTTATAAATGAACACCTGTGTTCTAATAAAACTTTATTTACAAAAACAGGTAGTGGGTTGTAAGCTATAACTAATTATTTTTTAAATCATATGTTTGCAAAGTCAAAAAAAAAAAAAGACCAAGTGATGTAATCAGCAGGAGACTGATTACCTAAACTGCCTCCCTGATTTCTAGATATGAAAAGGAATAGAAGAGAAATTAACAAATGATAATATACATCCATTGGAAGGAGTTTATAAGCCAACTATTCATTTATTCCCAATGAAAATTTACCTACTCTATTTCATTCTCAAAGATGACTATCCCACTTCAGCTTGAATATCTCAAGTGATAGAGAACTCAGTCCTAGAGTAGCACGTAGGTACAAACTATGTTTAATTTTTGGACAGTTCTAAATAGTAAACACTTTCGCTTATGCTGTTCGGAAACAACTTGTAGTTATTGACTAGTGATTTAGTACGAACGTGCCTGTGATATTGCGCTTGCTTGAGATATGCATACGCTAATTTTAATTACTTAGCATTTTTAAAATTAAGGACATACACTTATTGGTAAAATGTTTTAGGTATAATTTTTTGGATTAAGAATCGTATTAGGTAAAAACTGTGGAGCATTTATTATGTGTCAGACTCTGGGCTAGATATCAAAGGTAGAACGACATCCCAGGGACTTACTGTCTAAGCTCAGGTTCTTGAACTCTGCTATATCTTACAATTGCTCATGGTACTTAAATGTACATAACTGTGATCCTCTGGAAAGATCTCTGCCCAGAAGTTATTTTGCAATGATGCCTTGCTCATTTCTTCATCACTTGTTTCTTATGTCACATTCTTTGTCACTCAAAATACTCTTCCATCTATTTTAAATTTCACCTTTTAGAGAAATCATGAACTGAGATAAATCTTTGCTATTTGTTTTACATTTCTTGTGATCCATTTTAATCAAATTTAACAGGATCAAAAATGTTCTAAAAGACCCCTTCCTTATTTGTCAGGAAGATTAAAGAGAATTTAGAAATATGTTTTTGCCAGGTTCAACAGGTACAGCTCTGGACATACATTAAAATATTATGTAAGTTGGTTTAGATATTTTTATTTCTGCTTCTTAAGATTTTATCGATGATCCTTCAATATAGGCAGCCCTAATAAGCCCCTCTGATTTTCTAGGTTTTACTAAGTTTATTTTGTTTATTCCAATGTCAAATTTAGAATTGATAATGTGTGATGAAATGCCTGTGATTTCCAGTTATCACGCAGGGCTAAAAGGTCACAGCTAATGCATGACTAAAGGGATTATCCAATTTAGAGTATGAGAGGATATACTTTTTCTAATCTTTCTTAAGTATAAAAAAAATACACCCAGACTGTGTTATCATCAGAAACGAGAAGGAAAAATATGGCGTGGAGGTGGAGTTATTAATATTTGGTAAAGATAAGTTACTATGTAAGGAATTCTACCTTTTGTGTTTTAAAACCCTGCCGATATTCACTCATCAACATTACTTATTTACTGCCAGAAATTTGGAAGATGGAGTATAATTTGTAAATTTGATTTTGTTTCACTATCAAAGAAAAAACAAAACAAAACATAACTATATTTAGTTATTTAGTTTGATGTTATCATTATGGGCACCGTGGCTTTCTCTGCTTTGTAGAGGTTATTAACTGTGACACTCATTACTGATAAAATATAATGAAGTCTTTGGGGGAAAAAAAGACTATGCGTTGTTATGCCTGAATTCATGTATTTGTTTGCTTTCTTTTGTCTTTTAACGATTAGTCCCCAGTTTCATGAAAGATTTTCTCCTTAATCAGTGAAAACATAACATATTGAAATAGGAAGAATAACACCTATTACTTTTCTTTATACATACTGAGCTTTTTGGAGGAAAGATACATTAAAAAAAACAAAAAACAAACAAATATATTTTCAGATGAAATTTGTATTTGAAAGAGAAGTCCTGTGCTTTCTTCTAATTTTTGGCTTGCTTCTTTCTTTAGTAAACAATCCATTCGCTTATTATCTTTTACTCAAACCAAATTGAGTGTGCTCTATTAAGGTAGAAATTCCATTGAATAAAATTGGAAGCTTTCTCTATTATAATCTAAAATGGCCTCCAAGAGCCATAACATTCACTCTTTATGGTTTTTGACTCATATAAACCAGAAGATAAAGGCTATGTGTGTATCACAAATATACAGAGGAAAACAAACAAACAAACAAACAAAAAAACGAGATCTTTCTCAGTATGCAGCTGTAAGAGCCATTCTTAGGTAAAAGGAACATATTTCCATCCCATTTTCAACACTTAGAGATGTCTTTTTTTCCCCCCCTCTTTGGAAGGAATCTCTAGCTGTGCTTCATTATAGTGTGCAGTGGAAAATGAGAGAAGTGAGTGAGAGGTAGGGCTGGAGAGAGACAAAGCTGTAGAATCAAAAGTAAAGGTGCTGTGCTATTAGAAAGAAATAAATTGCTCCTGTTGCTTTAGTGCCAAACCCTTTTAAAGTTCATAGTAATTTTCAACATTTATTGCTACTATACCACCAGCAGAGACATGTGCTTTTGTGTACAGAAACAGATACACATGTACATACTCACACTGCACACACATCTACTAACTACGAACTTACATCCACCCAAATCAGCCAACGTTTCAGTCCATCTGTGTTCACATGTCTCAACTAAAGGATTTCATTATTTTTTGCCTTCATAATTTCCCCATGACAACAGAGTCTATACATCCTAAAAACATAATAATTATAAATGTGTGTATACTTTTGTTCCCAAAGTTATTATTATTTACATTTAAAATTTTTCTTTACAAGTTGTTCATGAGAATAGTTGCTAAGATTTTTTTTTTTAATACAAGGCAATTATCTGAAACAGAAAAAAAATTATTTTGCTGATTCCTGGTGGAAAATTTCAAAGCCAAATGTGTAACTATAAATTAAAATGTATTATTTATTAGCAATTTAAATAGCTCTGCTTAACTAAAAAGAAAAACTAAAAACTTAAATCATGATTACACAAAATTCTTAAGTTTAAGATAAAAATTATAAAACTTAATTTCTCTAGTTAAATGAATAGAGTCAGAATCGTGATCTATACTTTTATTATGGAGGCTCCAAATCTTTGAGTATCTATCATGCAATTCTTAAAGTAGTTGTTCAAACAAAATGACTAAAAAGTGACTAAAACAATAGAACTATACTTGTCTTATACTTCTTAATATTGCAACTAATTGGATTCTTCGAAATGCTTTAAAATGGTGAAGGCTGAGCTACATTCTGAGATTTGCGTCTGCCAGTGGTTTAGTTTGTTTGATTCCTCCCAGTCTTACTCATGGATTGACAGATTTGAAAAGAAACTATGAACTTATAATTCAAAATGCCCTTCCCTGTATGATGTCCAAGGAAAAATAAACTTTGCATTCTATCTGTTAAAACAAACCTGACTGAATGGACTTGAGAAAAAAACCTGAATTAATAAAAAATTAATAATAGAATGAACTAAAATTCAAGAATTTTGTCAGCTTGTTACAGGGACATGCATCTGAGTGGGAAATAGTTCTCTTGGAACCTATCTCATGGAACAGTCAGACCTCTTGGAGATGGTTTGGATGATCACTGTAAGTGGTCCAGGTAGATGGGCAAGCACCTTAAAGCTCTACATCATAGACTCATTAGTACTATTTCTCACAGTGTCATCTTTAAATGAAGAAGGATGAATGATATCGATTATAACTGTAGACCATGGGCCACTGTACTGCCATGGGTTGTCTCTATCCTCATCCTGTACCCACCCTGATACTAAATGAGCATGTTGTCATATCTTGGGGGAAAAAAAATCCAACTTTAAAAGACAAAATATTAGTGATACTGCTTTTACTGAAAATTGTGCAAAGGGGAGGGAAATGGGATTTGTATTACAGACCCTCCCCCAAAACAAAACTGACTAATTTGTTATTACCTCTGTTCTTCCACAAAATTTCTTTCCAAGTACTAGAAGCTTTATCTATTTTTTTCCCTTCCTTCCTTATGCTATTTAAAATCCCATTTATTACCTCTCATAATTTAGCTGTACCTTCAGTTTTAAAAGCCCGTAGAGTAAAATATTACCCTGGTCATTTGTTATTTGACTCCCTTATTTTAGGAAAAAGAAACGTGGTGACTCACGAATGCTCCTAAGGGTCAAGTTATTATTTAACTCCTCTTATTTCATTTAATATTTATAATAAAGACAATGATATGATGTTGGCATTGTACCCCCAAATAGTTCATTCCTCAATTAAAAAAAGAGGGGTTATTTTTAAAAAGCAAGGTGTAGACTTTCAATAAATACTAACATAGAAGTGCTATTGAATGCTAAATCAGTTAAGAAAAAGTCTAAAATGCAAATTGCTCACTAGAAATCAAGCTTCAATATCTCCAACTGAAGCAACACTATGACAAAAATGTTAAAAAATCCAGAACAATATTAGCATACATTTAGTGAATGGTGAAAGATTGTGAATTCTGCACTTCTTTTTTTAGGCCACTCAGGCTTGATGGATCTCTACTCATTCATTTGTATTCTTTTCATTTAACAACATGCATCGAGTCCTTACACATGCTTCAGTTCTCTGGAAACCAAGATGAATACCACATTGTTTTGCATTTAAGTTTGTAAAACAAGCTGACAAGAGAACATTTGCAAGGTATATTTTCTTGAAGAAATTAGTTATTAGAGCCAAAATAGCATGAGATCTAAATCTGTGAAATGAATCAGAATTTGACAAGAGGATAGTTTACAAAGGAACAGGGGAGAAAAAGATCATGAGAATGGTCAGTTACAAGAACAGTAAGTAAATTGATGCATGCAGAATAAAAGCTTGTGAGTATATACTTTAAATACTTTTGAGTGGCACTTAAGAGCTCAATGACTAAGGACAAGTTACATAATATCTCTGTCATCTTGACTCATTTCTACATTGGGAATAAACATGGTAACTTTTTCTTTCCGAGATGGTTTAATTTATGCCCTTGACATAATGTTTGGTACACTAAATGGTCGATGAATTTAGTACTTCTCTCCCCACTCTTTTATCTGTAATTTTTCTTCACCTCCTTCTTTGTCTGAAGACAGGGCTAGAGATGAAGCTTAAAATATAAGAAGGGAGAAATGTCATAAGACTTTTTTTTCTTGTGCAAAGGAGTTTCAAGAAAGGGTGGGTAAGTATTCTAGAGCTTTAATCCTATTAACTTTGTACAAAGAAGAATTTTTTCTGTAGCTAAAAAACTTTTAAGGACAGAGTTGATATATTTAGGATAAAAAAATTAACTACCCCAAAGAAAGATTAAGCTCCTGGATTCCTTAATAATACTACAAAATCAAGTCAAGGACTAAATGTGTAAGAATCAGTAACAACATATAGACAATTTGACCTTTTGGATGCTTCATCTGAAAGCAGAGTAGAGAAGAGTTCTTGAGCAATGTGCTATGTTGAATTATTCTTCTAACACTTAATATCATCAAAATTAATAAGAATAGAGAAAAATAAGAGCTTAAATATTATAAAACTATTTCCAATAGAGTAAATGCATGATATATTTGTACTGTTACCTTTTGTAGGTTACATTTCAAATTCAAAACAGATGGTACTAAAGGATATGTGTTTTCAACATCTTACCTGAAGTCTTTTTTTAACTGAACAAGATAAATCTGTTTGGTGTGAAAATATTTATTTAAGAATATGCTTGTATTTGAGATTCTCTTTTAGTTTAATCAAATTTGATTGATTAGCCCGGATAGTCTGGTCATGTTCTTCTCAGACCTACAGAAAGTATAAATGCATATTTGATAATATAATTAGAAATAAGAAATAATTGGTACTAAATAGTTCCTACTGGACAAAAGTCTATACATAATAATGTCATCTGATTATGGCCAACACGTGATATTGGGTGCCAGCCAGTTTAATTTTATCCAGGAGTTCAGAGGTTCGAGTGAAATAGTCACATTGACCTCTGAGTCATCATTTAGTGAATGAAGAAGGAGAGTATCATTAATGTAATTACTGGTGTACAACTTCTGCATTTTTCTTGATGTGTTATGTAAAAAAAAGAAGTACAATTATTAACGATCATTGTAACTTTATGATATATATAATTTTTTATTTATTTATTTTTTCTCATGCTTGATTATATTCTCACATGTAGATCATTTGATTAGCTACATATGGAAGTAGAAAACGTTTTTAGTTCAACCAGTTCACATGGTAAAATAATCTTTGGATGTAACTTCCTTCATATTCTTCTTATAAGTCCAATAGCTTTTATTCATAAATTTCATTAAAGAATTCAAAGCATTTGTTTCCATTTTTCTCAAAAGATTATTTTTAGCAATTCATAAGAAACTTGAATTACTTCTCTGATATAAATATGTGCATTATTTACTAAAATTATAAAATTTGTGGGACAAAAATGATGCCGAAGTGATACCTAAAAATTCTTCTGTTATAGATTTCCAGAAAATTTTTATAAATATTACCTAATTTTCTAAAAGTCTCCATTATCAAAGACTTCTCTTTTACATTCTATTGAGATTTATTAAATGTTTGTAACTATAATATGTGTAAAATTCATGTAGATCACTGAGTTTTATTTATGTAACATGGTTTCATATATACATATTTAATTTTTATCTCAAAATAGAATAGAGTTTGGAGCAAGCGTTATGTTTATATCCATTATACTATGAATGTGGACATAACAGTCAAATAATAAAGTGTCACCTTAAAAATTCTTTTTCTCTGCTTTGAGTATTTCCAGTGTTCATGTATAATAGAAAATTGTCAAGATTATTTTTCACATTAAGTTTAGTAACAGAGTCATAAAGAAAAAATAACTGTCTTTGGTAAGATATGTGACACGCGATATTAGTATTGACATATGGAGATACAGCAAATACACTGCGATAAATATAGTAGACTTAGTAAACTGTTTTATATCCATAATTTAAACATATAACTGGAACAAATTGTAAAAGCCAGACAACCCAACACATTACTAAAGAAAACATTCTTCTTATGAGCATGAGACATGATTACGAATTTGTGAAGAATATTTTTTGGAAGATGAGAGAAAAGAGAGCTCATATCTAGTAATGTATCTAGTGATTAGGGTCCCCGTTTGCCCTAAAAAGGAGTTGGATAGTAAGTGTGCACCGAGGGCCATCTTTATCTAAGTAGCAGAGACAGGTAATGTAGCCTGTGACAGTTTGAAAGAGTTTAATAGGAAACCTTGTGAAGGAATCAGTAAGATCAGGAATTGTGTGCGTGTGTGTGTGTGTGTGTGTGTGTGTGTGTGTGTGTGCATGCAATGGGGAAGGTAGAGGTGGGAGGAAGTGCTCAGCATCAGAGGGAACTGGACAGTTGGCTCAACAGATTCTTCTGAGTTGGTAAAGTCAGTGTTGCCTTTTGAGGCAAGTTTAACTTAAAAACTTGCACGAACGTTTCAAAGTTTTAAGTTGCCAGCGTCCCAGTCCCGAATTTTCACACTGCTCTCAGACCAAAGGGACTCTTGGATGCCGGAGGGAGTGAAAGCGTCCTCGGTAGTCAGCAATGCATCTGCATAAGAACCATGGGCTATAACTGATGCTAGAAGATGGAAAACACGGTCCAGAAAACTTAGAATAAAAGACACTTTTTAGATACCAGTGTTGTTTGAAAATGTCGGTGAAAAGGAATTGGCCTCTTGATTTTCCTCCAGGGCTGACATGAAAGGAGCAGCCTTCTGGCAATTTGAAAGAATGGAAAACACACCAAAAAATACAGGTGATATACAGAATCACTAAAAAAGAAAAATAATAATAATAAAAAATAAAAAGTTTTCCTAGCAGAACAGAAATAAAATCATTTTCAGAAACAGGAACATGAAGTAGTAGGAGGAGAAAATTAAAGTTGCAGAGATACGGCCTCATTCATTGTACTTCAGAGCCTAGGTTTTTATTCTCAGAGTCAGAATTACTTAATAAATTAAGTAGTAACAGTGGAGTGAATCACTCCCACACTTTAGGCGTGGGCTGCACAAAATGACTGCCTTCAATAGAGTACAGAGAAAGAGGGAAAATACTGGCTTTGCAGTGAAGGTGAAGAGCACTACCTCATCCAGATGATCAAGGGCAACATAAACAGTCGTTAATCATGTCGATGGTACCTACTCTTGATAGGATGTGATGAAAAGGGCATACTGCCTCTCTGGTCTTCTTTCCAATAAATCATAACCCCAGTATTAGCATGAGGAAAACATCAGACCAATTCCAACAGAGGGACATTCTACAAAATATCTGACTAGTACTCTTGAAAACTTTAAAAATCATCAAAAATAAGGCATGTCAAAGAAATCTCCACAGTCATGAAGATCGCAAGGAACATAAATGTGATGTCATATGTTGGATATGATCCAGGAACAGAAAGAGATACTAGGTGAAAACAAGGGAACCTGCAAAGTCTGAAATAAATGATGTATCAATACTGGTTGGTTTATTGTAACAAATGTATTACACTAATATAAGACGTTAATTATAGGGCAAGCTGGGTTCAAAATATATAAAAATTCTTCACAATGTTTTCTGTACATCAAAAACTGTTCTAAAAAAAATCAATTCTGTTTTTAAAAGTCAATAGAATGCTTGAATAACTAAATTGAGATGCCTGAAACTCAAATTACTGATCAAAAATGACAATTAAATACTTGTCACAGGACCTGGCACAGGATGCCAAGATGTGAGAGTAATTATTTAAAAAAAATAGACCTAGGCTATCCAAGACTATTTGTAAGAGTACCTGAAGATATTTCTAAGAGAAAGAATTGTAGAAATAACAAAACAAATGACAGGGGACTATTGTATTAAATATAATAATACACAACTTAATAGGAAACTATACTACCAAATGACTCCTGACTTGACACATCTCAGTGAAATTTATACTTTCCAAGAATAAAGGGAATATCTTATGTACTTACCAAAAAGTAACAACAGAAACAACAACAAGAAAGCAAGTTAGAGGAATCTACTGAGAAAGCCGTAATATTCTCCTTGGCCTAGATGGGATGGGTTTCTTCCTTACACAGGTCTCTGACGTCCCTTTCTTAGAACATTTACTTTAGAAAATTTGTAATTGTAAAATCTTTCTCTGCTCCTTTAAAATGTAAATCATCTACTACCCAGAGATGTCTTCTAAAGGACCTGGAAACCATCCCTTTTTAACGGAATCATGGAGAAAGATATTGCCTGTAGCTTTCTGTGTCTGTGGGAGGATAGGAGTTCGCCTTTGGTCCTGCTGATGTCCGCCGGTACTTTCTCACTAGCTCACCCCAGCGCTTAAAAATTCTCCAACCTTGTCTTTCTGTAGAATTGAGTTCAATCTCTCTTCTCTTTTGCAATAGTCTTAAATAATAGCTTTCCTGCCTATTTAGTTGATCTGGTTCAATTTGTTTCCAGAAAGAAAATATTTTTTCAAGAAAATAATTAATGTTGAAG
>NW_006494609.1:9933029-9934699 GCF_000325575.1 Pteropus alecto
GGGAAAGGATTCTGAATTTGGAGTAGAGCTAACTATAATAACACAGTTGACTATGAGAGTCAAAAAAAGACATCTTTAATGGCGTACAAACTTTGACAAAATTCATCTATACCACACACTCATAAAAGCATTCTTAAGGAGATATTTCGAGAAATAAAAAGAAAATTTGATTCAGAAACATATGTAAATGTAAAAGATAATGGTGTCAAAAGTGTCAGAAAAACAAAAGTTCATTCAAACAATGATTAATTAAGCTTATAAAACATGTTATTAGTTAACTAAACCATAAAAATAGAATAAATGCATTATAAAAGTATAAACTGCAATCTAAAAAAAATGTGAGGTAATTTTAACTGCAGTTGGAAGACAATATAGTAAGACATAAAAAAAAAAATTAAAAAGCACATCCAGATGAGGGTAACTTTTTTTTCACAGAAAAAGTTTCTTAAAATACAAGGCTGGCCTTATATAGGTAACACATAGATAACCAAAAAAATTCTTGAAGTCACAATTTAACAGAAGAAATGACAAAGAAGAAAGAAAATGGAATACAAGAATCAGAAAATAAAAGCAAAAAAAAAAAAACGTAACAAGAAAAATAATAAAGATATTAACTAGAAAGCAGAAAAACACATCAGTAAGAAAAATGTAAAACTAGAAAAAATTGACAATTGAAATGACTATTCAAATCATAGGTGAAACTATATAAATATTTAATATATATAAATGTTACTAAGTATATGAAAATTTCTTTGTTCTCAATAATAATGAGACAAATGCAAATAGAAACAACTTCATTTGACAAAAAATAGAAGTAAAATAAAAAATAAATATCAATTTTTATTAAGGGTGTAAGTGGCAAAATGGCACTTCCATGAATTTTGTTAGGATTGAAAATTCATATAAAATTTGTACAAGGCAATTTAGTAGACTCTATTAAAATGTGAAATGTGTCTATTCTTTGTTGCCATAATTTCCTTTCTAGGAATCTTGTCTAGAGAAATATTTACACATGTGCATAATGATATAAGAAAGCAAGTTAGAGGAATCTACTGAGAAAGCCGTAATATTCTCCTTGGCCTAGATGGGATGGGTTTCTTCCTTACACAGGTCTCTGACGTCCCTTTCTTAGAACATTTACTTTAGAAAATTTGTAATTGTAAAATCTTTCTCTGCTCCTTTAAAATGTAAATCATCTACTACCCAGAGATGTCTTCTAAAGGACCTGGAAACCATCCCTTTTTAACGGAATCATGGAGAAAGATATTGCCTGTAGCTTTCTGTGTCTGTGGGAGGATAGGAGTTCGCCTTTGGTCCTGCTGATGTCCGCCGGTACTTTCTCACTAGCTCACCCCAGCGCTTAAAAATTCTCCAACCTTGTCTTTCTGTAGAATTGAGTTCAATCTCTCTTCTCTTTTGCAATAGTCTTAAATAATAGCTTTCCTGTCTATTTAGTTGATCTGGTTCAATTCATTTACAGAAAGAAAATACTTTTTCAAGAAAATAATTAATGTTGAAGGTAAAGGATTCTGAATTTGGAGTAGAGCTAACTATAATAACACAGTTGACTATGAGAGTCAAAAAAAGACATCTTTAACGGCATACAAACTTTGACAAAATTCATCTATATCACACACTCATAAAAGCATTCTTAAGGAGATATTTCGAGC
>NW_006494609.1:9934854-9936154 GCF_000325575.1 Pteropus alecto
AATAGAATAAGCATTATAAAAGTATAAACTGCAATCTAAAAAAAAGTGAGGTAATTTTAACTGCAGTTGGAAGACAATATAGTAAGACATAAAAAAAAAAAAAAGTTAAATAGCACATCCAGATGAGGGTAACTTTTTTTTCACAGAAAAAGTTTCTTAAAATACAAGGCTGGCCTTATATAGGTAACACATAGATAACCAAAAAAATTCTTGAAGTCACAATTTAACAGAAGAATGACAAAGAAAGAAAGAAAATGGAATACAAGAATCAGAAAACAAAAGCAAAAAAAAAACATAACAAGAAAAATAATAAAGATATTAACTAGAAAGCAGAAAAACACATCAGTAAGAAAAATGTAAAACTTGAAAAAATTGACAATTGAAATGAATATTCAAATCAGAGGTGAAACTATATAAATATTTAATATATATCTATTTAGTTGATCTGGTTCAATTCATTTACAGAAAGAAAATACTTTTTCAAGAAAATAATTAAAGTTGAAGGTAAAGGATTCTGAATTTGGAGTAGAGCTAACTATAATAACACAGTTGACTATGAGAGTCAAAAAAAGACATCTTTAATCTTTTATTAAGGGTATAAGTGGCAAAATGGCACTTTTATGAATTTTGTTAGGATTGAAAATTCATATAAAATATGGCGTACAAACTTTGACAAAATTCATCTATACCACACACTCATAAAAGCATTCTTAAGGAGATATTTTGAGAAATAAAAAGAAAATTTGATTCAGAAACATATGTAAATGTAAAAGATAATGGTGTCAAAAGTGTCAGAAAAACAAAAGTTCATTCAAACAATGATTAATTAAGCTTATAAAACATGTTATTAGTTAACTAAACCATAAAAATAGAATAAATGCATTATAAAAGTATAAACTGCAATCTAAAAAAAATGTGAGGTAATTTTAACTGCAGTTGGAAGACAATATAGTAAGACATAAAAAAAAAAATTAAAAAGCACATCCAGATGAGGGTAACTTTTTTTTCACAGAAAAAGTTTCTTAAAATACAAGGCTGGCCTTATATAGGTAACACATAGATAACCAAAAAAATTCTTGAAGTCACAATTTAACAGAAGAATGACAAAGAAAGAAAGAAAATGGAATACAAGAATCAGAAAACAAAAGCAAAAAAAAAACATAACAAGAAAAATAATAAAGATATTAACTAGAAAGCAGAAAAACACATCAGTAAGAAAAATGTAAAACTTGAAAAAATTGACAATTGAAATGAATATTCAAATCAGAGGTGAAACTATATAAATATTTAATATATATAA
>NW_006494609.1:9936181-9951807 GCF_000325575.1 Pteropus alecto
TGAAAATTTCTTGTTCTCAATAATAATGAGACAAATGCAAATAGAAACAACTTCATTTGACAAAAAATAGAAGTAAAATAAAAAATAAATATCAATTTTTATTAAGGGTGTAAGTGGCAAAATGGCACTTCCATGAATTTTGTTAGGATTGAAAATTCATATAAAATTTGTATAAGGCAATTTAGTAGACTCTATTAAAATGTGAAATGTGTCTATTCTTTGTTGCCATAATTTCCTTTCTAGGGATCTTGTCTAGAGAAATATTTACACATGTGCATAACGATATAAGTGATATAAAGTTTGTTATAGTGTAACAAAAAGTTATTAATGTGATATAAAGTTATTAAAGTGATATAAAGTTATTAAAGTGATATAAAGTATGTTATAGTGTAACAAAAAGTTATTAATAATGCATTATTTTATTTTTTGTTCATCCATAAAATGAGTAAGGGTACAGCTGTTATAAATGATGAATTGAATCTTTAGTTTGATATGAGGCGATATCTATATGATTGTTTTCTAAAAAGGAAGTTTTAGAACCATTTTTATATTCGGTTCTTATTGGGAAAAACGTTTGTATCTATACACACACAATTACATGCACACACACAGATACACAGACACACACATATAAATAGAGGGAAAAAAAATTTAAATCATAAATACCAAATAGCTGAGATTGATTAACTCCAGTGTGATTTATATGTTTAGGGAAGCATTAGGGGTAAGAGCAAAGATTAATTAGACTACAACTTTTTCTGCATCATTTAAATTATTTTGCAACATAAATGTACATGTGCTCTCCCTCAGATACAGAGAGCAAACTGATGTCAGACAGTTTTAAAGCTGTATTATGTTGTTTAGCACAGAAATTAAAATATCACATAGATGATTGCATTATGGGACGTTATTTCTAAATTACCAAATTGAAAATAAATTTTGAACTTGATCGTTCACGACTATTTCCATGATTGAAATAATTTTAAAAAATTATTTCTCTAAACCAGATTCATATAATTCTTAAAAAAATTTTGTTCTTTTAACTTAGACTTGCTTAATGTTAAACTGGAGTTTTAGTTAAGAGGATATTTTAGTGAATACATTTTTATGTTTATTTTCTTATTATTTTTTATTTCAAGGGAAAAAAAAACTTCCTCTCTGAGTGTTTCTTCCTTCAAACATGTTTTAAAAAACAGATAATTTTTTTTTTTTAATTTTGGACAAAACATTCTTCAGATTGTTCCCTTTGCCTACACACCCACAAACACACATAAATGATTATTTTTTTGTTTTAATTTAACTTCATTCAAAGAACAAAATTTGTGATCACCGAAGTTTTAAAAATCATAAAAAAATTTTTTTCCTCTTTAGCTTTGCTTTGCTAAGGAGGAAGTGTCTTATGGAATTTGAGAATGTGGGTTAAAATTCAAAAGCCCATATCCTTATGTTCTTGTTCTTAGCAATACTCTTGCCAATGGTGTCTGGAGCCTTGACAGTAGGAAGCAACCATTTATATTGTTAACCTTTCTGAAAAAAGAAACATTAAGTTCTTGCTTCAAAGGGGAGACTCTCCCTATTCACCATTAAACATTTTTTTTTTCTTTATTCAAAAAGCTTTAAGGTCTAATGTGCCCTCTTATTGCAGGCCTATGAGAATATAGTTCTATCTATTAACTCCCTCTGAAATAAACCAACTGCAAGATTATATACAGCCAGCCATTAACCACAGTCCAAGGAATTCCAAGGCACAAACTATGCAGTGACAAAATTACAGGTGTGTGGAGTAGATAAAAATTCAGTCCCAAGGGCTTCTTTTTCTACCTCTAAGAGAACCAGGTTGTTTTTTTAATTCCAAATTGTTTCTACATCTAGCAGAGGTATGATTGATGCCAAATACATATATTTTAAAATCACATTAAATAATATTGTGAAAAACATTTTTCAAGTATAAAAAATAGAAGTGGAAATCTTCTCTTCATTTTTTTTTCCTCATGTTTCCTAAGGGGAGCACTTCTTAGTGGTTTGGCATGAGGAATAACAGACTTCTTTCTATTCACAGATGGATGGACAGGTTGACAAAGTTACAGATTGAAAATAGTGTTCAGAACCCTGACATAGCTGAGGGATAGTGAAGGGCGAAGTTGTAAACTTAGTGGAAATCACCAATCTGAAATGTAGAACCAATAGGTCTTGGTGCATTCTGCATCTGGAACAAGCAGCCTAAAGGACTGCAGATTATTTATTTAAGAATCTAAAAAGCTTAAGAGAAAACATCCATCTATAGATATTGTCATTTTGTGTGGCTGCCAATGAAAAGCACTATTCATGCCTAATACTCCACTTAAATTCAGTAGACAATTTTGCCTATGCTGGCTGAGTTTCCAATCAATATTTATTGCTATACTCAAAATTATGAATGAATATTAAATATTACAACATTCGAGGAACTCTTTCAACATGTAAAAGAAAAAGTTAACATAGAAAGAGAATCTGGAAAAAACAAAATACAGAAGAAAGTTATAAATATTTAACACATAATTAATATTTTCAGACTAACAAAAGTATTTTGTACCTATCTTTTTAAAATTTAGAGAATGTTGTGTAAAAGGGTCAGAACAAATGAACAGGATATAGATTTTTGTGAAAGTAAAAATATAAATTCAATGAAAGTGTTAGAAGATAATTTAGAAAATCACCAGGCAGATAAAGGGAAAACTAAGAGTGGGAGAAAACTGAAAACAAAGAATATCCAGTGGTCCCAATATCTAACTAACATAAAACATTTTTAAAGAAAATAAAGAAAAGGAAAGGAAAGAGGCTATTAAAAAAAAAAAAAACCAATAATGTTTGGACATTTCCTAGAATTGAGAGCATGGGTTTGTAGATTATGAGTTATCACAGTGCCCAGCACAGTGAATGAAAAACATGTGTACACATAAACATCCAGCAAGGTAGACCATTGGCATAATTTAGAAGAGCAGGTATGGTAGCTTGTTTCTAAACACGGCCCTCAATGTACCATATCTTTCAGTTCTTACACGCTTGTATAATTAGTATACTATAGTTAGTATCCTCCTCTTCAATCTGAACTAATTCTTTAACAAATAGAACGTAGCAAATGATGCTGAAAGATTCACAAGGCTAGGTCACAGGAAACTATCTTGGTTCTGTCATAAATTGAGCAACTACCATGTGAAGATTCTGTGTCAATCAGATCCAGAAGCCTGGGAATCTCTAAAATATCTTTTAAATGCTGCATAGTTAGATTAAAGATGGGTTTCATTTCTACATTTGCTGACATATAAGTTGTTTATATCATGATAAATATTCCTAACCTTAAAATAAAATCTTTTTTTGTTCCCTGAAATATATTGACCTGAGAGAGTATTACTATAAATACCTTATTTCTAATAAAGACTTAATGAGACATAAGAAGAAAGATAATCTACACTTGCTGTGCAAAAATCATCATTGTCACGTGTATTATCTATTTTATCAATAGTTCCATTCAGTTTTAATCAATATATATAATTGGTTGAATTGAATTGAACTATGGAATATTCACTATGACTTATGCAGAGTCATGCCAATAATAAATGACTTACATGGCAAAGACGATACAGTAGGAGAGAGCCTTCTGAGTACGAGTCAAATGTTCTTCATTGAAAGAGAAACTGGCCTTCCCTCGAAAGATTTATTAGTGAGTTTTTGTGGGTCAGTCTTATGCATTGTGCTAGGTTAGAAACTATAGAATTTATCTTGAGAGTAAACTATGGTATTTGGCCTCACAGAATGTAAAGTGTGAGAGATAGATACAGAGGTATATGCTAAGTAAAATAATAGAGAGATGCACAGGATGCAATGACATCAAAACACATTGTGAGGTGGGGATTATCCCATTCCAGATGATCAAAGTGAAATTCAAGATGCCAAATGACTTATGCAGAGTCATGCCAATAATAAATGACTTACACGGCAAAGACGATACAGGAGGAGAGAGCCTTCTGAGTACAAGTCAAATGTTCTTCATTGAAAGAGAAACTGGCCTTCCCTCGAAAGATTTATTAGTGAGTTTTTGTGGGTCAGATAATATTTTAGGAAAATCAAGTAACTGGAATAGAAATTTTGCCACCTCGAACTCTTTGAGCATAGCTTCTTTATATTTCTTTACCATTATTTTTGTTTCTCCATACATTAGCTGTAGTGGAGGAAAAGAAGGCCATTTACAGAAACCATATTTCTAAATGCTAGAGACATTTCCTCACCCTCATTTCTACACATCAACTTACATCAGGCTGGGAGATAGGAAACAAATGCAGGCAATACCTCGTTCATGGTCCAAGTCATATTCTAACTGGTCCAAAGCCTTAGGTCCAATGCACACTGCCTGATCTGAGTTGTGCTCTTGTGTTCTCATAATGACGGTCAGTGATGCTTCTATTATTGAAAGAAAAACATTTTGCAAGAATAGCTGACGTAAGTAAAAAGACATAGTATCTTAGCACATGTTTCCCTAAATCTTCTTACCTTGGTTATTTGATGCACGTTTGGTTTTCATTTCCTTTTGTGTTTATCTATCCTTCTATCCCCTAAGGCTCTTTGTTGAAAGACTTCACCAAAGAAGCTTACGGTAAGGTTGCTAAATAACAAATGGTGATGAAAGTATTTGGTTTCCTTGGGAATAAAAATAAGTCCAATTTCACTTTTAGATTTAATACTTTTATTATGAAACAAAATTTACTTACTGAATTTGGAACAAATTCAAAGCAAAGGATCCCCTTATTCTTTTTCCTGAAGCATCCGGTAACCAGAAGTCCAATATCCAAGAAACACAATGATGACCCTTCTCTCTGGGATTCATATCTAAATTAGCTTCAATAGACACAGAGCGATGCATGTCTCAAACCTCCATTAATTTCAAAGTGAACCCAGTGGACCATAGAGAATAAAAATAAATTATGTAGTATGTGGTAATTCCACCTAGGACAATTTTCAGGGTCTGACACTGGATATGGGAACACTTGAACAGCAAATCCTAAATAATAGATCTTAAATACCAACAGCTGGAAAGCTCCAAAACCATACTTGGATTTTCTTAAAATCATCTACAGCGTGAAAATAAATGATAGAGAATTATGTTCTCTCTGGGAAAAGTGAAACAAAATAATTGTATGTAAAATATGAAGACACTTTTGCTTAAAATCTTCCTGAAACCCCTTTTCTGCTTCTGTAGAACATGATTAAGAGATTTAGTCAGTATTATGATGGATTAGCTTATTTCAGTCAGTTCTCGTTCCCCCAGCAGGCCACCCTTGAGTGGTTACATAAACTTATATTTAAATCAATAGAAGTTTGAATTGTTTATACTGGAGATATTTGCTCTTGTAATCGTGTTCTTATTTGCCTAGGAGATATCTAAAGTGTCATATCTTAGTGGGAGGTAAATATGGTTTATTGTCCTGTCAGAGACTGGAAACGTGTTAAAATATAAGCTTCTTGGGTCTGCTATTCATTGAGTGTTTGTGGGAAATGTTAATTGGATAAAAACTGGTATTATCAAAACTCAGGGACCTAAGAGGACCTCTGCAATTTATAGATATGTCCATTTCAATGAAGAACTGACCTACAATTTTTTTAAAAAAATTATGGAAAGCTATCGTTTCAGATACCACGAGATTTGTGAAGAAGTATAAACCTGTTCCCTGTCACCAAGAACTTACCATCTTTATGAGGAGACAACACATGAAATCGAGTAATAAGTAACAGGAAAAAATACTATGCTGTAGTGCATATTACAAGTACAGCAAAACATGGGAGAAAGTCAAGTTTTTATAGACTTAGTTGTATGAAAAGTCTTAGGACATCAGTGGAGTCTCAAGAGGTACTTTGGGGGATAAATAAAATTGTCACCAAAGAGTGAGGAGGCCAGGAGTGTTTCAAGATGTGAATCGAGCAATGGCAAAGAGGTGCAAGGAGTAAGATACATGAGGGAATTTTAGTTCCGAGAAGCAAAGGGTGAACTTGAACAGCTGGGTTTTTCATTTTGTGGGATCTTGAAATCCAGACTTAGTAATCAATCTATATTCCTAGGTACCAGTAAGCAGCAACACTTTCTTGATCTCTTCTTGCTTTCCAATCAAAGGGTTATGACTTTTATCTCATTTTAATTTTTTCATTTTCCTGAGTATAGAAGATGTTCAGAATCTTTTCTCATTTGACTGGCAACTTGGTTTTATGCTTCTGTGAATTTCCTTCTCATATCTTTTTTCCCATGATGTTGTTTGCTTCTTCACAAATTTTAGTAGCTCTTTATATATTCTAGATATAAATGTGAAGATATATATTTTAAGCGTCTAATGTCAAAATATTATTATTCTTTTACTCAAATTTACTTTTGCATTTTTATATCCTAAACTTTCTTCACCAAACCCATATCTTAAAGATATTACTCTGTATTTTCTTCTAACACATTAACAATTTTATTTTCTACATTTATGTAATTAGTACAGCTAAAATTTAAAATTTATTTTGTGTATGGGTGTGAGATGATCAGATTTTATTCCTTTTCTATATGGAAAGTCAATTGCTTCAACATAATTTATTTTAAAAATCCACTCTTCATCAGTAATTCATGATATCAATTGTTAAAGATCCTGAGTTTTTCTATATGTGGCTCCAATTCTGTCTTGTCAATTAGTATATTTGTGTCTTTGTGCTCCACTACAGCTTTTTAAATAGGTATATGTTTATAATAAGCTTAGACAGCTGAAAGAAAAAGTCTCATTCTATTATTGCAGTTATTTAAATTGCCTATTTTTCTCTTTTCCTACTTCTTTATTCTGTCATACGAATTTTAAGATAAGCATGTAAAAATTTTTTGTGAAAATGTTATTTTCATTTAAATTGCACTGCATTTCTTAATTTATTCGGGTAGATAGAACACATTTCATACCTAAGTCAAATATTTATTTTGGTCTTCCTTTATGCTTATATTTATAATAAATCAAAAAAGATATTGTAATTTCTTACAGTTTATTTTTTTCTTAAATGATTTATTTTTATTCTTGTGATTGGTTAGTATTAAATTTGAAGTGTGCTGTTGATCATGTTTGTGTGGGAGGTGGAGGATGTATAGTTGTAGCTGAAAGAAAAAATGAGAGAAAGAATATTTTTTCTTATTTCTCATCTACTAAAACCTTTCATTGGGACTATTACTCTGTTTCTTTATATCTATTATAAATAATTGTATTTATTTTCAATCTTGTTTTGTTTTTGTTTGTTGTATTTTGTGTATTTTCTTTTTGCATGGTTTACAACATCCAATGAAATCTATAAAGAAATGTCTATGACAGGGATTTTTATCTTGTACTATATAAAAGAGAATAATTCCAACTTTCTGATCATTAAAGGTAATGTAAGTTTTTGACAGATAGCATTGTTAAGTAAACAAGGCCTTAGTATTAATTTGTTTTAAATTTTTGGTTATAAGTGTAAATTTAATTTTAACCGTTATTTTTTATAATTATAATTATACATTTTTATCCTTTGTATTACTAATATAAAGAACTTAGTTGATAGCTTTCCTTATTTTAAGCCACCCTTTATATTATATTCTTGAGATAATTATGATTTGTTGGAATACATAATTATTTTTTAAACATTGCTGGATACAAATTATGAATATAATTTTTGGCAACTATATTTTTAGATGAGATTAGCCTTTAAATTCTTATTTTCATACTGTGCCTGTCTAGTTTTAGAATCAACGTTCACCAAGTTTTATCAATTGAATTGTCGTGTTTCTATTTTACTTACTCTGTATAACCTTGGGGTTATCATTCTCTAAATAACTGATTTAAAAACATATAAAATAATTTTTTTTATGGAAAAGAGAAGTAGAATTAATGGGTAATAATGTCTTGTTTTTAATATTTATTTGCAAGTTTTAAATGAAGAATGAAATTGGGGGCAGCCTTAATTTTTCTTTTTATTTCCTTCTTATTGAAATTTTTAAATAAACTTTGCTAAATTTGTTTTACTTATGAGTAATTCCTGTTTATATAAAAGAGCTCATTGCCTATATTGCCTGTTATTCCCTATATTTTCAATGCTCTATTATTATTTATGTAATTGTTATTCATGGTAAGTAGCTGACAAAAATATGTTCGTTATATTTTTCTTTAGTTTCTATTTAATTTTTCTTTGATATCCTTATATTTGCTTTTAGGACATGTAGGATTTTCTTTTCTTCTTTTGAGGGATTAAATCTTTGATCCATCATTTATTTTTATATGAGGACTGAGGAAAGAATCTAAAAATATTTTTTTTTTTACCAAACGATTGGTTAGTTTTGCAAAAGGGATAGTCATTTACTCTTATACCATTTAATGAGCATTGTTCTTTTCCCAACTGTATCTGGCAAGTTAGGTAAATGTATGCTGAGTAACCAACACCGGAAAATCAGTATGACCTAAAACAAGGGTTTATTTCTCTCTGACATTTTATGTCTACTATTTTCCTTTTTCTACTCCAGGATCCAGTTTGAGATATCACATATTATGTATTCATTATGCCTCCTTATTATCCCCTCCTCCAATTTTTCACAGTCATTTCTCATTTTTCTTGACTTTGTTTTGCAGAGCACTGGTCAGGTGTTTTTTTAGAATATTCTTACTTCGAGCTTATCTGATGCTTTCTTGTAATTGTATTGGGGTTAAGATTTGGGGGAAGAATATCACAGAGATAGATTGCCTTCTCATTTCATCATATCAGGGGTAACTGAAATCAACATGACAAGTTTCTCCACTATAAAGTTGTGTATTTTTCCTTACCATTCTTTGGAAACAAATCAGTAAGTAGCTTATACTCAGTAGCAGTTGAATTAAGCTCACCTCTTTGAGGGGGAGATTATTTATATTGGTTACTTGGAATTTATGTAAGTTATTTGAAAATTTTTGTAAGAATACTTTTTCTCATTTTTTAATTATTCAATAACATATCACTATAGACTCGTGAATGTTTATGTAAGATTCTTTTTTTCATTTTTTTGTGTTATATATTTTAGGTTTTATCAATGTTATAGCAGTTCTTTCACTTTGTATTGAAGTAATAAAAAAGGTGGGAAAGGAAATCCCCCTTAGGCATATCTAACTACTTGAAAAATTAGAAAAATTATCTGTAGCACTTTGATCACTTTCTAAGTTTCTTTTATGATGTTTTAAATATTCTATAAGTTTAATTTTACTTCCCTCATATCCATTTTAAAGTTCTCAAATAATACACAAAATATATATTTTGTGTCATTTACCACAGATTTTTATATTTTGGATTTCCTCTTTTCCTGTATAGTTTCTTAATGTAGTAAGAAATGTATGGACACACTCACATGCTCTTATCCAACAAATGTGTATGCCATAATGTCTCTATCCAGAGACACTAATTGCCAGGCAGACTGGTATATTCTGGTGACAGGCAGGTTATCTTTCCCTCAAGAGTTATGTGATTTACCACATTTGTGTTGACATGTTTTCCCAAAGATAATATCATATCACAGTGATTTGCTCTGTTTTAGTATTACCTGCCAGGCAGGTAATATCCTTTCTTGACAGTAATTTGCCTTGAGGAATTTCAGTGTTCTCTGCTTTGAAATTCCTTTCATCTGTCATCATAGCCATATTGTTCCTTTAATTAAATTTTTCTTAAGTTTGAACAATGCTTTAGCTTATTTCTCATGGAGACATTCAAATTAGTTCTCTTCTTCTCTTCCCACCCTTTAGCTTTCTTGAAGCTGAGTGGAAGTTCTGGGGTTACTTTGTTCAGTAGAGTTAGTATATGTAGATCTGTGAAGGCATGACCATCCTCTGGTATTTCTCATTATAATGATTTTATTATTGAGGCTTCCCTTCTATGGTATTACTAAAAATATGTTTGTTTATTAGTCAAAAACTTTCATTTTCACATCAGAGGGGAAAAGAAGTATAAATTGTTGTGAAAACTTATCTTACATCATTTAGGCAAGAAAAATATTAGTTTCAAGAGAAAGAAGCAGAGACTACGTACCTGCCACAAGTTGGAGACTTTGCCATTGAAGACATGATAAAATATAGCACCTGGACCTTCTCCAACCAAGGAGTAATCATTCTCCCTGTTCTAGTATAGAATCATGTATTAAACAGGAACTATACATTTTTTTTTTATTCTACCATGGTTACTTCACAAATTTAGAAGAAATGTAACAACATCCAACTGGTCTGGGGTTCATAGAACATTTCTGGAGAAAACCTGTCCTGTTCAGTTACAGAGAAACATAATTTGTTAGTTGGGATCAGTTTTAATCATTTTATGCAAGATGAAGAAAAGATACAAGATAGTCAAGAGTAATGGGCTTTATTTAAAGCTCTGGATGATGCTGTAACTCATATGCACATTGAAGACTTAATGTGAAGAGGAAGAAAAAGTCCGTACCCCCAATCTATTTCTTGTTGCTGATTGTAAAGAGTTTAAACTTACAAAGGCCAAAATAACATATAGTAGTGTAAATTGGATAAAGACTACTTCATTCTGACCCTGTCCATCTTTATAATGGTTTATATGTGCCAAGGAAACCATTTAGAGAACATATTCTTCTGCTGATTCTGAAGTAGTATATCTAAATCTATTTAAAAGTCTAAGTTGCATAACAGATAACATTACAACACTTAAATGGAGTAGCTGTGTTACCTTCGACAAATCACTTCATATCTCTGGTCTACGATCTATAAGATCCCTTCCAATTCTAAATTACCAATGACTCTAAGACAATGCTATTTGATAGGTGGTTCCAGAACCAGCAGCATCAACATCAGCTGGGAGCTGGTTAGAAATGAATATTCTTAGATTCCATTTCAGACTCACTGAATCAAAATCTCTGGAGTTGGGTGTAGAGGGACCTATTTTAAGAAGTGCTCCAAGTAATTCTTATAAATACTCAAGTGGATAAACACTGCTCAAAGATGTTTGGTGACGGGTAGAAATAAGTAGAAAACACGTATGCCTAGGCTATGGGGAGTGGAGTAATGGAAAGTTCTACTGGGAGATGGAGTTTTACTCTGTGTTTGGAAGCGAACATCAGATAGTTCTTGTTATGACGAAATACATTTTGGTCAAATCGAAACAAAAGCAGACCATAGTGGTTGTGCATTTCATGGAACTCTTTTCCTTAATCTTTTGACAGTAGTGATGTCACTAGAGTGCAGTCTTCACCCTGACACTAGAAGGACCAAGAAAAGTATAAAGCCCTGCTAATAAAATCTTGCCAAACAATATATGCTCACACACTCACGGTTCACTTTTCCCCTCCATGACACTCTGGAGGCTGGTGCTTCTGCTATGAACTTGCCGAGTTTTTCTGCTCCCCAAATGAATGAAAGTCCATTTTCCTTTATGACACCCAAGATCATACTACAGACTGTATAACACTCCCAATTCTCTAACCTCTGCACAGGCCCCTGCAAGGAAAAGACTCTATCGTTATAATAATACTCACTCTTCTATTACACAAGAAAAACTCGTGATTCAAACAATACTTTCCCTTGGCACGTGTAATATAAGCTTTATTATACCTTTATTATACCTTTATTATGACCCTATTAAAACAACAATGAAGAGAGAAGGAAATCGACCAGGAAAACACACCAGGAACAAAATAAAAAATGATGTCCTCCATAAGACAAAGGGATGGGACTGTCCAGGCAAGGAGAACTGATGACCAGCAAGTATATTCAGCACAGCTGAAACCAAGTGGAAGGTCCACAATCATGACACTTTTTAGTATGTTTTTTTATAGAAAATGTTTACTCGATCAGCAATTGCAGAGTTTAACTTTAGCAATAACAGAAATAACATCTGAAATTTTTAAGGTGGCCAAAGTAACAAAGCATTACTCCTATAAGAAGCTCACAATAAATTTTTATTAACTATATGAATCAATGAATGATCTAACAAGGGCAATTAAGCTTTGTCAAATACAAAAAGCAATACAGAGGAATGAGACTTTGTCCCAATTATTCAAGAAAGATTACTTTTATTTTCTCCTTTGATTATTGAGACAAAGTGGTTTTGAGAGGAGTAAAGGGCTTCAATGTTCTCAATGGGAAGGTGGTATATCATCATTGTAAAGAGTTAAGGCTCTGGCGTCACACTGCTTGTGTTCACATCTCAGCTTTACGATTTGCTAGACAGAAGTTTTAATTGCAATGTCTATAAAAGGGGAACAAAAAATTGTCCCTGTGTTATGTATTTGTTTTGTATACTAAATAAGTTAATGGGTAAACATAATTTGATAACATGCTTTGTAAGAGCTCACATAATTGATTATTAACTCATTATCATTGTCATTATTAAAGGTTTTATGTTGCTATGTAATTTTAGAATGATGCATTTGTGTGAGACAGATGACAAATACTGCTTGTTTCTCTTTTAGCTAATGCTTCAATGGCTGACCAGAGATAAGGGGGAAAAGTTTCAGGGAAGATACCTTGGCCAGACCTTATCGCTTACATGACAGTGAGCAGGCACTAAATATATGAGGAGTTAAAACTTCAGCAATGCTAAAACTGGTGACTTTGAACTGTAATCAAGTTTCTCCCCCACTCCCAGTAGTCAAAACTTTCCTCATTCACATCCACACAAATAAAAATTTTATGATGTTTCGGCTAAGAATAAGGGGTCAAAAGACAGAAGTCATGATCACAGAATATAGAGTCTTCAGATTAAAGAGAAAATGCATATCATAAAGAGGCAGCTAGTGGATTCCTACAGTACAACCAGGATCGTATGAAAGCTAGAGCTTCTGGACTGAGCAAGCAATCAAAAAGGAAGACAGGATGGAAAGAAAGAAGAAAGGAAGGAAGGAAGGAACGATGAAAAAAGAAAAATTCTGGACTAAAAAGTAAATAGTACCAGGCAGTTTTCAGAGTACGTAAGAGAAAAGCAACTTCTTAACAATACTATTGATAAAAACATGGTACTTAGAACTTTTGATTACATATGAAAGGAAAGGCTTACATTTTTTTCTGAAGAAAAGTAATCAAGATTCTGATACAAAGGTGACATTTCAGAACAGATCGGTGTGAGACACAGAGTCAGAAAGAGAAAAGGAAATCAGATATTGAACAAAAGAGAAAACTGGACTAAAACCGGCAATTTTCAAAATTCAATTATTTCCTGAGAAATAAATTTGGAATTATTGTCAAAATAGTTTCTCATGCCTGGGTTTTATATAAAATTGTTGTTATGGTAGTTTGTAACAAGTATAAAATAACTCTATACTACTCTTTCCTTGATGTAGATTCATCCATTCCTTACCAATTTTCATTTGTGTGAGCCATTCTATATTAAAGATTTTATAGGTGTATATCTTGATAGTATAGATTCTGTCTGATGAGGCAAGAGTGAGCTAACTAGAGAAGATAGAATCTACTAGAAACAACTGAAGTTAATACTGTCTTAGGCTTATTTCTGACTTTTTTCTTTCCTACGTATCATATTCCTCTGGGAGACTTTCACCTGTTGATCACAATTAACATGTCCTTTTCTCGGCAGACCTCTAATCCCACTGCATAGAAATAGTCATAAGATCAAGAATCAGGTTTGCCGATACTGGGAAATATACCCTAACTGCTGTCTCAAGATATTCTTTGATAATTCATGATTAATAGTCAAAATAGTACCCAATATTTTGTGCCATACCTTATGCTTCATAGAAATTATCACTATTTAATTCTAGCATACATTATTTGTTTTAGGTGTTCTTATTATTCCTTTATTATTGGTGAATACACTGAGGTAAATATAGATTAAATAAATTGCTTAAGGTCAAAATGCTGCAAGAGGAAGAGTTGAGTCTCTAAAATACACTTGGCATACATTGTTTAAAAGTATGTCAAAATTTAGTTCAATGTATAAGTTGCTTTCCTAAATTTTTAAAATTTATCTTAATAGCTTTTAAAAAATAGACACATTCATAATATAAAATAATTTTAGTGTGTATATGTGTATATATATGTATATGATATCACTGCAGATTTTTTCTTAAACATAATTTGGATGACTCACAGTAAATTAAAGGATAAAAAACATTGTACCCATTAAATTAAAAAAAAAAACCTCAAATGCGCATTCATCATCTCTAATTCTGGTAAACGAATTAAAGAAAATTAAGCATCACTTGGAATTCTTCAGCGTTAACGTTTATCCTTAATTCTTCATTACAGAAATATTTTTCAGCATAGATCATAGATAATGTCTACTCTTGTCTCAAGTGGGTGTACTATCCTGTTTCAGAAGTGTTCACTCTGCTTCATATATTTAGGCCAAATGAAAAACATTACTGTTCAACTGCTTAAAACCCTTATAATGATTTTATCAAAAACACAAAATGTGATTTAAGTTAGAGTGGCCAGATTAGAAAATAACAATAAAGGACACATAGTTAAATTTGAATTTTAGATAAATGATATATATATTTTTTAAGTATAGGTATAGACTGTGTAATATTTCTGGGGACACACATATAAAAAGTTATTCGTTGCTTGTCTAAAATCCAAATTTAACTAAACACTCTGTATTTTGTTTGGCAACCATAACATTAGTACCCAAATAAATCACATAATTCATAAAGTTTTTGAAGCTAGGTCAAATTTGAGTCATCTCAAGTAATAAAATTAGCCTTTGATGAAATTAATAATACAACAGGTAAACATGTTGACTGTGGACTACCCCTTTTCATACTGCAGTTTAATTAGCTGCTCAGATGTTTCCCCATGCGCTTCTTTTTCCATGTTTTTTTTTTTTTAAATAATATTCTCAGATTATCATATTTAATGTGGTGACACTGGGACATTTTTATTTCATGTTTAGAAAGGGAAATACTCTGATGAATAATTAAATTTAGGATGCATAATTTTTTTAAATGCCTTAAGATAAGATACCATTGTACTGTGTTTTGCTTTAGTATTCAAAGGGTGGAGAAGTCAGCTTTCCTTACTCAAATCCTATTCAGATAAAATGTACAAAAGGCAAGTCAAAAGTCTCTATTTTGTCCCACCCAGCAAATTCTGTTTAGATAACCCCATATTTATTTTTTGCAAGATAATTTAAGAGTATGGAAGAGAATCAACCAAAAAAAGACCTTATTGAAATATCAATATCTGAAATACAAAGCAAATGATTACGTTTCTAGAACTATTGTCATGTGTAAAAGAAACTTATTTTATACTTTGTATATCTAATGATAAAGTTTCTTAATGTATTTTTTTCTGACAAGTTAAAATGAAAATAATGTTAATACAGCAGCTAGAATCAAAGTTTAAAAACACATTTAGTATTTGTTTCAACATCCAAAATGCCTAGCTTGGGCTCATGCTGATAATAATAACTATTTACACAGTTCTTATTTTATGCCAGCCTTTTCTATAATTGCGCTATAAGAGTTATCCTTTTAATTGCATCAACACTATGAAGCAGGTAGTAATATTATCCCCATTTTATTGATTAGGATACTTACCTAAAGTCATATAGATAATAAGTAGCAGAACTTCTTAAAAATATTTTCCTAAGTAAAGAAAACTATCTGACCCCTATAAAAT
>NW_006494609.1:9951840-9969218 GCF_000325575.1 Pteropus alecto
ATGCCTTTCCCATCTTTTGATTGATTAGTCCCAAACCCAATAAGTACACAAAAATAATTAGTTTTTATAACAATCCAAAAAATTGTCCTATGGAAATAAAGTAGATTACAGAAGCTAAACACAGCCAACAAGATCTTATGTTCTATTTGCCTGTAAAGAATTAATGTTAAATTTCTGTATAGTGGTTCTTAATTTTGGCTGCCCTTGAAACCTCCTAAGAAGCTTTTCAAAATAGTGCTGTCTGGATCCCCTGCTAGAGATCATGATTTAATTGACCTGTGTTATGGCCTGGGTATCATGATTTTTTTAAGACCTCTAATTGTTGGGAAAATAAATGCAACACTGCCAATATATGCAGCATTTAAATAGGCTAAGCAAGTGATAAACCTTAATGCAGCTGATTACAGCAGTCTTTGAAGGTGTCTGAATAACATCCAAATTGATCCTCTCAGCTCTTGCAGCTAGTATATATAAACTATTCCTGAAAATACTTTACTCTGAACAGACATATATCCTAGCTCCTCACTGGAATACAGAACTAGAAGAGTAGGTTTTATCTATTCCCAGAAGAAGGTTAAAGGAAGAGAGAAGGGCATTGTAAAATATATGGAGGTACAAATAAAGTTGTTTTAAATCCTAATATACCACCAACAATGACGATAATAATAATAAAGTGGGAAGACATATCCTCAAAGACCAACTTTTCAGAAGACTGCTTGGCTTCTCTGT
This sequence comes from Pteropus alecto, assembly GCF_000325575.1. NCBI lineage: Eukaryota > Metazoa > Chordata > Mammalia > Chiroptera > Pteropodidae > Pteropus > Pteropus alecto. The sequence continues at coordinate 9,952,570 of NW_006494609.1, forward strand.
GTCTAAGGAAAATAATGTAGTAATTCTTATCTCCCCCCCAACCCCAATTTCCTAGCTCCAAATCATCATAGCAATTGGTATTCTTCTGAGAAAAGCAAACATATCCAGGCATAAAGCCTTTAGGCCCTTGAGGTTCCCAGAAAGTAAATTAATCCACATGGTAGATTAGAAATATAAAGAGAAAAGTGTGTGTAGGGGGGTGACTCTTAGTGGTGGCAGAATAGCAACTTGGTGCTTAAGAATGTGTAAGTGGTCTTGGCAACAGGGGTTTGCTGTGAGCTTTGAGCCCTCCTGGGTTTGCTGGCTGTGGGAGTCCTACTTAGGAGCACAGCAGAGCAACCCATCATGGCCGCAACAAGCTACTTAATCTGGTCCTGCTAATAACAGCCAATTAAATTTGCATTATGCAATGATTTCCAGAATTGAAGGTAGGTGTGCATTTAATTATGGATTGTTTGAAAACATTAAAGATTTTGAATCAAGGGCTAGAAGCATTATCTTCAGTGCGTGCTTAGTTCTGATATTTCCAAAATTGTTCCCAGTATCTAAACTAGCAAATCAATGAGAAATGGAGTCAAATGGTTATGTAATTTTAATATAGAAGATTAGAGTTATATGTTTATATTATTTCTTCCTCTAGACATTCCATTATTTCTGGTTAATTTTAATCAAAATACTAAATGGCCTTTTATCTCTATTTTTTTTTTTTCCTGCACTGATTCGAACTACCTAACATTTGTTTGAATTTAGATTTAATAAATGCCTTCTTCTCAACCCCTGCAGCTAAGCGTTTGAACTAGTGGGTTGGTAATGAAGATATAAAAAGATAAAGAGCAAAGTGGAAAATCGGAATTACATATATTAGGTCTGCAGTGTCTGAAGATGTCTGTAATGCTTTGATTTCACTCTAGCGGCCTCTGGAAGTCTAAGATGAATAAATATCAAACAATTTAAATCATAGTCTAAGATCACAGGGGAAGAAGCCTAATTTTGCCCTAAGTCTTAATGTAAACACAATTTCCAACCAACAGAAGTAAAAGAACCATTGCTTTCCAAAGGCACATTTTGGAATTCCTTTGCTTACTTATTTTTGTTTGTTTGTTTGATTATTAGTATTGTTCTGTTATATAAGGTTCTATCTTTAGATGCATATGAGTAATAGTAAAGTATGTTTCTCTGTATATGTGTAATAGAAGACTTTTTGTTGATAAAGTAGATTTTGGTGAAAATTAGTGTCAGCCTATAGAACGGGTTCTCAAACTCCAGCATAATCAGAAACCCCTGATAGCTGGACTCCATCCCCACAGTTTCTAACTCAGTAGGTCTGGGGAAGGACTCAAGAATTTACATTTGTAATAAGTTCCTAGGTTACGTGGATGTTGTTGGGCCAGAGGCCACACTTGGAACCACAAATATATTAGCACTAATAAAACGGTAACAGTGAGTAGCATAATACAGAAAGGTATGGCCAATTTAGTCAGGAACTGAAGTCTCATTTGATTCACTCTAAAAATGTGATTCCGTATGAAGAAGCATGTTTATGGTTTCCTTCAGCAGGGACTTCAAATTCGGTAGTGTCCAACACATGAGAAAATGTTCTGAGATAGTACCAAATTTCTAACATCCTGTCTAAATTACAATGAATATATCTTCCCACTTTGCTTTTATTATTATTATTACTATTATATCTACATCTTCATGAGGAACAACTAAGGTAACATTTTGATGAGGTTCTAGAAGGTGAGTTTAGTGTTAGTTTTCATGCATCTTTTCCTAAATTCCTAAATCTCAGTGTCACTGGGTCACATTAGACATGGCGTCTAACCCCAAAGATGGTTTTGATGATCCCAGTGTTGAGCATAGCAAACTTTCATCACAGTTCTTAAAATCACATTTTGGGAGCAAATCCAGATTCCTAAACAAAGCCCTTGTGGAACTAGAGGTATAAATGACCATACAGGCCACGGCCTGAGAGGAATGTGGAACCACAAATCGTTATATTCCTGACAACGACAGATTCATGGAGGAAGCTAGCTATGGCACATCAAATGGGGAAACAAATGGAATAACAATTCCTTCGTTTGGGGCAGATGGGTACCAGGGTTTTTATGGTTTGTTTCATTTTAATAAACCAATCAACTTTTTTTCAGATACTTATGCATTCTTCACACATTTGCATTTCAAATTCCTGACCAGCCCAGTTTTTACTTTAACAAATCTTTGGCTATCTTGGTCCTTCTGAAGATGACAACTGCAAATCATGGATCACAGAGGTTATATAACGTCTGCGGAGATAGGCTAATCTAATTTTGTCATTTTTCAAATGAATATATTTAGGTGGAGATGGTTGAAAATCACATAGCTGGTTAGTGACACAGGTGATATAGGAGTGCTGAATTGTAATTCCCTGCATGGTACACTTTCTCTTAACAGAGCTTCTTAAGAAATTCTGTTATTCTAAAAGATGTCTGTCAAATCTAGCTTTATTTCAAACTCTAGATGTTGAAAATTAATCTACTTGTTATGTACATTACATTATGTATAGAGATCTAATTCCTAGAGGAACAGGACCAATGAGATATATAGATATACACATAGATATACTGTAGATGTCTATATAGAGATTTATTTTATGGAACTGGCTCATGTGATTGCAGTGGCCAGCAAGTCTGAAATCTATATGGCAGACCAGAAGCCTGGAAATTCAGGTAAGTGTTGAGAAAGTCCTAAGAAGTTGAGATAGAGATCTTCGTTTAACAGATTAAGAACTGAGCGTTAAATTATGTAAAGAATCCAAAGCCCTGCAGTTTGTAACATGCAAAGACAGGATTTAAACCTCTACTAGCTAGCCGTTTATATTTATTCATCCACTTAGAGTTCTGCTAGAACTAAATAAACTATGTTTTATTTATCTGTTTATCCCCAACTCTAAGTGAAATACATGGCACATAAAAATTACTTGATGAAACTTGAGTGATTAAATAAATAGATAAGTAAAGTAATTTTTTTCTAAATTTGTCTTTTATAGTAGATTTGTAGAGACATACAAAGTGTGAAACCTCAAAAAGATAACGACATTTATTTTCAGTACTCTCATGCATCTTATATCAAGATTTCCTCCAGAGGTTAGCAGCTTTTAACCTTTGACATCAGGTTAACATGTTACTATTTACTTATTGTGAAGAATGGAAAGGTTATCATGGCATTTGAGAGGAAAAGTCGTCGAAAAGAATACATCTGTGAAATACAATAGTAGGAAGAGATATCCAACACAGTGCTGTACATATATATATATATATATCTGCATATAATTAACATTTATAAAATTCATAAAAATCCATAAAAGCTCACATAAAACTTTAGGCAGGTAATTAGAAGGATGAACTGACTAATGTGTATCTTAATCATTTATAATAGGTTGGCCTTTTTTTTTTTTTTTTGCCTGCTTTGCAACCTTGTACAGACAAAACTTCACAAGTTTAATGTCATGTCCAGTTTCTTGGGGGTGGGGCGGTGATGGGGGGAAGACATAAAGACTTCTATGAGTATGATCAAGTGAACAAATTTTCTTTCAAACATAATAAATCTAGGCCATAAAATCTGAAGTCTTATATGCTGTCAGAATTCCAAGTTCATAGTGAATATAAAATGATTATAGTACAGAGCATGTCTATTAGTTTATGCTACCAAAATTTAAGTAATATGTCACTTATCTTATGTCATTTCTAGTCAGCAACCTTTATAGTACATTTAAGAATCTATTATGTTAATATTCTATGGACCAGTAAAAGCAGTTAAAGTTTTCTTAAATGTGCTAAGAAACAAAGAAATTTTTTGAAATTCCTAAACTTGATTTTTGGCCTTCCCAGGTATTTCTACAAAAGTTACAGATAATATTTGAAGACTCTTTATAGATGAGTATAAAATATTTTATGTGAAGTTAAATTTTTATTGAGCAGATTTTTAAAAAAACTAGCATCAAGATTTTTATAAAATATTTTTAAAATATGGGCCAAATATTTTATTGTTATTTACTAATGAGGAAAACACTAAGATGCCATAGCTGTTTCTAAGAGGATCCTCAAAACACACAAAAATATAGGCAATCAGGATTTGTGACAATGAATTTATAACTAGATTCATCCTTAGTCAATATCTATAGGGCAATATTCAGCTAAATTCCACCAGACAGAACTTTTGCATTTCTATGTTCTGGAATTATTTGCATTATCATCAGATTTGTACATCTTGCTGAACTGCAAGTAGCTTAAGGACAATGGGAAATGAAATGTATCATAAAAGGTAAGCTTCACAGGATAGAAAATTCCAATTTTTTTTGTCTATTTGGAAATCTTTTACAATACGCCCTGATACTTGAGCAACAGATCTTGGAGAAGGTCTCTGATAAACAGTTTGTAGGTAGTTGAGTCTCTGTGGGATATGGGATATGGGATGGTATCAAGGTTCCAGAGAGGAAGTGAGGCTACTTTGCATAGGACAAGCAAAGGACTGTATATGGCTTCTGAAATGAAGTGTGTGCTATAGAAAGAAGAGGGGCAGGTAAATGTGGGAAGTTTTAATGCTCACGTGCACCTCTCCCCAACTTTTCCGAAGTCTGAGCTTCAGTAAAGTAACCCAAATGACAGAGTGCTTTGTGTGATTGAATTTTTAATGAAAGTTGAAAAAAAGTTCACGATTGTGTTGTAGTGAAGGATCAGCATGTGAGAGTTTAGGAGCAGAAGGGACTTGTCACGTCACAAACTAGAGCACAATCTAGAGGAGACTTAAGGCTTACGCACGGCATTGTGGAATCAGAGCTGTGAGGCAATTCTATTGAAATCCAAAGGTTCAGAAAGATGTCTGGTACTTTGGATTACATATAAACTGTTGAAAACAATTGCTACTATAAAAGTTACTTTGAGTAATGAAAGCATGCATGGTTTTGAAGGGATTCCTCAGAAAATAGATTTTGAGCTTTGTGTAGGTGGCTTGTTTGGTACGCACCAAGGCCCCAATGAACATTAATGTCCTCCCTGGCACCTCCATCTCCTACCTTGTTGCTTTTGCTGTAACAATTCCAGGGCCTCTGGAATGCCTCACATTCTCTTCTCTGCTCATCTAATATTTTCAGCCAAGCTCTGCCAGCACCATGAAATTTATGCTGGTGAACTTTAATCTTTTGTTTTCTGAGGATTTGTGGTGCTTAGAACAATACTATTTACAATATCGTTGTGTTTTTTCCAGTTAGACCATAAGCTCCTGGAAGGTACGGAACATAATACGTATCTTTTCTTGTTCTTCAGTAAGATTTTTTCATTTAGGGGGATATATTATGAGTCTTTATTGGACTCTAAAGGAAATGACAGCTATAGCCAAACAATTTTAAGTTTTCTTTTATCACCTTAAGGCATTTATATTAAATATGATATAATCAAGGCTTTGCTTCCATGAATTTAAGTCAAGATCAGGTTAATTAACGTACTAAAATCATTTCTTGAGTGATGTTGATATACTGAGATTGTCATATTCACTATCTCACTTTATCCTGTTTATTGTCCTGGAACTATAATTTTTTAAGAGGTGAAAATGGATGCAAAGTCAAATTAATCTTTAAGTGGCCATGTAATTATTGAGTGTCACTGTTAGAAGTAGTAATGAATCCCTTTGATTTCTGATCATTGTTTGATTATATCACAGTATCTCCCAGCTATGTTTAGATTAAGCTTAAACAATTCAGTGGTGATCTCAGGCCATGGGAGAATGTGTGTCTAGTACACAGTCATTCACCATGGTAGACATTTTTTTTTCCTAATCTTCTCTCTTTATATTTAATATACATCTGTCTTTTCTCTTCACCCACAAGATAATACAGATGGGGGAAAAAGAGCAGATTTCTAACTGTTAACCATATATTTGACTTTAAACAAATCAATTAACTTAACATAGTGTCATCTGTTAGTCTCAGCATCCTTAGCTGGAGCATGATGTTAGTACTGAAACATACCTGAGGAGTTCATTAATAACGAATGCTAAAAAAATCCACTGTATTATTTTTATTTTTTCCATTTTCACCCTTTGTCCCCCTTGCTCTTATTTATATCTTGGGTTTTCCAATGCCACTGAAGTGAGCTAGTTAACTCTCCACTGACATTCAGGACTTAAATAGCTTCGATGATGATCTAAAATTAGTCTTTGGACCATCTCAATCCCTAGAAAGTGTTGAATGGCTTCTCTAATTGTTGCATTTCATGGAATGTATCCTTTTAGTTGACTGCTCTCATCAGTTGTCATGATAACCTTCCCATTCTCCACAGCGAAAAGATAATTATGTGTTAACCTGGTGTCTAAGGTATAAAGCTACCAACTTCTAGATAGCAGCCTTGATACAGTATATACAGGGACCTGGAAATTAATGTTCTTATCAGTTTGAGGTTTAACATTTTGTAAATCTTTAAGAATTTACTTTGAAAGGGCAGGATTCAAAACATTGAATAAAAAAGATACTTCAAACACAAACATTTGCATTTAATTTTTAGAACAGAATTTTTTTTATCTACACAGAAGCATGTCGTCTATAATAAGCTGTTGTTTTGATATGTCAATCAAACTATGTAATCAGTTACTCTAAAATTCAAAGTAAATCAGAGCTATAGTTTCTGAAGTAAGTAAAAGCTGATTTTGACTTCTGACCCCATCAACTGTAAGCTATACAGTTTGGGGAACATTAACATGCTTTTTGGTCCTTGGTTTCCTTATCTGTAAAATGTGAGTTCCACAGCTTACTATTACTATTTCAGCTCTGAATTCCCAGGCTACAACGGGCAGGTTTCCTATGCTCTCAACTGTGAACAGTTTGACAGAAGAATTAATAGCCAGGGCTCTGAATTATCAGCCTCTTTTATATTATATTCTTTTGGGGAGAGTGTTCCTTTTTCTTCAAATGTCCCTTGAGGATCCCCATCTACCTTTTCTCTTTTCAATTTGATTGACAGATTTTATTTTTTCCCCTTTTTCATTCTAATGATCTTTTTTTCTCCTCAGAGTTTTATTTTATCTACGCATTTATGCTTCATCTTTTTAGCTAACACATTTCTCTGTCATTATCTAAAGCAGTTTAAAATAAAAGAAAAACATATTCTTGCTCCCTTTAAGTATGTTTGTATAGATATGAGTTTGACTGTAAAAAATGCCCTTCTGTTTTATATTTTTATACCCTATTATACATATTTACTGAAAATACTTTCTTTGAACTCTTTAAACTGTGGTAGACTCATTACTAAGTATAATGAGCATATTACTTTTCTATTGATGCATAACAAATTAACAAAAATTTAGCAGCATAAAACAACACATGTTTTAGTTTCTCATAGTTTCTCATAGTTTCTCATAGCTTCTGTGAGTCAGGAATATAGGCATAGTTTGATTGGGTTTCTGCTAAGGTTGCAATCAAAGTATCTGACAAAACTGGATTCTCATCTGAGGCTTTCCTACGTCATGTGGAAACAATCTGTTTCTAACTTCATATGATCATTGGTAGAATTCAGCTTCTTATAGGCCTCTAGATTGAGAACCTAAGTTACTTCCTAGCTATAGGCCAGAGGTCACCCTCAGCCCTTTGCCAGGTGGCTCTATCCATGGGGCAGCTCACAACACGGCACCTTGCATCTTTAAAGCCAACAAAGAAGAGCATCTCCTAGCAAGATGTTACAGTCCTATGTAAAATAATCACTTGCATTTAATCATATGCATTTAGTCAACCAAGTCACAGGTTTTTCCCATACTTCACGGATTAAGAATACCAGGAAGAATACCAGGAAGCTAGAGTCTGTCCAACACAGGGAATAAAGATAAGACTTCTAAACAGTTAAAGATTATTCATCATATTTCTCTTTTTCATTGATTAGCAAAGGCCAGATTATTGATCATTTTGTAAATCATGAAATAGTATGAACTATATTAAAAAGACAGAGCATGTCATTGAAGGTCTTATGTAGCAAGATAACGTGGTCCTACATTTTAGGAGGATTATTGATTACTATCTGGAAAAGGCCATTAGAGAGGAGAAAGACTGACAATAGAAAAGTCAATTATGCTGCCCATCAGTCCACGTAAAAGGCAATGTCACATCAGATTAGGGAATGGTTACATAACTGACAAACAGTGGATTAAGTTGAAATGCTTTTCTGAGAGTAGAATTGACAGGGCTTAGTAAAGAAAAGAGAATTTTGAAAATGACTTACCTGGAATGAGAGTCGATGATGCTCATTTACCGAGAGTGAAATCACAGAAAGAGGAGTAGGTGGAGAGTCAGTTAGTTTAAACTAGAGCAAGACTTCACTCTGTAGAAGGTAACTGAAGGCCTAGGGCTGAAAAAAGCAAGAAGAGAAGAAGGTTAAGCATGTTTTCAGGAAACACTAACATTTAGGTAAGCGAAAAGACAAAGTCAGGAAAGGGAGTAAGAAATGGTAATCAGTTGAAGGAGGAAATCTGTACAATATGAAACTAATGGATGGTCTCATTTTGAGGAACAAACACTAAAATCATTTACTATGACTGATATATAAGTAAGATAAGTAATGTAGAATCCATTGTTTTACCAATAAAGACATTTGTGCATACTTTATCTGTACAGATGTTTCTTATGCAACAGCTTTTTGGTTCTAAGTGTCTTCTGAAGTTATTCATATGCATGGAAAACTAATATTGCAAATTAGTTCCTTAAAGTGTTTTCTCTCTTCTACTTACAGTGAAATTTTGCATTAGGACAATTCCATCCAGCATTGACTCCTGAAGAAATACAATCTGCCCTGGCACCTTGAAATGTTGTAAATGCTGCACAGCATTTTAGGAAACAGAGCAATTGAACACAAATTATTCGTCCTCTGGAGATTTATTTCGGATCGAAACTGCCGTTTGTTCTGTAGTGACAAGTATTTCTGTTTGAATTCTCTTGCAAGCTTTTATTTAAGCAATTGCAGTTGCAGGATAAAGCATTCCTGGAGATTAATGACTGCCTGGGAGGGGTTGCTCTTTGGTCCATTAACTTCAACCAGTCATTAATTTCCATGAAAGGCCCTGCATGAAAGTTATTATTACTAATATGAACCGAAAATGAAAGAAACATACAGTAGGTATATTGATTTCACCCACTCTCCCAGGATGATGCAGTTATTTTATTTGTGTAAGGATCTTCAAGAAAAATGAAGTCTTGCACATAAACCAATCACTTGGCTTAGAGCTCTTCTTGGCAGTCTAGTCTTGCCAACACCGAAGCAATTAACTTAAAAGGAAATTAGGAGAACAGAAGTTCCCAGACATAATTCAAAAGTCTTAATTCAACCAATATGTGTTAATCTTAACTATAATTTCTGTTAAACACAGTAGATTTTTTAAAAAATGTATTGTCCTAGTTTATACTGGATAAGAAATAGTTCAGAGAGATACAGATTTTGGCTTTAGCTTTTAAGAGATGTAAATTTACTATTTACTCTATGAAAATACACTAAATTCTAAATTAATCTGTAAAGGTTAAAAATAACTTTCTGTCCCAAATATATACAAATGCTTTTTAAAATGCTTTCTATAATACTTATCATTAAGAATCATGAGAAGAAAAGTGCTATTAAAAATAGCATATGATTGTGAAATTGAATCCTCTAAATATACTTTAAATATTTTTTACACTATCAAACATTTTAAGATTTATGTAATAAAGCTCATGGACAAAAAGAAATTATATCATCTCATATATGTGCATGAAAGAATAAATAAGGCTGCTAAATCTTATCTTTCCTAAGCATGCCTTCATATATTTATTCCAATTACATTCGATCTTCATCTTTTATTTTATAAAATATTTTACACTTTCAAACTTCTTTTTACAAAAATTACTATATATCATAGTTGCCAGACCAGTCATTTTTAGTAGTATATGCTTCCTCATTTTATTAAATAAATAGAAGAGATTATGAGATCTGTTCATATTAATGATATCTATCTATCTATATATATATATATACATACATATAGCATACACAGACATGTACATATCTATGCATAAACATATAGATATGTGCATATACTTATATCAATATATATGTATAAGTATACATTATATAAGTATATATCATTTGCATGTACACACACATGCAAGTATGTAATTATGTCCAATACATACAAGCTACACATTCACTGAAAGAACATCAAGCTTTTCATTGTAGTCTTCATTTTGTAAATAACTTGCACTTAAAGTCACATTTGCATTGATTTATTACAAATAAGATCATCAAAAACAAACATGTTCAATAATTTGTTATAAACTGTAATGTTAATTTTATTACCTCTATAACTTTAATTTTATATTTGTAATAATAGCTTATAAAATACATTCTATATTTTCAAAATTGCTTATTAATGTGTTTACTTCAATTTAATATAAAATAAGTTGGTCTCTAATAGAAAGTGAGTCTTATTCTTCTGATCAGTTTAACAATAAAGATTTTCTTAGATATATTTTTAGCATAACAATCATTCTGATACATTAAGTAACCTAAATTTGGAGCTTGAAAGTATTGACAAAAATGTATTTAAAACTTGTGACAAAATAAAATTATTTTGTCAAAATATATTATGATGATGAAAGTATATTGAAGTTAATGTTTAGATTTTTAAATGCTTTCTAATTTTATCAGGTTAAATGAGGAGCTCCCAAAGGAGTCATAGATGTACTAGGCTTTTGATAAGATCTTATTAAGCATTTTTGATAGAATTTTCAGAATCTTAGAGAAAAAAATGCCATTACTAACTTGGTAACAAATGATTTTGCAAATAATATGGTTTCCAATATGCTTTCAACAATAGTAAAGGAGAATCTCATCAATTGTCTGTTGATAGATCATTATAAGTAGTTTTTGATGATAAATCACACTACTTATTTTGGCTTATAATGGAAACAATTCAAAAACTTGATTAGCATTGTTTTAACAAAACATTCAATTTTGATTAATTTATGTCAACAAGTTTTCTTAGTATTTATATCTATAAAATAAAGAACAGTCTTGTTCTAAAAATAAATAATAGGCAACCATTGGACATATTCATAAATGAAGTCAACCACACACCCACACATGCACATATATACAAAACAGCCCAAACTTCTTATCAAGACATGCATTTTAAAGTCTTCCTTTTGATAATCATAATTTATTTGCATTTGTAATATGTTTTTATCAGTGGTATACTTGCAAAATCATACTTATCAAAAAATTTTAAATTATTTCACAAAATTTTAAAATTTAATTTATAAAGATTTTTATTACAAAAAGAGTTGATGCAGTGATCACATAAAAGCTTTTCATCATTAATACATATCATATAAAATTATGTGAGAATATATAATATCAGTTTAATAAAATAAATAGATTATAAACATTTTTACTGTTTTAAAAAATTTTGTATATATGTTTTTGTTTTCTTTTCTTATGTTAACCTTTAACAAACAGCCAGATATTTCTCCAGTAAAATGTGTTTATTCAGGAACAACAAAGAACTATAATTTGGAACATGTGGTCAAATTGTGAATCACTGTGCAAGATCAAGGAAGCAAAGGAGAGGAATGCTCTTTTATGGATTTGGGAGGGGCTGTTGTAAACAAAGAGTACATTGGAGGAAAATGAAAGTTGGAAATATAGTGACTTTTCATTGGCTGAGCTGTTACTGAGCAAGGAGTAATTTTTTCTTAACTCCTGCTCTCTTGCTGAGGTGGTAATGTAGTATCATATCACTTCTTGTCGGGGCAGTAGTGTGTGTTGAGTGACACAAGCATAAGAGTTCTTCTTCTAGCCTCCAGAATCTATTTTAAATGAGGTTACTGTTTATTAATGTTTACACTTATTTCACAGATATAATGAGAACACTTGAGTGCAGAATATTTCTGATATACAAGTGAGACTTTTTGCCTACTTTGTTTTTAAATAGATTATTTTTATAACAGTTTTAGATTTACAGAAAAATTAACAATATAGGACAGAGAGTCCCATAATCTATACTGAATTTCTACTATCATTGACGTCTTATATTAGTATGATACATTTGTTACAATTAATGAACCAGTATTGACACTATTATTAACTAAAGTTCATAGTTTATTCAGAATTCTTTAATTTACTTTTGTTGTTGTTGTTCCAGGATTCCACCTAGGTTACCAAATTACATTTTGTTGTCATGACTTTTTAGGCTCCTCTTGGCTGTGACAGTTTTTCAGACTTCTCTCTTGTGTGTATGCGTGTGCGTGTATGTGCGTGTGTGAGACTTTAATAATTTCGAGAAATACTGATCAGATATTTCCTAAAATTCTTCTCTCTTGAAATTTTTCTGATTTTTTTTTTTTTTAATGGTGAGGAGGTTATATGTTTTTGGCAAGAAGAACAGATAAGTGAGGAACCATTTTTATCACCTCATATCAAGGGTAAATACTATAAACATGATTTATCGCTATTAATATTAACTATGTTCATTTGGTTGAGGTAATGCTTATCTGACTTTTCCATTAAAAATTTCTTTTTTACCACCATTGAGAAGGAAGTCATGATGTATAACTCATACCTAAGGAATGGGAAATGCTTCACCTCCATGATGGCAGAGTATCTACAGAAATTATTTGCATTTCTTCTACATAGGAAATTTTTTTCTCTTTCATGTATTTATTCAATCATGTATTTGTATTAAAATTGACTCACGGATATTTATTTTATACTTTGGGTTAAAATCCAATATTGTTAAGTTTTATTTTGTTGCTTAAATTATTTCAGCTTTGGCTATTGAGAGTCTTTCAGTTGGCTCCCGTGTCCCTTTAATATATCATCATCAGTGTAGAGAGTGTGTGTGTGTGTGTGTGTGTGTGTGTGTGTGTGTTGAACATCATCTTACTTTTTAGCACAACAAAATGGTTCAAGTTCATTTTTTATAGCTTATATCCCTGTCCTAGAGTAATCCATTTCCACAAGGAGACCTGGTTTCATTTACTGGATCACAGAATTAGAAATCAAAGTCTGACTACTAGGTGTATTCACTGATATTGAGCTTTTGTGGCTTCTACACACTATCTGCTGCCAGAGCAATATTTGTATGTGTGTGCTAATGTCTGTATATACAGAAATCTATAATTATTTCTATATAAAACATCTATATCTATATTAAGCTAAATATTAGTTCATAGTATTGTCTCTTACTATAATCCAGTACCATATTGATCATTCTACCTCCTCCCCTTCCTTACATCAAAACTCCTCCTCTCACAGAGAGAAATCTGGCTTCCACCATCTGACATATATCTACTTCCAATTCACTTGGCTTGCACAGACATAGCAATATCAGAATTGTTAACCCATATTTCCATCAAAAGTAACTTTATCTACTCCAGTGGAGTGCTTATATGCAGTACTTTCTGCCTTTAGTTTCATAAGATTCCACTCATTTCCAAGATTATTTAGGTCAGCACCTACTCTCTCTACTCCTTCAGTGAGGTTATTTCAATTATTTTTAATACAGTTAGATTTTTTGTCACAGGCAGTATTTCATCTTGAGATCTCACATTGTCCTGAAAAATTTTTTATATTGCCTACTTGATGTTTTACTTTTTGTTCTATAAATTTATAGGTTTTGACAAACTCAAAAGGTCATATATCCACTATTAAAGTATCAATTTAGTATTTCTTTGACCCTAACAAATTCTATATGCCTCACCTTTTAACCCTCCCCTCTTTCTCTAGAAACCCTGGCAATGACTGACCTTTTTATGGTCACTATTATTTTGTCTTTTCCAGAATGTAATTGAATCGTACAATTTGTAATATGTTCACTTTTTTTTTTTAATGAGCAGTATCTTTCAATATCTTTTTGTAATATGAAAGCTAATTTTTTAAATATTGCTGAATAATATTCCATTGCATATGTGTACCACAGTTTATCCATTCACCTATTGAAGGATATCTTGGTTGCTTCCAATTTGGGAGAATTATGGATAAAGGTTCTATAAACATTTGCATGTAGGTTTTTGTAAAGATTAAAGTCTTTACATTGCTTATATAAATAACTAGGAATGCAATTGCTGGATTGTATGGCAAGATTATATTTAACTATGTCAGAATTGTTAACCTTTCTTCTAAAGATTCTATACCACTTTGCATTTCCACAAACAATGAATTTGAGTTCCTATTGCTTTGAATTCTTACCAGCATTTTTATGGCCAGTTTTTGGGAGATTTTAGTTGTTCTAATAGGTATGTGGTGGTATTCATTTTAGTTTTAGTGTATGTCCCTGATGACCAATAATGCTAAATATCCTTTCATATGTTTTTATACCTTCTGCATTTCTTCCTTTGTGCGATATCTTTTCAGACATTTTGCCTTTTAAAATAGATTGTCTGTTTCATTACCACTGAGTTTAAAGGCTTCTTTGTATATTTTAGTTACAAATGTTTTATCGGTATTGTTTTCAATAAAGAAAATGGTTGATAGTAATTTTTCAATTGTTATATTATAACCCCATGTGGTTACATTTTAAAAACTATTCTAACAAATACATTTTAAATATCAATCTTTCAATAAGCAAGAAATTATATCTTTTGACTATTTGAATAAAGTATTGAATTAAATAATTATAGCTATCAACTTAAAAACTAAACAATGTGAAGAGATACATAATTTTCAAAATTATTCTAGAGTGTAAGTAAGCAAATATTTTTGAAAGACACTGGATAATAATTTGAAAACCAAAGAATTAGCCACCCCACTTCAAAAGTTCTTCCCTTCCACTGACATTTCAGAAGCTCTATTATTCAAAAAGAAGAAATTAGCATCCTTCCCCCCTTTTCTCTTTCCTCTAGATCAAAATTACAATCTAAATTATAGTGTACACTAAACCTTTCATTGAGATTAGCACTTCATTATGGATAAATAAATTTTCATAATATTTCACAAGCTGCTAGAACCTTGTGAGGAAATGAGACATATTTATAGTTGCTTATTTGAGAGTTGGTAAGTAAAAGGATGGAGAGATTGTTTTGGAACATTATCTCTATGTCCAAGGGAAGGGTTTAATCTTGAAACTTAATTTAAGGGCCTAAGATCAGAACAATGGAATATTGAGTGATGACGGGTGAGATTTTATGTACAAATGAGGCACTACTGGATATTAAGAAATGAGGTCCTCCTAAATGAAATCTGCCTCTTTAATGTGAATGTGATACTTAGTATAGGTAAAATCTATTTCTATTAATTATGTATTTTATTATCAACATGTTTATGTTAGTTATTTTTATTAATATAAGTTAATTATAATAGGGGCCATTTACTTAAATTTCTGCAGTATGGACATCATAGGTCATCAAAAAATTATTTTTAAATGTACCATTATTATCATTCACCATTTTTCTATTTGAAAGCCCCATTCTTGGCATTTGGAATTCAATGCCATATATTTACTCTGCTGAAACATTTATATTATAAACAGAGTGTTACTATAAAATATAATTTTAAAAATTGGAATTTAATTATTCTGTCATAAGGCAATTATTGTGTACCAGCCAAGTACCAGTAACTAGACCAGAATTAAAAGCTACAAATTAAATGAAAATATAATCACATATTTCAAGGAAATGATAGTCTGGTAGAGGAAATGAAACTTAAATCATCTCAACACAATCAGGGAGAAAGACAAAGGAATAAATTTATCTCATTTAAAATTTGATATATATGTGCTATACTCAGTAAGTTCATGTGACAATACTTTTGGGTATCTTTGAAAACAAACATTACTGTACAAATGGATATGTCTAATTGCTCACCAGTACATAAACAAGAGTCTTATAGTACATGAAAATACCCTGCCTTTATGCAACAGTTTTTAGACTGCTTTAAAAGAATTTATTTCATACAGAAATAACTGAGTTGTGTGGCAAAGAAATATAGATATTGGCATGTTACGAAACATTATTAAAATTGCTATGACTTTACCGATTTTTTATTTCTTTATATACATGGCAATAGGTTTATAAATACCAGATTACCTAATATTATGTCCCAAAATTCGGAGTATATTATTTGGAAACAAAAGATATGTCAAATTTCCTCTGATTTAAAACTTCCATTTTTTACATTTCATTATAATAACATTTCCATAGGTGTTAATAATGAAAGAATACAGTTAAAATAGCTCTATTTTATCTCATCAAATTCAACTATTTCTCCATTGTATACTATTAAGAAAGAAAAAAGGCCAATGATTAAATTTTGATATACCATTGATTATATGGGCTCATCCCCATTTCAGACATGTTAATATATGAAAGAATGTGCATCTTAGAAATCATGAAATCTGATATTTATTTTCTTTCTTTCTTCCTAAAAATCAATTATAAAATTCATGGCTCTTAGAGCCCAGGAAGTGTAACAGTTTTATGGCTAAGCCTGGCATTAGTAATCCTGTGACATAAAGATAATTATTTAACTTTGCTGAACTTTAGTGGTTTTATTAATTAAGTAATAAATAAAATATATAAAAGTTAATACCTCTTTCACAAATAGTTAAATATATATGATAAATTAATGCAGATAGTTGTTTCTCTCCCAAAGTATCAACATGAAAAAAAT
>NW_006494609.1:9969231-10067942 GCF_000325575.1 Pteropus alecto
AAAATGAAAGGAAAGATAAATAAACAAATGAGTTGATGAAAGGTTGTTCTGGACTGATGTGTGTAGTTGTTGTCATTGGGGCAGAATGGGGCCTGTAATGAGATTTCTCTGTGCCTTTGCTTGATACACTTGCCTTGGGAAAATAAGCACCTGTCGTCTTACTGAAAAACAAAAAAACAAGTTTACTGTCAAGACCACTGACATAATTTTTCACAGAAATGATTTCTGGGCAGCACAAAAGCCCAGATCTTTAAAGAGATGCAGAAAGAACAGGGTATGACCACCCTCTAGGATTAAAGCACTAATCCTCCACTATTAAACCCACAGGGCAAGTGCATTACAATGTTAACGGAACCTCATGTTGTTGCCTTTCTTAGAGGCAAAAAGGCAAAGAATTAGAGACACCTCCAAATGGACCCATCAGGTTGCCCAGAATCTCCAACCTGTGGGCCACTCTTCTTTCATTGAGATCATCTGAGCAGACCAAGATGACCATGTAGCTTATAAATCCCTTATCTGACAGAGAAGTGAGATCTTTTAGGAAATATGAGCTCAAGAGGAGTTTAAGAATAATTTTAAAAATATTGAATAAGATCAGAAACAAGAGACATTAGCACTTTAAAATATAGATAAAAAGCACAATAAAAGAGGTAAAGAAATATATAAGCAACATTTAATAACAATGATATAACTAAGTGAATTAAGTGTAAAACATAATAATTGAAATAACGCAGGAGATAAAATAAATTGTATATTAAACAAGGCTGAAGATAAGTACATGAATTGGAAAATCAGATTGAATACTTCCCCTGAAAGAAGCATAAAAGGATAAAAAATATTATAAATGTAAAAGTAAGTTTATGGAAAATGAAAGAATTGTCATTATGCAAATATTAAGAATCCTTAAAGAAGACAAAAATAAAATGGAGACAGAAATAGTCTAAGACGTAGCAGAGATCAGTCTCTCAGAATTAAAGAAAATATCATCGAATTGAAATGGAGTATAAAATGCTAAACCTTAGAGATAATAGTAAAAGTTTAAAGGATTTTAAAAGTTACAGATAGAAAAAATTAGACCATCTAAAAAGGAAAAATAAATTAGTTTTATAGCAGACTCTACCATAGCAAAAATGGATTATAGAAGGCGATAGAATAATAACTTTCAGTACAGAAGAAAATTAACTTTGAACCAAGAACTCATTTAGCCAAATTATTCAAAAGTCATGATGTAATAGAACTATATCTGAGGAATATAAATCCTTAGAATGTTTGCTACTCATATCTGCACTATGAAAATAAGTTTTGAGATAATGTTTGACATTTCTCTCCCTGACCAAAAAAAAAAAAAAAGAAAGAAAAGAAAAAAATTAGTACAGGAGATGCTACAAGACATGTAAGAATTTAGAATAATTACATATATTCTTTAAGGCAGTTATATACTTAAGATTTGACAGTAACTAAATTTAAAAATTATAAATTCTATTTACGGTTTCCAGTAATTAAAATTCTATCTGGTTTATAAATATGATGGGAGTTAGGGTGGGAAAAAATGTCAGAAACTGGGCTAAAACAAAAATGTAGGTATCAATTTTTAACAGTAAGACAAGATAATAAAAAAAGACACATTTTGGGTAATCGACATTAGGAAGCAAGATGAAAAACACTGCCCATTCATATCAACATTCAAAATAAACATAAAAAGACAAAATTTGCTGGTTAAATGTTGGATTTGGTTTAGATTTAAAAGAGAAGAAAATAATAAAATCCAGTTATATAATATTAAAAAGAAATGCCTAAACCTAAAAAATAGAATGATACAAAGCAAAATGATAGAGCAAAATATCAGGATGCTACTAGCAAAGAGAGCTGGTGACACTACATCAGGTAAAGCAGATTTAAAGAAAAAGATGCCAGCAAAAATTGAAATTTCACTATATTGAGTCAATAAGCTTAATTTGCCAAGAATATATAAAATTAAGTCATGAGTGCATTTCATAAAATAGTCTTCAAATATACAAAACAAATTTAACACAACTACATTGACAAATTCAGTATCATAGTGGGAGATTTTAATATACTTTCTCAGTATTTACATATTAATATGAAAACTGTGAACAACCAAATTTGAGCAAAAATAAATAAGAACAAGAGAACGCAGGAGAGCGAAAGCTAAAGCTACACACAGGGAAAATGCTATACATACGGTAATTAGAAATTACACATTATTCTCAAGCACAGTGCGATATTTACACAAAGTGAACATGTATTTAGTCATGCAAATTACAACAGATGTCAAAGAATGATTCTCATAGAGACTATTTTACAATTCTGACCTCAAAAGGGTTAAATTAGATTTTATTAATAAATTTGATGAATTTGAAAAATCCCCATGTATTTGGAAGTTGATAATTATGCCTCTAAATCACCTATAGGTAAATGAAGACATTGTGTTATAAATATTAAAATATATATAAAATAATATAAATTAAAATATGTGAGGAAAAATGCTTCTCCAGGTGCAATTTATAGCCTGAAATAGATAAATTATAAAAGAAATAAAAATATCAATAAACCTGCTGCCAATTTTAGAAGACAGAAAAAGAAGAAAACAACCTAACAAGGCAGAAAATAATTCTAAAAAGAGCGAAGATTTATAAAATACAAAAGAAAGATAAAATAAACAAGATTAAAAGGGAATAAAAAACTATACATGGTTATTTGAAAAGAGTAACAAAATAGATAAACCTCCAGAAAGACTAATCAATTTAAAAAGTGTCATGCATATAATTATAGATAAGGCAAAAATTGAAAAGGGACATAATTATAGCTGGCAAAGATTAAAATATAATAGATATACTTCTTTATCCCAACAATTTTGAAATGTTATATGAAAGGATAAAATAAAAATCTTAGAAAAATTTAACTAACCAAAAGTGACTAAAAAATAAGAGGTATCAATAGTAGTATATTTAAGAAAATGAAGCTGTAATTTGCAGCTGTAATTAAAGAGAGTAACCCTCCAGAGAGTTTGCAGAAGAGTTCTAACCATGTCCAAAAGATAAAAAGACATATAATGCCTGTGTATCAAAAGAGTTAATGGAATTAATTTAGTAAAGAGTACACTAATAAATACATCTTCTCTCCAAATTGATCCTAAATTTCAATAAAAATCTCAAACTCATAGAATTTTTCAAAGTTAATTTAAATTTACATAAAAAAATTTCAAGAGCCGAGTATAGTCCAATTATATCTGGAAAAAAATTTTTTAAAGAAGAATAAGAAGAGATATTTGCCTTATCTCTAGTATGATTTATTACTAAGCAATTCTTGGAACAGGAATAGACAAAGTTATGAATACAATAAAATTAAGATCCTAGGAACAAACTTATATGGAACAGTGATTTATGGCAGAAAGGAAGAAATGTGTCAGATCAGTGGGGAAAGGAAAGTAGCTTCTAAAATATGAGCTAACAAAACAGTTACTCATATGAAAATCCAAACAGACAAAATAGAATTCATGTCTCACAGTATACAGAAGTCTCAACCATAAACATATTTCTATTTAAATGTCAAACGCAAAATTATTTAACATTTAGGAAAATGTTATTAAAATATATAAATATCTTTCTATCTTTGAGATAAGGAAAGCTATCTTAACATAAAAGCATTAAAAACAAAAGATAAATGCCACTATATTAAAACATGAAACCTGTGTCTACCAAATGGCACTTAAAGTAACTAAAAATACAGATTATAAATTGAGAGAAAATATTGTAACATATATAACTAACAAAAGTAAACATCAAAGATATATATCCAGCAATTATTGAAGAAAAGTTAATGTGACATGGAAAAAATGGGCAAAAGTACAAACATACATTTCACAAAGGAGGAAACACAAGTGGCCAATAGTACAATGAGGAGATGTTAGATCTTAATAATAATTAGGAAAATAAAAATCAGAACTTTTGTAAGATATTATTTTATAATCATTCAACCGCAATTGGCAAATATTGTCTGACAATATGAGAATTGGAGAAAATATGAATCAGCTAACATTCTTAACATGGCAGGTAGAAGGGTAAATGAGTAGAAACACTTTGGAAAAGTATTCAACATTATCATGTAAAATTCTATGATCACATATCTCATAAACCAGCATCTCCACTATTGAGAGAAACTTGCAAGATCCACACCAAGATAATTATTCAAGAAAGTTACAAGAATAATACAAAATGTGGGAATGAGATAACATGTATACATTGGTAATGAATAAATAAACAAATTGTGATATCAAACTCTGGTAATTTTTCTTCCCAGGGGACATATGACAATGCTTGAAGATATTTTTGATTGTCACAACTACGGAGGATGCTGCTGGCATCTAGTGAGTAGCAGCCTGGGATGCTATATGCACAAGATAGCTCCCACAGCAGAGAATTATTCAGTCCAATATATCAGCTGTTCTGCCAAGGTTGGAAAACCTTATGTTAAAACAATGAAATGAACAGAAAAGAAAATGAATGAACTACAATGAACTTAACTACATGCCACAATATGGATGAATCATGACAATATAATATAAAGTGACAGATTTATATACCCAAATGTTATTTATGGTATATTACCTTTTCTGATAACTTTTAAAATATCAAAAACTAAATATCGTGTATATATGTTAGTAGTATATTCATGTAAAGACTATATTAAACAAAAACAACAGAATTATGAATATAATAAAAAGATACATCAGTTGGGAAGGGCAGAGGGATAGGATGGGAACACAGAGGTGGATAAAAGCAGTTGTGAATGTCCTAGCTCTCATTTTTGGTGATGGACTCAACAGGTGTATATGAAAGAGAGCCATTCTGAACCTGTTATGGGAGTTTGTTATAAACCAAGGACTATGACTAATTCTGATTTTAATTGTTAGTATTGTATTAATGTACTCCCACTTTCACAATAAACTTATACATTCTTTTACTCTGCTTAACATCAAAACACAAAAGCACTGACATCAAGAGCACTTTGATAGTTTTGAAATAAAATAAACATTACTAAGATGTTAGATACTATCAGCCTCAAATGCTATACCAAACTGCTTTTCTAATATTTGTCCACTATTAAGTTTATTTATTGTATGTAATTTCTTTTGGGGAATATATAATTGCTAGTAAGTTGACTAGCTAGGATGTAAAATGTGACGTGTGTTTTTCTTTTAATAATATTTTTACAAACTAATAACCAGTTAAAGATAAAAATTTTTAAATTATTTTGACATTTTGGTTTTCTATCAAACTGAACTTGTACTTTGTCAGATGTTAGTTTACTAGAATTTATATAGAAAAATTTCTACCTAAAGAGATTTCTGTCTTATGTGAACAGACTGAGGAATAAGAAAGTCAGCATGCATTAAATAGGTTGTTTGATTATTGTCCACGAGAGGGGACAATTGTCCATTGGCAATACCCTTGAGATGATTCAGAATTGAATTGTATTTGCTTAATGACACCCAAAGGATTAGTCTATATTTATTCTTTTTAAATAACTAAAAGTGACAAAATTCTCAAACTGAAACTAGAAGTGTGACATTATGTACTGACATATTTCAGGAATGAGAAAAAGAGAATTTTCTTTTTGCAATATCAAAAAAAGAAATCTCTAAAGCTGGAGTACTTTCAGAGGCAAACCCTCCACTTCCCTTTTATAATAGAGGTGGAAAGAGAGAGTTGCATATATTAGCATATTTGATTAAGTTCACTCAATGACAATAGAGACAGAGCAGGCATCAGAAAAGGATGATGCCTGCTTCTTCCATTTATGAGTGAACAACTAAAATATTCCAGGGATTGTGGCTTTGGGACATCACCTTGCTATTTTTGTTTTATGTGAAGCATCCATACAATAAACCTGTTCTTTTTTAATATTTGTAGGTTATGATTTTTTGTTTTCTAATGAAAGGAATAATGTGCTTGTTATCAAATCTTCTATGAAAAATTTTCAAAACATCCTTTAAATGAGAAATAAATATTACTCTCTGCTAAGCAATTTTTTCATAGTGACTTGGAGAAACATAACAATTTTAGATTATTGTGGACATGAAGTCATGTCTTCATAAAATATATTTATGCTTGAAATAGAATTCTGTCACTTAATTTGTTCATTCTATTTTTAGATTTCCTCCCATTATAAACAACAGAAAGGCATCGTATAACTGCATTTTTAGCACATGACCTCAAGTTAAATTATGATAGACAAATGTATCCAACACTGAAGAGAGAATTGTCAGGGGGAGCTATGTGCTAATACCACAAACACAAGGAATTTTACATTTGTGAGTTATTGTGGTCATATTGCCCAGGGCAGCGTTTTTAATGATGTAGCCTATGTTGTGGGTTATAGGAAGGAATGTTTCGGCTCTGACGGAGAACTTTCTAGCTTTCCATCCAAGAAAGGGCTGTCTAAAAACATATCTCCATACATGGAGATGTTCAAGCAGGGGCTGGAAAAGTCACATAGTTGCCAGAATTGCTGTCGAGGGAAATCAAGTAGTTAAAGGGAAATTCTGAGACCCTTGGACTTATTCCTAAAATTTATTTTCCTTTCTCATGAGAAAGAAATGAGATCAACAAACTATTGTCTGCAACACGTAAGCAAAGCGAGGCCTCAATCTAAGTAAAAAGCTTATATGCTTAAGCAATATCTGCAAACTTACTATGAATTGGCTTTCTTTGGTTAGAACTTAAACTTGAATTTTGTTGTTGCTCTTCCTGTTGCTGTTAATTAATGGGGAGAAACGTTCCCCAGTGTGCTGAGTCAGGTAAGAGAGTTTTGACTGGACGTGACCCTAATTCTACAAGTTCTTCCCTAATGGAATGTAATTCATAGTTGGGAGGTCTCTACACAAATCCAAATTGACAGACCCCACAGGGTTTTGGTCCAGGCTTCTGACAAAATCTTCAATGTGCGCCTTGTCCAGACCCAAATCATCTCTCGGTCTCAGAGCTATTCAAACTGTTAAAGGAAACTTGTTCTTGGCAGAGAGCTGCAAGCTTTAAATTTTGTTGATGGGTTAGCGTGCATTCTTAATACAGGCTGTGCTAACCTATAAATTAAATGCTTTTATTCTATGAAAGAAAACAGGTTATTATCTGTATAGAAAGACAGTAGTATAAACCTTCTTCACAAGAGAAATATTTGGCCATGTTGGGTTTCTCAGACTGAAAGTCCATAACATCCTTTAGTTTCAACCCTTCTAAACTGTTTTTGGCAACCCTTTATAAACCGTATTGGTTTTCGATTGTTGCTGTAACAAATCGCCCCAAATTCAATGGCTTAAAACAACACACATTTATTATTTTGCTTACTAGGAGTTAAAAATCTTAAATGGGTCCATAAGGCTGTGTCTCCTTTAGAATTTCCAAAGAAAAATTCTTTTCTAGCCTTTTCCAGCTTCTAAAGGATGTCAGCATCCCTTGGCTCGTGCCTCCCCTTCTTCGTCTTCAAAACCAGCAGCACAGCATCTTTTCTCTTCTCTGAGCCCTGCTTCCATCTTCTCTCTCTGACTGTGACTTGTCCACTTCCTTCTTATAGGGATCCTTGTATGATAAGGACATTGGGTCCCTTAGATAATCCAGGATCATCTCCCCATTTCAAGATCTTTAACTTAATCACATCTGCAAAGTCCCTTTTACAAGAGAAAGTAACATATTCACTGGTGTCAGGAATTAGGAAGTGGACGTCTTTGGCAGGAAGGTGGATGTTCGGAGTGGCCATGATTCAGACTATCACATAACCATACTTTCCTTTTTCAATACTGAGCTTTAAACAATTCAAGATGCGAAGGGCTAACATTATTAGATTACATCTTCTTAAGATGTTAAGGTGTCAAGTGTATCCCCAATGCAACTGATCTGAATTTCTGAGTGAGAAAATAAAATATTAGTGACTTTAAATATAGTGTGCCTATGCTTTCTAAACCCTGGAAAACCCTTTAAGGAAATATAAATAATCCACTGGGAAAGAAGCACAGCATGGAGAAAAAGGATTTTAAGAAAAAAGAATTAGATTTAAGTTACTGAGTGCAAAGAACTGTAGGGAGACTTGGAAAACAAGAATTTCATGCTGAGGACACCATATCACAACTGTCTTTAGGTGCTGTTCGGCTGCTTATCTGTAAAAGCATGACAAGAAAGAGAGAAAACAGGCTAGGGAAAAAAAAAAAACGCATTTTTAAAGTTAAAAAAATTTGTCTAGAAAAATTGTGCATGTCAGTATGTGCCCCTTCAGCATTTTATGCAAACTTTCCTTGTGCTTCTCAGTTAAACAGTGTTTTGCAGAAAGAGTTTATAAATGTGTTGATTTAAACCATGACAAACACATAGACATAAATGGGAGTAGTGCAGCCCCTTATAAAGAGAATTGGTGCATAATATTATGTGGTACTTTTAATTTTTCCCTGAGGCAATATTACAAAATGGGTCCATATACTGTCCTTTGTTATTAGGCAGATATGGATACAGTAAACTTCAAGCAACATTTTTGTAACATCTCACATATGTTTTTGTGTGTAAGGTAGTAAAGTGTCTTCCCCTGGCGGATACTTCATAAAACCAGCGCTCTGAGTGTATCATATAAAAGCAACATTAACTATTCACTGTTTGCTAGTTGCAAGCAAATTGTAGAATGTTTTATATCTTGACAGTGGTCTGGGATCAGGGAATAAGAGTTTTATTAGTTGCCCATGCTGCATAACAAAGTATCATAAACTTAGAAGTTTAAAACAATATATATTTATCATCTCACAGTTTCTGTGAGTCAGAGGTCCGGGCACAGGTTAAATGGTTTCTCTGCTTAGGGTGTGCAACACTGTGATTTATTAAAAATAAATACATTTGGTCATTCAGGTAATCAAAATATATTTCTCACATATATTTGGTCTTTGTCCACAGTTCCTGACCAACAGCTCTCAGAACCTTTGAAATTTCCTAAATGTTGAAAGTGATCAAGATGTCTTTTGTTATGTTAATGAGGTGACTTTTAGAGAGCACCTGAGGCTAAGGGGTGGTTGCCAGCAGAGCCAACCAAATGTTTAGATGGTTGGAACTTCCTGTCAGGCTCCTCACCTCCAGGGAAAGGAAATGGGCTGGAGATTGTGTTCCATCTCCAATGGCCAGTGATTGAATAAATCACACCTAAGTGATAAAGCTCGCTGAAAGCCCAGAGGAAGAGGTTTGGAGAGCTTTGGGGTTGGTGAACACATGGAGATTTGTGCAGAGTGACGCCCTGGGGAGGGCACGGAAGTTCATGCTCTTTCCCCATGCATTACTCCGTGCATCTCTTTCACCTGGCTGTTTCTGAGTTTATAATAAACCAGTGATCTACTAAGTAAAAGTTTTCTCTGAGCTCTATGAACTGCTCTAGCAAATTGATTGAACCCAAGGTGAGAGTTGTGGGAACCTCTGATTTATAGCTGATAGGTCAGAAGTACAGGTAACAGGCTTATGACTGGAGAACAACAGGTGAGAGGGATATAGTCTTGTAGGATGGAACCCTTAACCTGTAGAATCTGATGCTGTCTCCAGGTAGATAGCTGTCATAACTGAGCTGAATTCTCGGACACCAACCTGGTCCAAGAATTGCTTGGTGCTGAGTTGGAATCTTCCTCACACATATATACACACATATATGACACATTGGGATTGGTCTCAGAACAATGATTATGTGTTACAAGGCTGCAGTTAAGGTGGCAGCCAAGGCTGAGTTCTCATCAGAGGCTACACACAGTAAGAGTCTGCTACTAATTCCTTTCAGGTTGTTTGCAGAATTCATTTCCTTTTGGCAGTAGGATTTTTGGCAGTTTGTTTCTTTAAAGCCTGTGAAAGAAAGAGACAAAGGCAAGCTGGCTAGCAAGCAGGGTCTGGTACAATGTAATTGCCGGAGTGACATCCCATTACCTTTGATACGTTCTATTGGTTGGAAATGTCACCAATCCTACTTATGCTCAAAGTGAGGAGATTATATAGGGACACCAGGAGGTAGAATCATGGGATTACCTAAAATCTGACCTCTACAGGAAGGAAAATCTAGACATAATGGGAAAGAGAAAATCCCAGGGCCATGGCTCATGTACCAAATTGAAAACTTTGCAGGATTTCTATAATTTGAAAAAAAAAAAAAAATTGTTAATGATGCAAATGGTGTTTGCTTATCATGGCTAAATCTGTATTGGGATCAAACTTTTTGCGATTCTGCCCTCATGTACTGGGAAGTGTAACATCCTACTACATCAAGAAGGTAAACATCAAGAAGGAAAAATTTCAAGATAACAAGAAAACTCTGGTAATCTTCAAAATGATGTTCCTCAGGTCAATTCTGAAGATTTAACTTGGATAAATTCATTCATTTTTTAAAGACTCTGATTCTCTTTAACATATTCTGAGAAAGGAGTATCACCTTAAGCTGCTAGTATTCTTTTATATCTTGATATGATGGTGAATTTGAATAACAGGGTCCAGTAGACAGAACTAGTAAGACAGGATCAGGCATAAGAAAGAGAAAGAGGAAAAAAACAAAAACAAACAAACAAAATAAAAACCAGAAGTTTAAAGTATCGGGATTTTGCTGCATTTTCCTTATTTTCATATAGTAGATTATTATGTGTAAATAGTTCTCATTATCTCTAAACAAAATTTCAGACCATATAAGAATATGATTGTCATTCGATATATTGATTTATGTGCACAAAAATTGAATCAAATGGTGGGGAGCGAATGTAATATGGAGAAGCAAGTATACTAACAAAAACTGTGATTTAAGTTCAATGAGGTAAACTACATCTCTTCTTGAATCTCTAACAGAGTCAATGGGATCAAAAAGGCAAGGTGTCTTAGCCCAAGATGGGAAATCAGGAAAGGTGACAAAGATGAGGACGTGCAGAATGAGCCAGTTAATCATTCAGAGGGATGCAAATACATGACTGAACACAAGCTTTATACTTGCGGTCTGTTCTTATGTTCTGGGAGATATTCCAGCTCTGTGTCCTAAGCACTTGACAGTTTTTGTTTGTTTGTTTTGTTTTGTTTATAGGGATCATGGAGGCAAATTCAATAGCCTTCTAGTGGCACAATGAAGCTAAACTTTTCAATGGATCAGGTAATGGAAGCCTTTATTGAGAAGCAGGATCCTGGAATAAATGGAATCCTAAGACAAGAATTCTACTGCTCTGCTCTGCTCAGACTTCTCTGCTCACCAGCTTCTTAAATACTTACAGGCAAGATCAAAGCATGTAAAATATTTTTAACCAGTCAACATAACTTGAATGCTGTTCATTTCAAGAATATAAAATTATTTCTAATGTTTTACACAAATTATCGTACACTCCAATATTAGTTTACAGTGGACCTACTTCTAATATAGCCACCTCTGGAGTTTGGTCTCCAAATAGTATAATAATTGTAAAAGTAGCAGAGCTCTTTTGTTTTATGGTCTTGCATTTGCTATCAGAAGAATTAAAAGACCTAGATTTTAAAATTTTATAGAAAACATTAATTGTTTAATACAATGATACCTATTCTCAATAGAAGGGAAAGTTAAAATGATGATTAGTTCCCATTCCTGTAAATAATTTTCTACAATATGATTCAACATAAACAAAAACACTTGAAAATATTGAAACATCTGTATCAATAAGTATAAGGTAAATTCAAAATAGTTTTCCAAGGGCTAATTGACTTATTCAGCACTAGAAAATAAAATTAACTTAGCATAGATAATGTGTACATTACACATTTAAAAATTTATAGAAATTCCACATTAAACGTATTAATTTTGGTTTAATCAACTCTATATAGTTTTTTAGCATAAACTTAAAATTTTCTGAAAAAAGTGTTATTCCCCTTTGAGCCAGTTGGCCAGGCAATGCACATCCACTGATCTTGGCTCATGGTTGTTTTGTATACTGAATTGGTGTAGTGTGAGAAAATCTGATTTTATCATTTGATTAGACAAGCTAAAGCTATCAAAGTGAGGAGAGCAGCTGTTTTCAACTTTTAAAAGTTTACCAGCAGCATTTTACTGTTTAATTATGAACTTGTTTACCTTAACTATATCCATAAAGGTTTTATAAAAACCTCAAAGATAGAAAAGAGATATTATTTTATTTCCTGTTTCATTTTCCTTATCCGACACCATACTTCCCAACATGATCGTACTGACATAGTTCTGCTTGGAATTTAGCCATGTAGGGAGCAATAAATCTGTGATTCGAACAGATTCTTTGGAAAGAAACATGAAAAATGTTTGTAAATTTATTGGGACAGCCATAAAGTGAATATCATCTTAAGATACTTGGGAAATGACCAAGTTATATTACTAAAGGGGAAAGAGAGAACAAGAATAAGCCTTGGGTAAGCAGAAAACATCATAAATCATATAAGATAGCTCTGTGCTTTTATCCTTGAGTCCATATGTTCTTCTCAAAGAAAAACAACATGTAACAATTTAGCATTATTTTGCGCAGCTCGGGGAGAGCCTGGGAATTTCTAATAACCGCTATGTGACACCATTTATAAACTTTACATCAACACATTTGGGTTTAGGGGTTTCTTTTCTAAGTGTTTTTCAATTCTATTTAAAAATGTAAATTTATTTTAATTTAATAACATCTGCCACATGTTTATCAGCGCAAGCCATCAGATCCAATGGGTAGTTTTTCATACTCATCATTAATATTTTTGTTTTTCCTCCTTCTGGGCTCAGGGCACAATTAGACTTTTCTATTCTATTCAAATGGCCATACACTTTGCTTTGAAAACAGAAGTAACGCGCAGCATTTAAGGACAGAAATGGGTGAACAAGTATGCAATTCTCTGTGTGCTTTTCCTGCAGCAACCGATGGCATTATAGCCAATGACGTGGAAGAGGCTTTATAGCTAATCTTGGAGTAAGGAAGACATGGATCAGAGACCCTTACCGACCTGTCATGAGTATGCATTAAGAGTGAGACTTTCACACTCTCTTCACTTTAATCCCCTGAAATTTTGGCTTTATTACTGCAGTATACCTCGAAACATCCTGACCAATATGGCCAATGATCGATATGTGCAAAAGAACTAAATAACTAACCTGGCTTAAAAATATATTAACTTAATTTCATTGAGTTCTACAAATATCACTTGATGAGCCTTGTACTCTTCTCTAAAGTTGGTTAAGGCTTAAGAGAAAGGCATAATCGAGGTTAATTAGTAGAAATGTTTACCAGTATTTACCAACAGACGGAAATGTCTTCTGGGAAACTTACCATATATGGCTAGTAGATTGATACATTTATTCATTATTCAATAGCTATTTATTTAATATCTATTAAGCACCAGACATTCTTCACAGTACTTGAGATATCTCAGAGAAAAAAACTGCATAAAGATCTCTGCTTTCATGGGTCTGTCTCCACCAAAGGAAGGCAGATTATAAAGAACAAATGTAATAAATTAACAAATAATATTATAAAAGATGATGAGTTCTTATGGGGAAAAAATATACCACAAGGTAAAGAAGATTGAGGACTTTGGGGAGAGGGTGATATGTTACAGTCTTTTAAGAGGCCACATGGGTATGTTTATCATACAGGGTCTGGTCATGAAAAAGCAGGTGCATTCACATAGGAGGTACATGGAGAGGTGTCAGCCCGGTTAAGGAATATTGGTGCACTCAGTGTCGAACAAGGGCAGAAAACTGCTACTGTCCCTGAACCTGAGGGTCGAAAGTGGGAATCATTGTTATCAAAGATCACGTAGAGCTATAGCCATGTCAAAGGGGCCAAGCTGTAGGGCTGTGGTCAGAGGTACTTTCAGAACTACAAGCAGAAAAGCAAGGAGGGAAGAAGAGAGGAAATACCCCAACATCTCTCTCTTTCCACCCTCTGATCTCTTGTTTGTGTTTGCTGTTGACTGAACCCAGTGAGAAGCAGTTGGCAAGGGAGGTCTGGTGATGATTACCATGCCCAAGACACAGAACATGCAGAGAATGACAGAAGATGGATGAGACAGATGGGGAGGATATAGTTGGTCTTTGTTAACATTTGAGCAAGGTTTGAAGGAAATGGGTCAATTAGTCATGCTTATATCTGGAGGATAGAGTATTCTAGGAAAGAAATTTCATGTAAAAGCCTTCAGATAGAAATAGTCTTGTTAAGGTTGAGGAACAACAAAATGTGGCTGAGACAGAGCACATGGAAAAGAGAGAATTAAGAAGAGAGATAAAAGAAATAGCAGAAGTCCAAATCATTTAGGGTCTGATTAAATTGAGATTCTATTATGAATGAAATGAGGAATCAGCACAGAGTTTTATCTGGCCTGGAGCTGGGGATAGGCTTGTCAGAGTGTTGCACAGTCTGACAATGAAAGACTTTATAACTTGCTGATGCCTTAAAAGTACATCCTATTAAAACATTAGAAACTCAATCAATATGGTAATGGCAACAGATAAACAATATAAATTCCCACCATCTGCCTCATAGCCCAACATTACATTCCCTTATCAAAAGGCATTTTGAAAGTCTTTTATCAAAAGTTCACAAGTGTTGATCCCTTGAAGTCAACTATAAGTTCACTACTTCAGTGTGTGTCATCAAAATCTCCATCATGGAGGTTATAGTGATCAGATTAGTTGACTTATTTCTGTCATTTAAACCTAGTAAAACACTGAAGTTAACATGACTAAAATATTATCTAGTCCCTGAATTTATCTATTTATTTGGTTTTATTAAGCACATATATTATCCAGTATACCCAGGCAATAGGAGAGTCAGAAGGACTGATTCTGTGGAAATTTTAACAGTAAATACATTTCCTAACTCCCTTTCTCTCTATCTTGCCCTTCCTTCCTTCCTTCCTTCCTTCCTTCCTTCCTTCCTTCCTTCCTTCCTTCTTTCCTTCCTTCCTTCTTTCCTTCTTTTCTGCTTTCCTAAATACTTTTGATAGTTTTCAATGTTCCCAGCATATTATTAACCTCTGATGCACTCCGTATCCTAACTGAACAACCAGTCTGTTCAGGAACATGGAAAATGATATAATGTGTTTTAGAATGATCATTCTCTTACTCTCATCAATATTTTATTTATAATCACTAAGAATATAAATAATCTTTCTCTAAGTCAGCAAGTCAGGCAAATGATCTTGAAATAGCTGCTATTAGACATAAAGTAGACTATATAAATTTTCTGGTGAGGTCAAAGACAATTATCTTTATTTGCCTCTCTAATTGAAGTTGAGTCCTCAAAAGTAGGAACTGTATTGCCCAGAAGCCTACCTTTTATACAATTAAGAATTAAGAAAAGAGAGGCAGAAGTCAGATTCCTTACTCTGTGTATATTAAAACACGTGGTTTGCCATTACAGAATAGCATAAACTGGATGGTTTAAACAACAGAAATTTATTTTCTCATACTACTGGAGGGTGGAGGTCCAAGGTCAAGGTTCTAGCATGGTTGGGTTTTGGTGAGTCTTTCTTCCCAGCTTGAAGATGGCCACCTTCTTGCTGTATCCTCATATGGCAGAGAGAAAGTTCTGGTGTCTCTTTTTCTTCTTAGAAGGGCACCAGCTCTAATGTATTAGTGCCCCATTCAACCTTTATCATTTTGCTTGCAGCCCCTATTTCCAAATACAGGGGTTAGGGCTGCAGCATATGAATTAGGAAGGGGCATAATTCAGTCCAAACCACTAAGCAACAGGCTATTCTCTCATTTCATTTTCTCATGTCTACATCTACATTTTAAGAGTAATATAGTTTGAGGCTCACGTAGTTGAGTTAGTCAAGAACCCACTAATTTATAGCATTTCATGGAGACTTGCCAGATTTGGTAGTAAACGTGAGGTAAATATGACATACTCCTTATATTCCCAGCTCTAATTACAGGGTTACTCACCTCGCAGTGACTTTACAGCTTTTCAAAGCTTTATCTAGTCTCTATTTCCAGTATATTTTATTCTCCTTTTGAACAAGGACAAGGACTCATTCAAACTGCTAGACCATATACACAATGGAGCTTTAGAAATGTTAGCCCCACAAAGCTTCAGTATTGCTGCCATCTGCTCCCACATGTATTCCCTTGGGCTTGGCTATTTGTAAAATAATAGAGACTTTGGGATTCTCTCCCTCACTCCCTCCCACTGTAATTATTATTTCCCTTAACCGATACCTTTTCACTGTGTCTCACTTTCTTTTTTTTATTTTGTTCTTTTGCATTCCTGAGATATTTTGTCTTTAGTATGCTTTTATTTTATTCACATTTTCTTAAACCTGTTGTAATACACTATGCCTTTCTTGATTCTGCTCATAATTATACAAAAATACAAAGAATTATCTAATTTTACAAGATCACCAAAAGGTTAATAATGGTAGACAGCTGTAACATATACTGATTATAAGAGGGAGTAAACTCTGATGTCAAAATGAAGTTTAGTATAATTAGACAAAAATGAGGGGAAAAATTATAGAACTTTAATAGTGAACTTCCAATTCACTAAATTTCTGGAATTTTGCTCTAAATTAATTCAGTGTGAGTTGATAACTATATTGTCTCTTATGTTCTCATTCATATAAGGATTATACAAAGGTGAGGCCAAGTTGGAGGACCGAAAGAGCTTGCTTGTAAATTGCCAGGTTTAAACTTTCAAAGAATAAAGTAAGAAAATCTACTGCGATATGGCAAATATATCAAGCTAGAAGATGTGGGTGCTTGATTAAAGAGATCAGAGAACTGTGTGGAAATGTAGGGGAAAAATGTTGGCTTCATGAAGGTTGAACTTGTAAGAACTATGGAAGCAGAGAAATGCTTCTGTTTTCTTCACTTACAATAACCAAATTCAAGCTTATTATTTACATTCTTGAAAATACATCCAAGATGCTCCAAAAAAGAGTAGCTGTGGGGTGTGGGTGAGTTTATTTGTAATTTTCCTAAATAAAAAAACACATAAAGCAATGATTTGACTTGAATTTGCAAGGTTAGATATTCAATTTTCTATGTTTCCTAAACTGTCTTTACTATTGTCATTGGAAAAATAAGCAAACAAACAAGTAAATTTTATTTGGGAGAAAAGTTTTTGAAATTTCTCTCATAAACTAATAAAAAATATCTTCTATTTGCTCATGCTCACTCCCACTAATAACAATCATTTGGTCTAAAATAGTTCCTGTCACCAAGGAGATCAAACCATTTTTTATATATGAGTCAATTCATCATAGAGCCTTACAGATAGCCATTAAAAAGGAAATGCCCTACAGAAGTTAAAAACAACATTGCACAGTCAATATTTTTGTAAATTTGTGAGTGTGTGATTTATATGAGAACATTTTAGCCTCTAGTTACAGTTCTGATCTTTAGCTGATCAACTTTAAGACTAATATATGATTTTTCCTACAGGCCAACAATTTATAACACATGTGCCATTAATCCTACCCATTTCCTAAGCCAGAATGTGCTCCATTATGCTTTCATAACTCTTGTTTCAGCCCACTTCTTGTTCTTCACTAAACATTCCACCAAAATATCTCAATGTCTTACCTACAAATCCCTGTGGTACTTTGTCTTTCTACATAAGAGCCCTTAAAATCTGGGTCTACTCCACATTATCCATTTTACGAAACCAGGATGCATAATTTCACCTGCACAAACCACCATTTCTTTTCCAACTTTATATAACTAGACAGTATCAGCAGTAGGGACAAAGTATCAGGCCATCTGAATATAGCATCTTCAATTTATCACAATGTGCTGCTGTATTTGTGTTCTGTGAAATAACGGATGGTAAGTCCAGCATATTTTCATTTCTCTGGTCAAAAGCATTTGCTTAAAAATCACATGTAAGGGACTTCCAGGTGCATTCTAATTGAAAATTAATCCTAGTGAAGTTTTCTATTTAAAAGCTGTAGAAACCCCATTCCTATTAGAAAACCAGTAAACAAGATAATTATATTTTAATGGCATAGTTAAGAAAAAACATGATTAAAGTATATCGGTGTTTAGATAAGTGGAGAGAGAAAAAAAATTTTGTCTTATGAACTAGTTTAACTAAGTCTTTGAGAACTGGCCATTGTAATGTGAAAGCAGAACCAAGTGTCCAAGACTTGAAGCAGCATGACTGCATTTGGCAAGTTCAAGTGAATTAAACTTCCTAATCTCATAGTCACATTGACCACTTTGAAATAGCTCATCTGGGTAAAGGTTAATGAATGCTAGAATCTATACAACTCCTTTGGGACACAATGTATTTTTTTTTCCCAAGTATTGTTGGTCTAATGGCATGAAATTCAAATTTAGCTAAAACAAAAGATAACGAAATTACATATTTCTAATTAAAGTGATGCACCTTGGAAGCCTACATATGCCCTGAATGTTTTCTTGCAATTGAACGACACTTTCATTAATTAATTTTCATTAATGTAAAATTAGAGAGAAACCGTATTGCATTTGCCCTTTCAATACAAACTGAGACCCGTGGTCTACCTCCATTAAATTGGCGCACTAAGCAATTACATATTGATTAATCACATATTTGAATCTTTGCAAATGATCTAATAGTCTACCAAAAATTTTAATAACTTCACTCTTCGAGAACTCTATAAAAATAATCATTTATTCTTCATGTTTTTTCTTTATGATTTTTAAATAGAATTACTGCCAGAAAATGTAGCAAACAGAAAATTAGAGGAACTGGTTCTAGTCCTATATCTCTAATTACTTTTGTGCTGTAAACACCATCACGTGTATGATACGCTCCTTAAATATCCATTTTCTCATTTGCAAAGTGGAAGAGTCTGAATGTGTGGTAGAACTTGGTTTGCTGGTCACTAAATCCATTTATATTTCCTACAACATGCCCTCAGACTATATTCCCAAACTTCCTTGCAGTTAGACGTGACCATACATATAGGTTACAGCCCAAGGAAATGCTGGCAGAAATTATGAAAACCAGTTCCTGACACTGCTCATAAAATCTCATCATGAACAATACTTTTATTTTATCATACTACACTGTGGTTAAAGTGCAAAGGTGACTGTACATAGCAGAGAGGAAAAATCATTTTTCTTCTCATTTATATTTCAGATTGTCACAAATAACTAAATATTTGTGTCAGGTGTCTTCATTAAATTCCCTTATCTGACAATGAAACAAAGCTGTCTTTGGATTTTACAATGAATTCCATATATTTTTCATCTTCGTGTCCTTAGTGCCTATCAGTCGATGAGGAAGATATTTAATTTCAGAAGGAAACTAGACTGAGAGTCATGTATTACTTATCTATCACTGTACAATAGATTATCTCAATATTTGGTAGCTTAAAACAACAGAAGTTTGTTGTAGTTTCTGTGGATCAGGAAGTTAAACATGGCTTAACTTCTCTTATAACCTAATTACAGAAGTGAATTTCCTCAAAATTGCCATATTATATTGATTAGCAGCAAATTATTCATAGGGAGAGAATTACACATGGCTGTAAACAGGAGGCAAAATCACTAGAAGGTGTTTTAGAGGATACTTGCCAGAGGTCATCTTTAAAGTCATTTTGTTACCTCACAAGTAACAAAATCTGATATTTTGGTTAGACTTTGATAAGAGTTTCTTTCTTGCTGCTATTTTTTTCCTATAACCATTATTCAAATTCTGGAGATAAGACAGATGGAACAAAAAAGGAAAAGAAAACAAGGAGAAAGATTAAGAAGAAAAAAGAGAATGGGAATATGGAGAAATAAATTAATAGAAAAGTATTAATTTCTGTGTATTTCATGATTTAGTACACAATCGTGTCTGTCTGAATAAGCAGTGTGATGGGTACCACTGTGTCAAAGCAATACAAACCACTGGAGGCCAAGTGTGGCTGGAGCAGAGCTGGTTTAGTATCCTGATATATTCACTATGTAAATGCATATATTGAGAGTTAAAGATATAAATAACTATGAAGAGAATAAGAAGTGGCATTATAGAAATCAAACAGTATATGACTATTTAGGGGCACAGTAACAATGCATTATATCATGGGAGTATGGATCTTGTCTATGGTGTAATTTTTTATTGGTCAAATAAATATTGCTTAATATCAGCCTATTTTAATGATGAGGCTTGACTTAAATGAAATAATAATGGCTAAAATTTATATAGAATTTTACAAACTGCTGCCATATATATATCTTATTTTGTTATAAACTACCTCTTTCTCCCAAGATATATAAATTTGTCAGGTTATCTCACTATTAAAAAATTCTTTCACGGCTCCTCATTATTTGGAGAATAAAGTCGAGACTCCTTCACCTAACTCACAGCATCATTCATGAGTAGCATATGGCTGCCTTACCATGCTCATCGCTCCTACTTTTCTCCTCATTCTTCTGTTCTAGACACTGAGACTGCTTGTCTCCTACAAATGCCATTCTTCAGGCATTCATACATGCTCCAGGTTAGTTTCTCAACCTCAGCACTACTGACATTTTGGACTAGATAACTTTTCATTGTGGAGATTGATCTGTGCACATTAGGAGTTATAGTAGCATTCTTGACCCCTCTTCACTAGATGCTAGTAGCAACCCCCTCCGCTTAGTTGTGAAGAACAAAAATGTCTCCAGACATTACCAAATGCCCCTTGGTGGAGGTGGGGGGCAAAATAATCCTCCCTTGAGAAACACTATTCTAGGTATTTCTACATTATGTTTTCTTGATCTGAAAGACTCTACTCTGATTTCTACTATTGACTAACTCACTCTAGTATGTTCTTTAGAAGTTACCTTCATTGGTGCAGCCACTATGGAAAACAGTATGAAGATTCTTCAGAAAATTGAAAATAGAACTGTCATATGATAAAGCAATCACACTCCTGGATATATGTCCAAAGGAAAAAAGAAAAAAAACAGGATATCAAAGAGATATCTGCACTCCTAAGTTCATTCCAGCATTGTTCACAACAGGCAAGTTATAGAAACGACTTAAGTGTCCATTAACAGATAAATGGATAAAAAGGATGTGGGTATATAAACACAATGGAAAATTATTCATCAATGGGAAAGAATAAAAATTTGCCTTTTGCAACAACATGGATGAAACTTGCCGGCATTTCGCTAAGTAAGCCAGACAGAGAAAAACAAATAATGCATGATATCACTTATATAATTAATAAGAAACGAAAAAAAAGAAAAAGTCAAACTCATGGAAATGGAGAGTAGAAAAACAGTTGCCAGGTGCTGGAGGCTGAGGGAAACAGGGAGAAGTTGGTAAAGGGGTACAAACTTTCAGCTATAAGATGAATGAGGTCTGGGATCTCATGTAAAATACAGTGAGTACAATTGATAATACTGTATTATATAATTGAAAACAAACAGAAGGAAAAAAGAAGTATCCATTGGAAGATGCACTACCCTGACTGCCCTGTCTACATCTGAGCCTCAGGGACAACGTGCAGAAGGACGTGCTTGGGTCGTGGTTCACTGCACATTAGCTATATGACCCTGGGTATTTTACTCAATCTGTCAATACTTTTTTTATCTCATCTATAGAATAGGAGTGATAATATTCAATACTTCATAATGTCTGGAACACGTTCAGTGTTCAACGTGAGTTAATATTATTACTATTGTGACTTTATTACTTTTTGAGTGGAAATACAGTGAATTCTAGTTCATTAGGTGTTATAATATGAATTTGTAATTTCAAAGTTGATATATTGTAGAGGCAAATCTAAGTAATAACAAATATTCACCAATTTATATGACTACAGCAACATGCTCACCTTGGAGGAGAAAATCTTTTCTTTATTAAAGGATGATTTATATTAGTTTGGATATATCTTGCTGCAAAACCTGGAATTTATTCATAGGAATAAAACACCCTATTGGAACATGAATTTCACTTCTCTGTTCATCAGACAATTTATGAGAAGGGTTCAGTATGGGCTTCTTGAAAGCAAAATATTTATATAAAACAGAAAAAAGAAAAAAGTGTTAGAACAAACATTAAAAATATTCCTAAATCGGCACACTGTGTGAACACACCAGGAAGATTAGTAAAAATACATGCATAGAATAGCACAACGGTTTATGCGTTCACACAAATTCCTGAAAATAATTTTTTTTCTTTAAATAAAGTTTAAAGATACAGATAACTCTTCTTTACTGAGAACTGAGAACTAAAGAGTAGAGAGTGCCCCTTAGGAATAAGCTGTTTGAGATCTACTTTAAAATGCACTAAAAAATGGATTGGTCATGGAAGGAGGGATGGACTGAGGATGGATTGTGTGGGAGGCAGAATAATGTGAAGCTGTGAATGTCACCTTACATGGCAATGTGGTCTTAGCTTATGGATGTCGTTGATTCACGGATGTAATTAATTTACGGATCCAAAAGTAGGAGAACCATCCTGGATTATGCTGGGTCGAATATTATCATCGAAGATCTTTAAAAGATGAAAGAATGAGGTAGAAGAATCAGAGAAAGAGCTGTCACAGGGAAGCAGGGATCAGAGTCAGAAAAAGATGTTATGTCACTGGATTTGAAGTTAGAGGAAGGGATCATGAGCCAAAAGATGACCTCTGGAAGCTGGAAAAGGCAAGGGAACAAGTTTTCTCCTAGTGTCTCCAGGAAGGTGGCTGGTTGGTGAGAACACAGTCCCACCAAACACCTTGGTTTTAGCTCAGTGAAACCGATTTCAGTCTTCTCACCTCCAGATTTGTAAAATAATACATTTATGTTGTTTTAAGCCACCGAATTTGTGGTAATTTATTAAAACACTAATAGGAATCTCATAGATTTATTGATGTGATAAAATATAGTCAAATGTCAATTGTAGAAAATAGATCATGATTATATGGGTATACACTGAATACTTCTTCCCATTTAGTTATATGTTAGAAAATATTTATTAAAAACATATGAAAAATTAAATGAATATGATATTTTTATCACCACAAAAAAGATAGTACATTGTGGATAATTATTATAAACTGGGTGGTTCAATTTTATGAATAAATTCCTACATAAGTAACTTATTTATATTACAGAGATTAGCATTTCCTTCCCAAGTTAATTACCCTCAGTAGATAAAGAAAAAAGTTTCATTCACATTTAAGATTGTTAGCACTCAATAAATGCTAATAGAATATAATACAATAAGATAGTATACTGCAACTGGAATTAAATGGCAGGACTGGTTTGAGCTCAGGGGGGCTAATCTGTGTTTATGGATAGTAAAGTTATCAACAGAAGCATGATACAGGAGTGCTTTCAGCTTCCAAACACTACATTAAAATTATAAAATGCTACTCATTTATTACTTTCGGAAGGATTCCCATAGCATTGCTGATAACGTATATGAGTAGTCGCTTTTGGAAATAGAAGGAATGAGCATTGGTAACTTTTGTTATCTTTATATAGATTTGGGAATTAATAACACAAATTGAAATAGATTTGTTTAATTCATTTCAATTTTAATAGGCATTAGCATGTATTCATGCCAGTGAGTCCAGGAGACGTTTTTGTATTCTTAAAATAAAAATCACATAAAATCCTTGTACTGGTTTTTACAAGTAAAAAATTGAAATGTTGATATACTCCTGTAGCAGACACTTTCAGTGTCCTGCCTATGTCCCCTTGGCATACTGATAAGACTTTCAACTACCAAAATCTATAGTTTTTATGCTTGAAGGCTTTCTCCAGCCACCAGAGCTGGCTCTGCCCAGGGCGGGGCTGACTGTAAAGTACTGGGAATTAGAATTCCCAGGATAAGTCATTAACCAGTGGCAAGAGGTCAGTGGATAAGAGCCCAC
Organism: Pteropus alecto; assembly: GCF_000325575.1. Taxonomy (NCBI): domain Eukaryota; kingdom Metazoa; phylum Chordata; class Mammalia; order Chiroptera; family Pteropodidae; genus Pteropus; species Pteropus alecto. The sequence continues at coordinate 9,993,036 of NW_006494609.1, forward strand.
TCTCCATACTTCAGCGGGGATAGCTCTGTGGCAGGGATGACTCACCCTGCACTGGGAATGATCTCCAGTTTGTGATGGTAATATGCTTGATAACTGGTCCCGTTCTCTGCCTCATTTCCCCAACCCCCTACTGGTGATTCCTTCAGATCACCTCTCAGACAAATTCAGAATTCCCTGCTTTGAGAGAATTAAACCCACAATCATCCTCCTTGATCCACGCTTTTGGCAGTTTCAGTTACTAGTGGTCCACCGTGGTTTGTTTCACTTTCCACAGTATCAGTTACCCTGGTCAACCGCGCTTCAAAAATATTAAATGGAAAATTCCGAAATAAACAATTCATACCTTTTTAAATTGTGCACCGTTCTGAGTGTGATGAATCTCTTGCCGTCCTGCTCATACCTTTGTTTGGTTCCAGTATCTCCACACTGAGTACATGTCTTGCACCATCGTCACTTAGTAGCCATCTCAGAGACTGTCGTCGTGTCACAGGGCTCGTGTTCAAGTAACCCTTATTTCACATAATAATGTCACATTCACATAACTTTTATTACAATATATTGTTACAATTTTTCTATTTCATTATTAGTGCTTAATTGATAAACTTTATCATAGGTATGCATACAAAGGGTTCAATAATACCTGCAGTTTCAGGCATCCACTGGGGATCTTGGAACACTTTCCCCAGGGATAAGGGGGGACTACTATAAATACTTTTTCACCCTCAGAAATGGAATAAAAATATATATAAAGCATATTTAAAAAACAAAATTCTAAAATGCTTTATAATCTACTAATACCATCTGTTTGAAAGCTTTGTTAATTGCCTAAGAGTTTACTCTCATGAAAACTAAGTGTTACACGGTATTTACATCACCATCCAATGAAACTGAGTTTTAAAGCCACTGTTTTCTATGAGTACTTAAATATCTGTTACCGGCAAAAAACCCTATTAACATCCATCTTGACTTGTCCACTTAAACATATGGCTTGAGCTAACAGTATCCAGTGGAGGAGTTAACTCTGATGACCCACGCATCTGACCTTAGTGATTTCAGATAGCAGTGCTAGAAAATTCCAGGCTCATCTTGGACCATGGATATCAAGCTTTCCCTGTACACATTTGGGTTTGGCACACATTGCAGCAATAAGTAGGACTGAGATATTTGGTTCTCCTGGGACTGACTCCACAAAGTATTGCCTGATGCCATGCAAATGGGAACACCCATGTTTTTGTGTTTCAGCTGTAAGGCCTGTTTCATGCAGATGGACTACAAAGAATGGGAGTAATTGAATTTCATGGCTCTTTTAAGCTTCTGTCATATAAAACATGAAGGAAAAAAAGAAAGAAAAATTTCACTTTCAAATATACTCACCAAAGACATTTCAACAGTAGAAAATAAAATCTGAAGAAATATTGAAGATTAGTAATGATTAAGATGAACCCAGAAGTAACTGTTATTCCTGATGTCGGTTACTGAGGCTGGCCAATGAATGAAGAATGGCCCTATCCCTTATTAGGAGCTAAGAGAGACACTGATGCTCTGCTCTGTCAAAAAAATGCTGCAGTGGAGAGACACAGAGGTCCTGTAGCTAATTCTTAATATCTCTGGATTAGTCACCAGGTCTATGAGCTATCACCTCATTTACCCATTGTATTTCTTCAGTTATATATTTGACTCACTTTCTGGCTTTAAATTCATCAGTGCATGACAATGACAGACTTTGGAGCCATAGTAAACATTTCTAATTTTTGCCTTACTAGCTGCTCCCCTCCCCCACGCCTTCCTGTGGCAAGAGGAACCCAGTTTTCCTTTGAGAGATTTTCCTATGTACCCTTTGCTCTACAAACCTGATAGAGTTGGCAATGCAAAAAAAGAAAACAACAAATCTGCCTCCCTCTTCCCAAATATGAGACTCAAATGAGACCAATGAATAATGCTGGAATAATGAGGAAATGTGGAAACTGGAATTGAGTAAGTTGAGGACAACTTGATGGTATTTCTCACCAGTCTTCACCACATAAAAGCTCAGACCATACTGGCCCTGGTTTCTATCCTTCTCAAGCCTGTAAGGAAACTTTGCCTTTCTCACACATCCATATGATCATCACAGGCCATTTCCTTTGCTTAAAAGCTATAAATCCTATTTCTTATCAAGTTATTTTTTTTTTCTAATATACCACTTGATGTTTCCCTTAACTTGGTCAATAATTTGGTTTTTAAATAATTTCTTATTTTTATTTTTATTTATTAGGTAACAATATCTCAATTTTTCTTCATATTTCAGAAACAAAGATTAAAAGTCAATAAATACTCTTTGCCAGGCACTGTGCTTAGCCATTTTCATGTATTATTTTCTTTGATCTTCACAAAACTTAGACAGATGTATTGGTTTGCAAATTATTTCCCTATTTTATTTTATTTTTTTCCTAGAGAAAGAGAATAGGATATTTGTAGAGTGTTAACTAAAGAAACAATTAAAGGCATATATTACACTCGATAGTTATATAAATGTAAATATATGTATATATTTATTCCAGTCCTTCCTATGTTCTGTATATTCCAGACACTCTTTAAGAAATAAAGATATTTGTATACATTACTTATTTAATATTACTTTACCTTACTCTCTAGATCAATAAACTGAGACTCAAAAAAGGTATGTAGTTTTTCTAAGGCCATATATGTCAGATAGACAGGGAGTGGCAGAGTGAGGATTTGAACTCAAGTTGTGTGACTAAAAGCCCACCACAGTTCTCCCCAGTTCTTACAAAAGGGCTTTCTATAGAGGACTGTATTCTCTAGATATTTATTATCTTCGGATTTGCTATGAGACATATTAATTGTGAGAGGGGACTACAGGACTACTTAAGCTTAAGGAAAACAGGAAAGAAGTAACTGTTTATAAATTCTCAATGACCTTTAAAGCAGAAACAGCTGTTGGGTTACATTGATCTTGAATGAATACAGACAGATCTTTTAAGTAGATGGATTTTGGAGTTTATGTGCATCGTCACCTTACTCTTTGAAAAAAAGCTTGGGAAAAGCTGTGTAAAATAATTTATTGCATTTTTAATAAAAAATAAATGCCATAACGTAATATAAAGTGACAGTCCTTAATTACAGTCACTGATGAAGCTGGTTCTTGAATTTGTATTAATCATGATAAATAATCCCAAAGGAAGTTAATCCAGGACCTCACCTTTGAACAGTTTATGAAAGTTGAGTAATTGGGGGAAATCTACTCATAAACCTCCACTGTTGATTTAAAATATTTTAATGTACCATTATATAAACTAATGCAGATACAGATCTAGTTTTAAATTTCTTGTGTGTACAGTTCTTATATAATGAAAAGAACAAAGACAAATATAAATATTAAATACAAGGTGAACTACAAAGTCAATGTATTTCAAATTAATAATATTAATTCAAGGGAATTCTGTTTTGCAGAATTTAAATGGCTGCCCATAAATGACCACTGTACTAACTGCTGTAGTTAGAAGGACTCTTGAATTTGTTTTGTGTTTACTATACAACACCGGGGATGATACGATTTTCCCATTACTTTCGAAATTCATATTCCTGGGTAATTTAAATCAAATATACTGTGAAGTCATATTTTCATTGACTTTTCAGAATTTTTAGCATTAGTATAAGTCTGCATTATAAATTATTATATTATTTAATTTTTTTAGCCATCTGCAATTTCACAGAACCTCTTTGCACCAGGAATATTTTAAATGAAAAAGGAGGTACAATATTTTAGTCTGGATTTTTCCAAAGCAGACTCTGAAACAAAGGTTAATATGTTGTGGTATATTTAGAAATGTTATTTTAGAGGGCTAGAATAAAGGACCTTGGAAGAAATAGAATAAGAGGGAAAGTTCATCCAAAAAGATGTCATTTAATTGGCCACCCTAACGGAATATTGTTTACTTGATCCAAGGGAATTCTAAGAAGTCCTCCGTTATGTTTCAGAACCACCCAGCACAGGAGTAAAAACAGAAATCATTTATCTGTCGATTCCCCCTCCAACATGTAAGTATTGCGCATGCGTGATTGCCTTCCCTTTACAAGGCACACACACTCGGAGTCAGTTGAGCTCCGGGCAGAAAGTCAGACGACCTGCTGTGCATTGTCAAAGCCGTGTCGGATTACACTTGTGCGAGCTGCTCAAAGCCTGTGTGACACCTTCACAGCATCAGTGGCTAGAATAAAATATGAGGCCAAGAAGATTTGAAGTCAAGTAAGAGAGAGTTTCCCATTCTCTCAGACACTATAATCTTAGATAATTTGAAATATTATATCTTTATATAATTAAAGTAATCAGCAGATGATTTTAAAATTTGTCATAGAGGCCACATGCTCTTCCTCCTGAGAAACATTCTTAGCATATCTTATTCATGAATGTTTCAGACGATCACTCTGAATTTAATATCTGTACATCAATTGCTTTACAGACATTTTATTAATGAGGGCTTTCGCAAAAAGGGCAGACATTTTTTCTTAGTTGATTATTTTAATTCAATTCAACATATATTTTCCAATCCTTCTTTTGTGTATTCTGCTATGCTCTGAGAATTAAAAATGAAGTCCACAAACATTGTAAGGTCTCATGTCTTGTTGGGAAGGCAGGAACCTGAACCCCAAATCTAATAGAATTCTATTGTTGACACATGTTCAAAGTGGTGGTGAGACCATAACATGTGTTTTCTACATATAAAGAGCATATTTCAGATACGCAATTGGCGTTCCAAAATGGATGGGTTGATTTCAAATGTACTACAACAAAAACTCAAACATGTTACCACAGAGAAAGAAGCATAGGAATTTGCATGGCCAACCTATGTGGAAATTTCTTTATGTGGACCCTGAAGTAGCAAGAGGGTGGAATTGTTCCCTTGATCTAATTAGGATAAAAAACCTAGGCATGCTATATAAGTAAGGCTAGGTGTTGAAAACCATTCCTTAGCTCAATTTGAGTTTAATTAGATGAAAAGAAATAGCAATGTGAGCTTTTAAATTCATTCTCAATCCATATTTTCCACTTTAAAAAAACAAACTTGCAAAACATTGTTTTATTTTGCCTTGAACATTTTTTTTTGAAATTTGTATTTAGACAAAAGTGTCATTCTTTTTAATATTAAATAAGTCAATAATGTTGCCTCTCTACCAAAAAAAAAGATTATTTTCTATTGTAGTTATGTTGAACTCTCATTTGCCAATAAAAATAAATGCACGTACATGCATACAAAAGTGTAAATATACATACACATATACATACGAATGTGTTGTATGTAAGGAAGTATTTCAGAGCAGTAATAAATATTAATAGTAAAAATAATCTTTTAGGTATAATAATATTTTGCACATAATTTTAGAAAGAAGGACTTAATAAAACCATCCTGCATTCTGGCAATGTTAAAGACTAAATCAAAAGCCTAATGAAGCATAAAAATAATGAATAAATTAATTCTGTTTGTGTTTTCTTTAATATGGCTCTGACAGCTAACTGCTTTTGAATATAACCATTTGTTCTCACTATGAACCTTCTACAAATAATATGGTGTTTTTGCTATCATTCTCATGCTTCTTTGGTGGCATTTCTCATGCATATAAAATAATCTTGATCTGAATAACATCTGTGGCATTTTGTCTTAATAATGTGAATATGACATACATTAAAATCGCACAATATATGAATTTGGGGGTGCACGATTCAGTCCATAGCACTTCCTTAAATTTAAAATTTATTTCCTAACAACTCTATAATGTTTATCTCCTGGATCAGCTAGTTCATGGTCATGGTGATCTCTTTCCTCTTCTCTAGAGATCCTTATAAGTACTCTGTGTCCATTGCCTCATTCAACCTTCAGTGCTGCTCAGTGACATGTATGCTGTTCTGTACCTTTTTCAAATAAGGAACCTGAGGCTTATAGAGGTTAATTGATTTCCGCATAGTCTGCGTCATGATATATTAAAAATTCTCCTCTTAGTGCTCTTTCTTCAATATTTCTGCCAACTCTTAACATATTTAAAATAAGAAGAGCTCTGAGAACAATGATTAGAACTCTCATTGTGGGGAAGTTGATCTGCCGTATTGTTATATTTTCCATTTTCAAACAAATTCTATCTGACCTTGGTCCATTTTAATGATACAGATGTCTATTATAAAATATAATGACTATTTAATGGAAATTTAAAAATCCCTGTTTTGTGTCCATTTAATAATTTACATGTATAAAAGTGCGGGGGAGTGAGATTTGACTGAATCTGCAATGTCTTGTATTAAAATGCCTGTTCTATGTCTAATGTTTGAAAACTTTGACCTTGAACTTTCTCCCAAGGGGCTTTGGTTCTCCCAGGTATATACTTCTGTTGGTTTTCCCTGTGATGTGGTAAAGATGAATTATTTTCCGCAACAATACGTGCCTAGAGATAGACTGCTTTTCTTTCTTTTAAAGCAATAAGACCGTGACTTGTAGATTATTATGTCCTTGGTGAGATTATTTTTTCTTTTTGTTGGAATTTTTCCAATGCTTCATCTTTCAAAAAAGAAAGAAAGAAAGAAAGAAAGAAAGAAAGAAAGAAAGAAAGAAAGAAAGAAAGAAAGAAACAAACAAACAAACAAACAAACAAACTTGCCAGTTCAATTTCCATTCCTGTATTCACTAGTTTCACTCCAAACATGACAGTTGACAACTCACATTATACATCCATAGGAGACGGAAATGTAGAACCCACCCCTTTGTAGCGGGATCAAGTAAAAACTTTCCTGTGTAGGTGGGATTCATCGTACATGATAATTCACTCATGGTTTGAAATGAGTCATCAAGACATGTTAGACCCATTTTGGAAGAAAATGAGATTAAAATGAGAACATAATCACTTTAGTACCAAAAATGGAAAGTAGATGCTAACTATTCATTTGTAAGAAGTAAGTAACTGCTCTCCTCATTTTTCAGAATTTAATCCTGTCAAAACTTCAGGGCTTCTCTGTCCTTCCAAATTTAATATTGTTACATGCTATGAAATTCCAATATTGAGTTAAAATAAGATTTTCAAAAAAGCTATATACCTGAAATTACATACTTCCTGATGCAAGAATTAAACTTGATTTCTTGTAATGAAGTGACCTTGCCTATTAGCATTAGTCTACATACTGAGAACCAAGTAACAGCAATAAAAAGAAAGGTATTTCTCAACAGCTATATTAGTCTGCTCAAGCTTCCACAACAAAGTATCATACACTAGGTGGCTTACACAGCAGAAATGCATTTCCTTACAGCTATGGAAACTGGAAGTCCAAGATCGAGTTGCCAGGAGGATTGGTATCTGGTGCGGTTCCTCTCCTTGGTTTGTAGATGGCAACCTTCTCGCTATGTACCCATATGACCTTTTTGTACACTCATGGGGAGAGGTTGGGCAAGCAAGCTCTCTGGTATGTCTTCTAGGGAAGACACTGGCCCTATTGAAATAAGGGACTCCCTTGTGACCTTATTTAACCTAAATTATTTCTTTAGAGATCTTATCTCCAAATATAGCCACACGAGGGGATGGGGAAGAAATGGTCAGACCATAACAACAGCCAGTGAATTTAGGAACTACTCATTTGGTCTATTCTACCCTAGCATAACGTTCTGTGCTAGGGATGTATAATCAGATACACACATAAAGTGAATTCATCTTCCCATAGGACATGACCATGGCTAAAAATAATTTCATGATGTGTGTACAGCCACATGGTAATTTGTAGACAAAACTACTTTTGTAATCCTAGCCTCTGTGTGGACTCGTAGAGATCCTAAACTGCTGTCTCTGTTTCTGTAACCTTGTGGAGGTGTGGACAGCTACTTTTGTCCTTTTAAGAAGGATGAAAAAAATCATCATTTCTTTTCAAAAGTGTTTACAGCACTGATGCTTCTAATGAAAAAGGTTTATGTTTACACTTGGCCTAATGGCACCAGGCAAATATTTGGTTTGTTCAGGAAACAAGAAAGATTACTCCAACCCTGAGCATGCGAAGGAATTTAGAATCATGATGAAAGGCATCTTTTCCAAGTAAGTATAGCTGGGTTTTAAACCTTGCTTAGATTCTAATTAATTTAGAAACATTAGCTTAGTTTTCCTGATTCTTCTTTTGTTCTTGCACAAGCAATTCTCCACGCAGCAGCTAAAGTGATTGTTTAAAATTGTGACTCAGACCACACTACTCACCTGCTTAGATGAGTCCTGTGTCTTCCCATCACTCTGTCCAAAATCTTTAGCATGGCTCTGGGATCCTACTGTGATCTGGCTTTTGCTTGTCTCTCAACTTCATCTTTTACCCCTCTTACCCTTGTGAACCTTGCTAAAACCACACCAGTGGTCCTGCTATTTCCTGAATGCATGAAGCTCCTCCCCACCTCATTCTTTTATGTCTCCGTGGGTGAGGATGCAATTCCCTGACCTGTTGGTGTTCATAGCTACGTTCCTAGGGCTAACTTGATTCTAAATGACTTCTACATCTCATTGACACCCAAATAGCATTTTATGGTAGAATTACCTGTTTCCCTTCTTGAGACCTTCTCTGCCCTTTTCCAACCTGTTCTGCATCCGAGGAGGCCGTTCTGCGTGGGCTACACCAATGGGCTCCCTTGTCTTCTAGTTTTCTATTGGATTTAGATCATGCAGAGCAGCACACATGGAAGACTGGAGGAAGAGAAGAGAGTAAGAAGTTGATATGTACTTCCCTCACACCCTCCCTGCAGGTCACTTGTTCCTGGTGTTTCCCCCAACAGAGGCTACGGTTGTGGTCAGATCTTCCCCTCCACACAGCTTTTCTTATTTCCAATGACTCCTGACCTGCTTAACCCCTCTGGCTCTGAGAATATAAATAGTCCAGCAATTACCAGCTGTGGTATGACACTTTCTCTTGCTGCTTCCCTTATAATAGACATTAAATTATCCTTAGATTACTCAATTGCCAACTGTGTTCTACTAGAATTATGATAATACATTTATTCATAACCAAAAAGAAGTAGATAATCTTTATGTGTCTGCCCAAAAGCGCATATGAATTTTGGAAGCGATATCCTGGCCTCATAAAGTTATACAGCATAAAGGTTGATCATGTACTTCAAATCTTTCCTGTGTCTTTCGCTAGCCATTTAAAATTAAGCATGTTGTTTTCTTCTCTAACTTTAGTTTCCTCACCTGCAAAATGTGGATGGTAATAATGTTTAGCTTGCGGAATTATTCTGAAGGATGATCTATGCAAAATATTTATCAAAATGTCTGGCAAATATATAATAATTGTAAAATGTAATTTTTGTATTTTTCAGACTGTGATGGTAATTTGGTATGTCACCTTGACTGTACCAAGGGGTGTCCAGATATTTGGCTAAACATTTTTATTCTGAGTGTCTCTGTTTAAATTTTTCTAGATGAGATTAACATTTAAATCACTAGATGGAGTAAAACATAAAACAGCTTGTCCTTTCTAATGTGGGTGGGCCTCACTCAATCAGTTGAAGACCTGAATAGAACGAAAAGACTGAGTAAGTGGGAACTCCTTCTGCCTGACTGCTGAGCTGGACATTGGTCTTTTCCTATCTTCCAATTCTGACTAAAAGGTCAGCTCTTTGGGAGTCTTACGCTTGCTAAATTTTGGACGGGAATAGAGTAGGGGGTTAGAAGTCAAGGCACCCCAATTGACTTTTGCTGGTGCAGGTGGGGCTAGTGCCACAGTGTTTTCCTGTAGTGTTTGGCTGGAGTAGAGAAGTTTTTGTCTGAAGCTGCCTACTTTGCTAAACTGCCCTTTTCCTGGTCCTTTGGTTAGAGAGAGTAGACGTTAACTAGAAAAATGCCATTTTGGGGGCTTTTTTTTTTTTGTCAACAGCTGCTGGTGTTTAGGATGTTGCCTCCTTCAGCGCAAAGTCTGAGATATATGGAGACCAAAAGAAAATGTAAACTCAAAGAATCGTTAGCTTACTTACATTCTGTATGCTGACCAGCTATACTGAAAAGCATTTTTGTCTTCCTGGATTATATTAACCCAGGTGGTGTTCAGTGAGGCATCTAAATTGTCCAAAGAACTGGGCAGATGAGAAGGTCTGTCTTTGAGACCTGACCTCAAAGAATCTTTCATAGTTTTCACCCATGATGGACTATCTTGTCATTTTTTCAGCTTCTCCTCCCACATTTCTTTTGACTCACAGTTTTGATCTTAGGCTAATTTGAAAGTAGTGATTCTAATTTAACAAACCCTCTTCTTAGAGTTGGAGTACATGATTAAGCTATCTATGGCATGAGTACTCTGTGTTTCATTTCACAATGTGTGGGCTGAAAGTCAAGTGTTTCCAAATCCTCATGAACTATGTCATTATGGATTTACAAGTCATGGGCTGTGTTGTTCCTCCAATAAACTTATTTAGGGACTGTGTTAATATTAGAATTTGGAACTAAAGTGTATCCCAGGGCCCAGAGTTTACTGGGACTCTGTCAACTCTGCATATTTGGGACTGAGATCATCCAGTCAGATGCTTCCTTGTCCCCATAATGGTAGAAAAATACATTAGTTAGAAATTCGACATCTAGACATCTTCCATGTTACTTCTCATTTTCTGGAGTTTGTTAAATGCATTTTTTTTTTCACACTCATCACGTTGGTGACTTTGGAGGGTGATTATGTCTAGCTGCTTTGCTTAACAGTTTCAGCCAAATTCTTAATAAGAAAATCTGTCACATCTTGATAAATCATCTCTTACCATCCCAAGTTTCACAGAGCAGCTGGACAACACTTTCGCAGCTGCTGTTTCTCGTTGTAGAATTCAGTGTTGAATGAAATGATTCCTATGGGCAGTGTCCTTTGGGTATCTTTCAGGAGGAAAATACTTTCATTATCCTTACTATTAAAGCAATTCCATGTGGAAATTGAGTGAAATTCACAGAAAACACAGCTGGCTTGGGAGCACCAGTAACACTAGTAAATATATATTTCTTCAGATTATACACATATTGCAGTGAATTGTTTTCAAATTTGGCAAGGCTTACAAAGGTCTGTTTCATCATAAACCTATCTGTTTTGAAGTAGGTGAAAAATATTATGTCCTCAATGTTAAACTCCATTTCTTTTTTCTTTTCTCTATCCGGGTTGACTTGATCCAAACTAATAAAGTGAGTATCATAAAGGGGAAGCTTTGAATAGGTCGTAGAGCTGCTCATTCTCATCCTCGTAATCTCTCTGGGTTCCTCTTTTTTCTCTGAGTTGTTTGATTATTGATGAAATTCTTTAAAAATGAGAAGTCCTCTAGCAATAAGTTTCCCTTGGATGCTGATGCCACCAAGTCAAATCCAGCAATAGAATTTTGAAAGTGTGGTTTCCTATGAGTTTTGTTTTAATTGATAATTGCAAAATAAGTTACTTTTGGGGGAAAAAAAAACCCTCATAAAGTTATTGCATTTCTAAAGCCATGCCAATACGTTTCAATGGCATTGGTTATAATACGGCCATTTTGCTCTGTGGACATCTATTTGGCTGACCAACTACATAACTACCCTGTTCAGCTGCTCAAAATATTGAACTGTCTGTGCCAGGAGAATGTTTTTGGACAGCTACTCTCTTCTCATTTTAGTTATCAATACATTATTCGATAATATGCCATTTAATATTATATCTTTATTTTACATAAATACCTAATATACATGTAATGGTAATCATGTGTACTAATGGACAGAGAAGGGTGTTGTAGGGATAGAACCATGACTTAACCTCTAATTCAAGTGAAATATCAGCATTCGATTGCTCAAGACTTTAACTTACTGGAAAAGAAGAACCAATTAAAGAAGTCCTGAAACCTCTTAAAGAATTTATCAGGTTGTACAAAAGTATCTGTAACCTTAACAATTGTTCTAAGAAAATAGGAAGTTTGTATGCAGACCATGTAGTCATGTAGTTTAAGCTCTAATCCAAAGTGATGTATCAAGTACTCTCTGAGTGGCCTTAAGCAAGTTATTTGATTTGAGGATAATCATCAGATTTCAGTGAGTTAAAGTGTATGAATGCCTAGCACAGTCCCTGGCAAAACTAGGTATTTGGAAGAGATATTTTTCCTGTCTTCTTTCTAAGTTAAGACCAAAATAAGCAGAACTAACTCTAAAATACATTCTCTGAGAGCTGTCAAGTGAATCAGTTACCAGAAATATGAGAGAACATTTGCAAGCACCATCATCTATGTAAAACCTTCTCCATTTACTCTGGGTCATTGTAATAGAGACAAAGCCCCTTCAATATTAACATGCCAAGTAGTAGGTCCCTTGGCATTGTGGTTTGTACAGAAATGTACAAATGACAATAAGAACTGATGAAGTGTAAACATATCCCCGAACTGCTAGATTAACTTTGAACCTCAGTGAAATTTTATCTTTTGACCTAAAGCTACTTAGAAAACTATATTTATATATATAGAAGGGAGGTGGGTGTTGGTTTTCAGGAGGAGAAGAAACAACTGACTTAAAGAATATTCTAAGTTCAGGACTAGAAGAATGATATTTTGTATGTGGGCATAGGTAGTTCCTTGGTGGTCCCCAGTGTTGGAAAAAAATTATTTTTGTAAACCAAGATAATCTGAAACAGATTATAGGGAAATCTATAAGAAAAATAAATACAGAGTTTCTAGTACGTTGTGAGGATGTCCATTAGTGAAGCTGCACTGAAAATATGGTGAGAGAATTGTTTGTTTTTTTGTAATTTTACACAGTTGTGTTTTTGTCTAGTTTGATCAATGCTAGTCTTGTATCCTAAATCTCCCTTTCTGTCTTCTCAGTGAGTCATTGACCATATGGCTGTAGCTCCCAGTCTGGCGGCTGAGAAGGAGGGGAAAAAACTAGGCTTGATAAACATGCGGGCCATTTTGGGTATGAGATTGACATAGCTGATCCCTCCGGCAAGGTCTCAAGAGAACTAGCACACTGAATCTCATTCATAAAGGCCAAGTGTACCCTCTATGTTCTGAGTTCATCTGTGGGGTCCTTCAGAACCAAATTCAAATTGCTTACTATTTTATTTACATCACATGTATAAGCGTTGCTGTGATTTGTTATGTTGGGAGAAGACATTGCTGTGTCTAGGGAATCTGTGCCTTTATGCGTAACTTTGTCCAAAGATTTCTCTGACCTTAAACATTTTAGTAAATATATTTTTTTAAATTCTTTCTCTGGTAATTTTGCAAGGCAAGTTGTATATATTGCATTACTTATTCCCTCTACGAGGAATGTTGACTTGGTTTGTTACAGTATCATCTCAATTATTACATTTTATATATAAATGTTGGAAAGAGCATTAAAATGCTTCCTGCTTTTTAAATAATGAGTCAAATATAGCATTGGTGCTATGTAAACTACTGTATAGTTATATGAAGTTTCTTCTCAAACCTTTGCTATTGTTTGTAACAGCCACATTTAAGTAAGACAATTTGTATTATTTTAAGGTTGATTGTTTTTATTTGATTACAATGATAAAAATGGACCAAATGGGAGGTCAATCTTTGTTCAGAAAAACTATTCTTTGAACTGTCAGCTGAGAAAAAAAAAATATATTTTTATTCATTATTTCATTGAACTTTCTTCTTTGAGGAAATCAAAAAAGATTATTTTAAAGACAAAAGAAGCAATAACTTTCTGAATCCAAATTTTTCCCTATGTGTGTTTTATATCTTGTATAGTGCAATTTTCTGAGTGCAGTTGATTTTTTCACTTTGCTTAGAAAATTCCCCCATGCAAATATTTTTGTATAATAAAATGTACCAAAATCTTTAGTTCCCTTTTTGTTTTGAATAACAATTTGGGAATTCCTCACTCTTAGGTTATAAAAGAACACACTCACATTTCCTTTTACCATTTGTTTTGTTTGTGGGTTTTTGTTTTTTTAATTTTAAATATCTGATACAATTGGAATTTATCCTGGTATGTTGTATAAAATTTGAACCCGATTTTATCTTTTTTCATTTTGCAAGTCAATCCTGTTGTTGCAATACCATTTATACATAAAAAAGCCTCTATCCTGGGATTCTGAGCTTACGTTTTTGGAATATATTAAATTGTCATATATCCTTGGATTTATTTTAGTACTTTCTATTTTACCTTCACTGCAGGGAAGGTAAAATTTTCCCTTTGCCTTCCTTGGGTCTCTGGTTGGGATGACATAAGACAGATTAATAGGAGAAAAGCATACAAATTTTATTTACATGTACATGGAAGCCCTCACAAGAAAAACGAAGACCCACCTAAGTAAATAGGCCTACGTGATTATACATTGGGTTGAGAAAAGAAAAGTAATTGTGGAAAAGTAACTAAAATATAGGGAAAAACTAATAAAATGTGTGTTATTGTAATAAAGTCTGTTTGCACAGATTTCTCTGGCTCAATTTCCATCTCTGGTGATAAGAATGTTTCTTCATCCTGAAACAAAGAAGGTACTTTCACATGGGAATTTTATCTCCTGCTTTGAGGAAGAAAAAAGAAAGTCAAAGTGCTCTTCTTCTTGCATCTGCTGTGTTTCAGGTGCCTTTAACTCAAAATAATCAGTATGCCAAAGTGACATCTTTCGGGATGGCATATCCTGAATTCCTTTGGTATCACTGGTCTATTCACAAGTCAATAAAATGCCTAGTGAGCCAAGCAGTGCCCAAAGTTCTACTGCTAACCTCATGAAACTTTTGTACAAATAAATGATAAATTAGAGCCTTGATGAATGCTAAAATTATATAAAGAAATAACCTACATAATATTCTATAACCTTGGAGTTACAGAGGAGACTATACAATCATAAAGCAGAAACACGAACATTTATTGTCTCAAGAATATCCTAATTAATTGAAATTATAAAAAGTAATTCTGAATCCACAAGTTTGCTTCTCTCACACAATTGCCTTCCAAAATTTGGTAATTGGGGAAATACGCATAATCTGTCTACATGCTATTGTATTCATAGGTACACAATTAATGAATTTATCTTAAAATGTGTTTCTTTTGAGGATAATTTAAAGTATTTCTAAATTATTAATATTCATATATGTAAAGAACATTGTATGTATGCAATAAATTTTTAGTGATGATTTTAAAAATAGCAAGTCTAATCGAGTGTATGGCTTTTCAGCTTCATCTCATTGCCTATTCTTTACCTGCTGACTCAATATTACCATCATTTCCCATTCACCATTCCTGTAATTTTTATATCATTTGCTAAAATGTATGTGAATTGCATACATATGTATATACACACATATGTGTAAGTACATATAACATATATGATATTTATAATATTTCTGTTGGAGACAATTTCTTTTGTTATAGTAATTCCATAATGACAATATGGCAATAGAGAAGATCCATATGAGTCACCATTTCAACTCTTATTTCTATGTTTCTTCTGACTTTCCTTGCTTGGCTCAGTTACAGGTGGTAAAATTAGTAAATTTCAGACTTACATTCTTATCCCCTTACAAATAAACACACACACACACACACACACACACCCCTTGCATTCTACACCATGCCTTGAGCCATTAAAAATAAAACTATTTATACTTTGGGAATACTCAGTTAATTAGAAATTAAGTGTGCTGTCTCTATCCTATGTTCTCTGAGATTTCATGTTGTATGAATTTATTCGTCACATCTTTCTATCTAGGCCTTTACCATGAGTTCAAGACTTGTGAGCCAGCTGGCAGAAACTGTCACACCGATATATTTAGTTTCATCCGCTCAATACTGTATTTAGTCCCCCAATGTCAATTGTAAAATTTGAATGAGTTTAGGTAGGGCATAATCTTTCCACTCATTGTCCCATGCCAGGTTTCTTCATGCAATTATTTTACTGCTCTGCCTTTACAGTCATCTGGTGAATGACTTTAACTTCTGCTGAAGCCTCCTACCCAAATTCCTGATTTTCACTTAGTTCTCTCCAAGACTGTGGCCATCCAGCACATTTATCTTCATGCACCAAATGTCCACACACACATAAACATTCATATAGTGCACTTTTTTTGAAGCTGGATTCTGTTTCAGCATTCTTTGCATTAACTCAGAACTCTGATTCCAGGCCCAATTGTACCAACATCTTTAAAAGCCTTTCTGATTGGCTCATCCCATCCTGTGGGCCATACCTCTAAGTCTTGCCTTCAGCGGCTCCCCAGGCCTTGCTGACTTGATACTTTTTTGTATACCCTCGGTATTTGTCACTGTTTTGGTGGGAGCCATATCTTCTCTGCTGTTCTTGCTAAGTCTTGACAATCTTGGATCCGTAGTGTGACCCAGGCAAGCGACGTCCAGCATACATTACATTCTGGCCAGCATGTAACAGATAGAGAATTGGGCTTAAAGTGAGAGCGATACAAACTGAGAACCAGTTTTTACTTCTTACTTTCTTGATAAAATAGGCATATTATTTAAATTTATTCTGCCTCAGTTTCCTTGTCTATTTAATGAGGATAATACCCATATTTTAAGTTTGTCTTTTTTTTTCACTGAGAATTAAATGATAGTAAGCATATATATAAGCAGTCCTCACTTATGCACCATGGATACATTCCAAGACCCACAGCGGTTGCCTGAAACCGCGGATGGTACCAAACTCCAATCAACCTCAGCTCTGCTGGCAGTGTGACAGCAGCTTCTCCATCAGCAGACGCAGCCTCTCCAGTAATCTTTATATTTTTCAGCCTAAACTTATTCCCGAATGTGTGTAACTTCCCTTACTTTCAGTAAAATGGCTTGATGTCACTCGTTTGATGGGATTCCTTGCTGAAGTCTTCATATAGGCTCAATACTTTCTGGTGCAGCATGTCACTGTCAATTGGAACATGTTTTTTGTTCATGTTTTCTGTTCACGAATTTAGTATCTTTTCCATCTTCACTAAGTACTTATCATGCACTGTGTCCATAACTTTTGTAGTTGGAGGTGTGACAGCAAAAGTAGCAGAAATTTATTTTTCCTTCTTCACAATTTCATGGAGAGATTTGTTCTTACTGTAGATCTTAGCGACCTCAGGGTATGATTTTTTTTTTCTTTTCTTATTAAGTCAAGAACTTTCATCTCTCCCCTTTAAGGAAGCACAATACAGCTTCTCTTTGGCATATCCAAATTGCCAGTGTCACTGGTCTTGTTCTTAGGGACCATTATAAACTAAAATAAGGATCACTTGAACATAAGCACTGCAATATACAGCCACCGAGATGGCTACAAAGTGACTAATGGGTGGTGTGCTTATGCAGCATCATGAATATGCTGGTCCAAAGTATAATTCACATCTCAGGATGGACAGAGCAAGAAGGTGCAAGATTTCATTATGCTACTCAGAATGATGCACAATTGAAAATGTACAAATTGTTTATTTCTGGAATTTTCCATATACTTTTTTCAGACCACCATTGACTGTGCAGAACTGAAACCACAGAAAGTAAAACTGGATAAGGAGGGACTACAGCAATGACATCGTAGGAAAGCAAAATTTGCCAGACCCAAACGTGTCTTTCTGGCATAAGCATTATTTTATTTTTAAGAAACAAAAGACTCAGGAAGAACCTTTGCCCGCTACTTTTAATGCCTAAAAGAATTTAGTTAAAGGATCTACTTTAGGAAGGGCGTTATCACCATAGGAAACTAGAGTTTAGTATGAACGTGTTCAGTGAGGGGGACTCTGCAGGACCTAGAGATCAGAGTCCACTGTGTGCCCCATTGTCTCTGCATGGCCCAGCACGCATTCATTTACCAACGTTTGCTTTTCCATTTTTATGTGAATTGCCTTCCTCCCCTTAGGAGTCCAAAATCACTAACCGTTTCTTAGCTCAAGAGGACATCTACACCTCAACTGCCCACCTTACTTTTGGACCCCATATTCTAATAGAACTTCCATATATGCACATGTAGTTAAATTTGGCTATTTTATTCCTGTTAATCTATCTCATTTAAACGTATTACTTAAGCTAGCCAGAAAAAGCTAGAGGGGTAGATAAAAAGTTCTTCCTCTCAACAATATGAAAATGGCAACCATTTATATTATATCAGATTCCAGTTGTTCTACCTATATTACCTGTAGTCCTTACAACAGTAATGAAAGCCATTTTTTAACCATCACAATTTTTTTATTGCAAATGAAATTCAGGAAGGCCACAAGGAGTACTAAATGCCAGAAGCAGTATTTAAACTAGAACTCATGGTTGCAATGCCATGCATTGTACATCATACCATCTTGTCTTTACGAGTCAGTACTTGGCACATATAAAATATTCAATAAATATGATTTTTACTGTTTTTACTAAGATAATATGGGTATTAGACTCACAGTAGAAATTAAATGAAATCATTGCAACACTAACCAGAGTATGAATTTTTTAAGACCAGGAATCTTGATGCATTCATAGTTACTTCTGCCAAAATATTTAACATAATGTTTTCCATGTAGTTAAAAATCCAGAAGAATGCTTTAGTAAGAAAAAAAAATTATGAAGAATGTAAAGTCATGATAATTTAGATTAATTTAATCTGTGAACTGATGTATAATTATTTATAGGGGATCATTAGCAATGATAAAATGAAATTGAATTTAGATTCAACAACATCCTTAAGTTAAAATTTAAAATACATATAAATAAATATAAAATTTGTCAGTCATGGTTAAAGTACGTGCTTTTTATTAATTTTCACCAGTAGTTCACTTTATTGGATGGTAAGGATGCTGTGAAAGAAGCAGAAAACGAGTGGGAACTGCTGTTCAGATTGATTTTAATAACATCCCCAATTCGTTTGGAAAAAGATCACCTCCCATGTGGTTCCAATTTCTGATAAATGTCTGTCACAATAATGACAGCCAATGAGCCAAAATTCCAACCACAGCCAACGTCAGTGTACACATCAGGTTGCGGAGCCAATGCATGTTGGGAGTAGTCATCAAATGACTTCAGGGACAGGCCAGTCTTATTATAGAAGTTATTTACCAAATGCTATTTATTCACAGTGAGATGAAGGTAATGAATATCAATCATCTCAATAAGATGCTTTCACAGAGGACAATTTATATCCAGATAGTGACACATAGATATGATTCCTGAGATCAAAGCAATAGTGACTCTTTGCCCAGTTACTATTCAGGTAAAATTTCTGGATTTTAAAAACGTAACTTTTTTAAATGGCATCAGTTCTCAAAGAAATGTTTCTCCTAGTGTGTACTTTTACAGTCTCGACCACAGACCGTAGGATGATAGTGGCTTTACTTAAAGCCACCATCTTTATCAGTTTCTATGCCTTTAAGAAATTCACATGGTAATTATTTATGTGAATGTTTTGTGAAGATATTTGCATTGAATAGAACAGCAACATCAAGTATGTCCTCTGTTTAATTAGCCTGATTAAACAGAAGAATCTACCAACCAATCTCCTAGGTAGAATGTGTTGATTAATAGAATCTTAATTAGTATAAGCTTTGTGAAAAAGTAAAACTCAAAAAAAGGAAAATAGAATGTGTTTTATTTATATATATCTCTCTCCAAACATAAAAAGCTCTTTTAGTCAGTAAATCTATCCAGAAATATTTATGGAGACAGTACATAGAATGCTCAAGGCTAGATGCTGCGAGGAATAGAAGGAACACAAATAATTGTGTTCTGCGTTACTCTATGTGGTGTGGTCACTGACCTTAGGAGAATATAATATAGTGTGTACATGGTTAGACAGTAGGGAAAACTGAGGAAGGGACAACTGACAGTTTGAACACTTCTACATGCCAGGCACTTCAGGAGCTATACTTTATTTTTTCTTCACAGTGAATTCCAATGGACATCATCTCTGGATTTTAAGATGAGGATACTCAGACACAGCAAATGTAAATGCTTTGTCTAAAGCCATGCAACTACTCACAAAAGAAATCAGTACTGCAACTCTGACCTCTCAATTTAAAGTCATACTCTTTATAACAGTATACAATTGGATACCATTGTAGTGTATATCATTCTGTGGTTCTGAAACCCAAGGGATGGAAGCAATAGAATATAAAAAAAGTATATGTACCACGATATGTTATTTTAAGGAGGAGAAAACTAAGGAAACGTATTTGATTCACATCTAAGATGGAGTCTTGGTGAATCATAATATTCACTGAAGTATTCACTGATTTCAACTTTTTAACACTTTTCTTAGATGAAATTCTAACAAAATTTTCACAGGCAGACCTGCTTAGTATTTCACATCTATATCTGAAAACATCAACTACTATTTTGTGAAATCTCTCAACCAAATGCACGGGTAGTGACAGTACAGTGAAAACACAAAGATCACACAGTTGCTTGTGGTAAGATAAAAAAAGAAAAAAGAACAATTTTCTTTTAACTCTTAGAGAGTAATATTGTCTTAAATATATTTTCTACTAACTGAAAACCTAACTAAATTATAAATGTCTAGGTAATACTTTTCTCAGTGATTATAATGAGTTGAACTGTTAACTCTTAGGTTCCACAAACTGCAGAGAGATAATATTTGCTCTAAATATATTAAATGATAATAATACTCTAAAAAGCAACTCATACTTTATTTTAAATACATATTTCAATTTAAAATAGTATTCACCGAGTTAAATGAATTAGAAAAGAAACAAAAAGAATATATTACCCATAATCCTTTTATTATTCTTCAAATAATTGTTTTTATCATTAGCTATAAAGTTTAATACTTTAAACAATTTTTTTATAAAACTAGAAAAGTCTAATATTCTGCCATATTTATGAACCTAAGTTACTTAGCCTGCACTTTATTTTTTTTATTTTTTATTATAAATAATGTTGTTAGAAATATATCCATGAATAAACTTCTCACATCATAGTCCCATATATTTGATTATTTCTTACAGAAGTTTCAGAAAAGTGCTTGCTTAAGTAAAGATTATATGAATTTAAAAAGAGCTGGAAACTTATTAACTACATGATTATTCAAAAGACATATGATTCTATCAACAACTTATGAAGAAATCCATTTTATTATACCATGAATTAGAAATAATAAATCCTTTGTTTTATAAGCATTGTTTTTCTGGTAGAGAACATCTGGATCATTAGAAGTGATAGTAACAGGACTTTGGTTTGTTTTAATTTTTTTCACTTTAAAATTTTTCAAGCATATATATCAAGCCCATTTCTAAATTTCATGCTTTTCACTCCATATTAAATTTTAACATTCATAATTCATGACTTTCATCTAAGGAACTAGAATGCTTCATATATTTGATGTGTGTTGTTATATGTTGGTATAAAGCTACTGCACCCATTCATTTAACATTCATTCAAAAAATACTTATTAAATACCTAGTACATTCCAGGCATTATTCTAAGATACATGAGTCAGGGTCATGTCTTAAAGGGATCTGAAATTCCAGTGGGGAGTGTTTTATGTGGGTGAAAAAAAAAAAAGCATGAAAACAGCAACAACTACAATGTTAATTGAAGAGGGGAACAATACAGGACGAAGCTGTCAGGTCATGGGGGCAGAGAAATGAGCGGGGAACATTGTTTTAGACTGTGTTGTTAAGAAATCCTTTAAAAAGTTGGAACAGTTGAGCCACAATCCAAATGTTCAAAAGAAGCCAGCAGTCTAAAGTCTTTCAGATAGCAGGAACAGCAGGATCACTGTCCCTAAGCTGGAAATACTGTGAGACATTTGAGGAACAGAGACAAGGCCACTTGGACTGGTAGAAAGGAAGTGTGATGAAAGATGAACCCAGAGATGTCTTGAACTAAAGTGGGAGTAATGAAGATAATGTTTTGGGGGCTGAGTTTTTCATTGAATGAAAACCTTTCTTGCTGTAGTGTCCTGGTAAATTTGCTCTCTTAACAAATAAACAAATGCTCATTTGTGGTGCTGATTTTTGTAGTGTAAATGTTCCTCCTGGGGCTGGATTCAAGCTACCAATGGACATCGCTAAACATGTCCTTGGGAAGAGATATGCAGAACCAGCTCTTGAGAGCCACTATGAGCTGGTTCCTGCTCACCACTACTTGTATGCTTTCTCTGTTTCCCTCAACCGCCGTTACTTTCTCTTGATTGGTACTCCACTCACTCATATCACATCACTGTTCTATTCTTGACTCGAATGAAATATCACTCCATGGTGTAAGAGATCTGTGTTCTTGAGCAGTCTCCTAGGGGTCAAATGATAATTCCCATAGAAAATCTTAAACAATGGGAAATATGAAGCAAGATAAGCCTAGTTAGACAAATCTTGCCTCCTTTCTCTCATGATCTGATACTAGATATGGTTTTACTGCTGTTGAGCAAATGTGCGTGTAAAATAATTGTTCTGACTCTTAGTGGACAGTATTATGACACATCATATTCTATGACTTTATCTATTTTCTTGCATAATTTATATTTTTTTGTTATTTCCTCGCCTTCCCATTCTTGGGCTGGCATCTCACACACAGAATGTCAGCACTTTAATGTTTACTTAAAACTCTTCTAGAGGATATAGATTAAGACACATATGTTCGAAAATGGGTATGAGCTATGGTTATTGTTAAGAGAATAGATGTGTGGGGTGTTTGAGAAAAAGAATGTCCAAGCTTTTTTAAATATATATGTTTTGTTTTGTCTTGTTTTATTTCAGAACTGTTTAGATTTACAGAAAAACTGTGAAGATAGTACAGAGTTATTGGATACATCCTACCTAGTTTACTTTTTTATTAACATTTTATGTGGTACATGTGTCACAGTTAATAAACTAATATTAAGATATTGTTCTTAACAAAAGTCCATGCTTTATTTAGAGTTTTTATTGAGTGTCCTCAGGTTTTGTTGAATGTCCTTTTTCTCTTCAGAATATGATCCAGGATACCTCACTGCATTTGGTTGTCTTGTTCCCTTAAGCATTGTCTTGCCTGTGACAATTACTCAGACTTTGTTTCTGATGATCTTGAGAATTTTGAGGAGTATTACACAGGTATTTTGTAAAACATTACTTACTAGGATTTTTCTGATGGTTTTCATGATTAGAGCAGGTTTATTTGTTTGAGGGAAGGAGAGTACAGAAGTCAAATGCTATATTCATCTTATATCAAGTATACATATTATCAACATGATTTATGATGACCTTAATCACTTGGCTGAAATAATATTCACCAGGTTTTTATACTGTAAAGTTATTCCTTTCTCCCTTTTTCATATTACACTCTTTGCAAAGAAGTCACTATGTGAAATTTAAACTTAAAGACTGGGGAGGTATGTTACCCCTGAGAGTAGAGTACTTACATAGATTATTGGGAATTCTATTGTACAGGAGATTTGTCTCCTGTTGACCAATTATTTAAATATCTAATTAATTATTTATATCAGCATAGACTCATAGATATTTAGTTTATCCTTTGTGTTATAACACAGTACTGTTTTGCCTGTTTTCTTGCTCAAATTGTTTCAGCTTTGACTACTGGGAGCTCTTTTAATTGGCTCTTACCCTGTATTATGGCTTTTTGTTTATTTGAGTGTTTCTTTACTTTCAGGTACTACAAAATGCTTCGAGCTCATCTTATATATTTCCTGTCAACAATTTTCCAAGGTCTGAGTTCCATTTTTTGAAGAATAATATTATAAATCAAGATCTGGGATCTTTGTGTGCCAGTTGCTTCAAGGCTTTCTCAGCAGAGAAAATGAGGAAATAGATGAGTGTATATTAACTCATACAGTATATGTAAATATGCACGTATGTGTATCAGTATCTGAATTGTTAACCCATATCCCCATGGGGAGAAAATTATCAATAAGAATATAACTCTCATATATAGTTTCTTTAGCCTTTAGTATTACAGATCCATTTCATTTCCAAAGTTACTTAGGTCAATAACTTTCCCCTCTACCACCTTCATTAAGGTTGTCTTATATGTTTGTAAAAAAATTAGATTATTTTGTAACATTTTGCAGCTCATCCTGGCATTTCTGGATCTCCTGAATTTTTATTTTGCACACATTCTATGGTTTTTGACATGTATTTACTATTACAATAGTACACAAAATAGTTTCACCACCTCAAATGTGCCATCTATCCAATTATTCTCCCAGCATTCCACATACTTGGCAACCACTGATCTTTTTACACTCTCTATAACTTTGCCTTTTCTAAAAGTTCATATAATGAGAATCATATAGTATGTAGTCTTTCAGATTAACTTCTTTCATTTAGCAATATGAATTTAAGATTTATTCATGGCTTTTCTTGACTTGCTAGCTCATTTCTTTCTATCAGTGAATACCATTACATTTTTATGGATGTACCACAATTCATGTATGCATTCACTTATTGAAGGGCATATTGGCTGTTTCCAGTTTTGGAGGATTATAAATCAAGCTGCTATAAGCATTCATGTTTAGGTTATTGTGTGGACACAAGTTGTCTAATCAGTTGAGTAAATATCAAATAGAAGCAATTGCTGCATTTTATAGTAAGAATATGTTTAGCTTTTGAGAAACTGTCAGACTGTCTTCCAAAGTAGCTGTAACATTTTTCATTCCCACCAGCATGAATGAGAGATTCCGTTTCACATTCTTGCAGCTCTGGTTGAGTAGTTTGGGATTTTAGCCTTTCTAATAATAGTGTAATGGTATCTAATTTAATTTGCAATTTGTTAATGAAAAATCATGTTGCATATCTTTTCTTATGCTTATGTGCCATGTATATATCTTCTTCGTTGATATTTTGCCCATTTTTTAAATTGATTGGGTTTTTTATTGTTGATTTTTAAGAGTTATTTGAACATTTTGGAAATAAGATTTTTTTACAAGATAGGTATTTTGCAAATGTTTTCTCGCAGCCTGTAGCTTGGATTGTTTTTTTCTTTTATTTTAATAAATTCTAACTTATCAATTATTCTTTCACAGATCATGATTTTACTGTTATACCTGAAAACTCATAACCAAGTACAGGGTCAAATAGATTTTCTCCTATATTTTCTATAGGTTTAAAAATTTTTGTGATTTATATTTAAGTCTATGATCTATTTTGAGTTAATTTTTTTAAAATAGTGTAAGGTCTGTGTCTAGGTTCATTTTCTTTTTCTATACAGACATCCAACAGTTTCAGAACCATTTACAGAAAGTCTCTCATTTGTCCATTGAATTGCTTTTGCTTCTCCAACAAAGATCAGTTGATTATATTTGTATGGGTCTATTTCTGGGCTCTCTATATTCTGTTACTTAGATCTATGTGTCAATTTTTTTGCCAATACTACACAGTCTGGATTGCTGTAGCTCTGTGGTATGTCTTAAAGTCAAGTAGTGTCCTCTGACTTTGTTCTTCAATATTATGCTGGCTATTCTAGGTCTTTTGCTTTCTCTCATAAATTGTAGAATTGATTTGTTGATAGCTATAAATAGCTTTCTGGGATTTTGGTTGAAATTTAGATTGAAATTTGATTAAACATATACAGAAAATTGGGCAACATTGACATCTTAAAATACTGAGTCTTCCAATCCATGAGCACAGAGTTTTAGATCTTCTCAAATGTATTTTATTAAAGTTTTATAGTTTTTTGCAAATAGATCCTATGCCCATTTTGTTAGATATATATCTAGTTCTTCTTCTTCTTCTTCTTTTTTTTTTTTTGGTACTATTGTAAGTGGTAACTCCTGCCAGCAAATTCCAATTTATCTAGTGTCTCTGTTTTCTCTGTTCTGTTGACTTGGGACTACCTCCTCATAATCATGCCTGGATTTCAGCTGCAATCAAATATTATTATATATTAGAGCCATTATTGGTATGGTGGTTAGGTGTTATAATCAAATCTCAGTCTTTTAGTAGGCTTGTAGCTTTGGCATGCAGCCTTCACTAGTGTTTCTTAGCTCCTTTTGCTTCCACATTTTGTGCAACAAAATGACTAGAGCATCTTGACTAGATAGATGAATTAATATAGGGAGATAAAAAAATAGCATCAAGCAGACGGATAACAGAGGTAAACAAAGCAAAGAGAGTCCTTGATCTCAAGGACCTTCCGTAATGAATTAATATATTTACATATATCTAGTACGTTTTTTCACATGAGTGATTAGCTATTTGATGATGAGAAACAGTCAAGAAGTAGATAGCTTTGATGACATTTGTTTGAAGAATAAATAAAGTATGATTTTTTTTGTTGTTGTTAGTTAAGAAGCACTTTTCCCTTTTCTATACTCTTTTCTCAGGTCTAAGTCTCTAAAGCTTTAGTACAATAAGGGCCATGTGATGGAATGAGGTTGGGTCATGAACTATGTGGAAGGAGAATCACCTCGTGGGACTGTTACATGAGGAACAGTTACACCTAAAACATTAAAACTTGGGGATGTGTTTGTTTAAGCAGCCGATATTACCTTAAAAAAATGCAATGTGCTAAACAAACTGCTATCATTGGCTTTATAATTAATTTTACAATGGGAACATTTTTCGAATTTCTAAATTTTCTATGCATCTAGTACTATGATAGCCATTTTTAAAGACATATATAATAATATTTAATATTGTAATGAAGTATTCTCCAGTGTAAATCTTCATCTGGCTATCTCATTTCCTTTTTATAGATAACCTTTCTCATCCTCCCATTAAGTACTATAAAGACACAAGAAAAAATAATTTAAAGCAGTATCATAAATTAGAACCATCAGTCAAAATCTAGGGGGAAAAAATACCATAAGCTTAAAGTTATAAACTAGACTTTAAAAATACTCAAGAGCAAGTATTCCTGGCCATATAGAAAGTTTATTCTGTGTCTAGAAAAAGGAAAGCTACCCACCAGAAAATGGATAAAAATGTGTCTTCCCTCCATTTCTTATCATCTGTCTCATTGATTCACTCAAAAATGTTTATTAAGTATCAACGAGATTCCAAGAGCTAAAATTTGGAATATCTACATTTATATTAACCAAAATACTGTATAACCATTCATCTAATGAGTAAGTGCTGGATTTGGAAACCTCACTAAATGCCATCACTTTTCCTCTATAAATACTTACTTTGGTCTATACAGAGACTAATTTTTGGATAAAATAAATAGGCAAAGTTTATAGAAAGCTGATAGAAATTATTTTCTGTTCGTCATAATTACAGATGATGTTAGTTACTTTATCAAAGTAACACATGCTTTTTATATAGATTTGAAAGATATAAA
This sequence comes from Pteropus alecto, assembly GCF_000325575.1. Taxonomy (NCBI): domain Eukaryota; kingdom Metazoa; phylum Chordata; class Mammalia; order Chiroptera; family Pteropodidae; genus Pteropus; species Pteropus alecto. Next base: position 10,020,186 of record NW_006494609.1, read on the forward strand.
TGTGTAATTAGAAAAATATCATCTTATAAACTTTAGTTCAGTATTTCGGTGTAAAAATATTCACCAAAAGACTATGGGGAAATGTGTGTGAGAATTATAGATTCTAGCTTCTATAACAAAATGGCAATGGACCTTTTAATCTGGTTACGAGAAAGAAGCCTAATGAGATTATCTGACAGGTTTATCAGTTTGCCCTGAATCCTGGTCTCAGTATATTGTACTACCAGAGATGGTGATGATATAGTTTGGTGATATGATGGCCCTGCTTCTGGGAGTGAGAGGTCTTATATACCACCAGACTAAAATGTTTCCTGTCTGCCTTCTCCTTTGTCAGAGAACTCAAGTCGTTTAATATGGAGAAGAGAACTGTCCCCACCACCATGTGCTACCTAAAGCCATTTCAAAATATTTCCCAGGCCCCATGCTACAAAAGTTTCTTTCAAATTCTTCAAATTGGAAGTTCAAGTTTTTTGGAGAAAAATCATAAGTGCATTTTATGCATGTTGATTTCTAGGTGATTTTGAGAAACTGAAGTGGAACCGTCTAATAGTCCATTGTACATATGTCTGAAGCTCATAGGAGGAATCTGAGCAAGAGATAAATTTTGTTAGTCTTCTGAGCATAGGAAAGATGGTGTAGAGAGGGTACAGACTGAGAGGAGTAAGGATGGTTCCTGAGAGAATTGAGGTAGAGAAATGGAACTCACAAAAGACACTGAGAAAGGGAAACCAGCGGGGAAGATGAACATCTGGAAGGACAGTGTGATGAAAGGAAGAGAAACTTTCAAAAAGGCAGCAAGAGTTTAACTGTTATAGTTGCTAAGAGTTCCAGTAAAATAAATACTGGGAAAACAAAATGCATTTCATTTGGAGATATGGAGGTTTTTCAATAAGTAAGTCAATCCTTATTATTTATGGGTTCCCAAATTGTAAATTCTACTATTCACCCCTAAATCAACATTTGTAATGCTTTTGCAGCTATTTGTAAATATGTACAGAGTAGCAAAATCAAACAACAACAACAACAAAAGATTAGCCTCTCACTCATGTTCCCATCTGAGATTGAACATGCTAACATTTTACCTTCCTTGCTTCATCTCTTGTATCACAAGTATGTCTTTTTCACAGTCTGTTTAGTAGCATGTTTCCTCAGTTTTGTGTCTTTTTTGTTGGTGATTTGACTTTTTAAAATACCACCCAAGCATAGTGCTACAGTGGTGTCTGGTGTTACTTACTAAGCTAGAAAAGGCTGTGATGTGCCTTATGAAGAAAACACATGTCTCAGATAAATCTCATTCACAAATAACTTAAAGTGCTCTTGGCTTTGAGTTCAATGTTAAAGAATAAACAATAATAAGAAATAAGGTATCTTTAAACAAAAACACACATTAAAACAGGTTTTGTATTTATCCATTGATGAAAATATTGTGACCAAAGCCTCACAGGAGTCTAATCCAATATTTCTCTTAGGAGCAAATGGCTCAGTTTTCATGGCAAAATTATAGAATGTAACAATCAGAAATAATGAGAATCATCTATATATATTAAATGAATAAATAAAATGTTTATCAGACATTTTCACTTTAGTGACAGAGTTTATTTTCACCATAAGCAGCAGAGTTTCACTTTGGATTTAATATTAAAATATTTTTATTATATACTAAAATTTCTCCCATTATTTATTTTATTAATTATAAACTTTATTTACTTTGTTGATTTTAGTAGAACTTTATTTATTTTCTTTATTTTTATAGTAATTTCACTTTCAGCTGAAGAGGTGAAAAGCAGTTAGTTCTCTTTCAATATTTTGTTTTTATTTGGATTAACAAAGAATACCAGGTAACTATAATTCTCTGGTACTTTCTATATTTTATTATTATATGAAAGGGTAGTAAGTTCTGGAATCCAGACAAAATAATTTGTACATCTATATTTAAAAATTCTGGGGATGGAGGGAAGTGCCAAATATATTATTTGGTATTCATCTTAATTTCCTTTTCTTTGGACTGCTCTCATTAATAATATACCAAAAAAATTGTATTGTTTGATTTTTAAAGCCCCTTTAAGCTGTATTATTCCATGAAATCAAGTTGGAAGCTTATTTGAAAGACTTAGAATTTATTTCTTTAATCTTTCATTAATCAGTCTTTCTCACACTTAAAATTAAATTTAGACTTACTAGTTGAGAAATTATGGCAACGATCTATGGGAAGTAATGATAGAGTGGTGCGGTTTTGTTTTCAAACCTCCTTTTCAAGTAAAAACTAATGAGGAAGCTCAATATGTAAAACAGATCCAAATGGGCTTGCTTGGGTTGAAGAAAAAGTTGGTATACTTGGGGCAAATCCAAGTGGGATGACTTTATCTTGTCTCTATGATGGCGTCTGAGGTTTCAGCTCAATCCTTTTATTATTCTGCAGGCCTCTGAAATTCATTGGGACAGTTTATTAAGTCAAGAGTCAAGAGATATGCTTTTTACCCTTTGTGTGACATCGATGACTCATTTATGTCACTGGAGTTAGTATTCTTAATTATGAAATAAGAACACTGTTTAAAACTCTATCTGCAAAAAAAATTTTAAATACTCTAAAACTTTAAAAGATATTCTTTAGACATAGTTAATTATATGAATATAGACATAACTAGAACTTTTCATTTCCCAAGTCATCAGTCTAATAGAAACATGACCTAACAAACTACATATTTCAGAAGATGGAGATGTTAATAAAAAAGGGGGGGTGGGGATCTTAGCTGAGATTTTTTGCCTTCACTTTTTGGACTCTGTCTTTCTGCCTAAATATTTATGTCATTCTGATGGCCAATTCATTCAAGGAATTTTTGCATTTAATTTGCCACGTGATAACCACTCAGATTTGAAGTGGTTCAAAAGAAATTTTGTGCAGTAGAAAAGGCAATAAAACTCTGATAAAAAGCCAAGACCTTTTTCTAGGGAATACATATTTAACAATGATCACTTATTAACATCTCAGCTGCAAATGTTTTAAATAGATCAGGGCCTATAGCCAAGCTGGCTGCTCGGGGAATGGGACCATGGATGAGTTTGTTTCATAGTCCATGGCTAAAAGATGAAAGTGTCAGGCCAGCAATACTTATGAGTTTTATGCCCTTTTACTTATTATGTTTTCTCATCTAAATATAGTGTTTCCATTTCTCTTAAAATTCCCAATGAAGAGTTGTTTCTGCCATTATGCCATTCTGCTCTGTGAATGCCATTCTCCTCATTTGCTCATCCACTCTGATCACCTATTATCTCTCCATACAAGGAGTTAAACAAATCTTTCTGAAAGTAGCATCCAGATAGTGTTTCTGAGTTTGATATTATAGGGATCATTCTTCTCTTACTACCCTTTCAATACAGACTTAAATTTGTATAATTTGTTTCAGTTTTTAAAAAGCACAACAACCAAGTGAAAAATATAGGCAATGTATTTTTTAATTGTATTTCATACATGAAGGCTCATTTAATGTGTTATGATATATTCATTGCCTATTGTTAAGACACATTTACAGTTTATTTATTATAAAGAGATAGCAAGTAAGTGAAAAAATATATATTTTTTTATTTTTCAAATGGCGAAGAGTTATTTTTTTCCCTTTTAAATTATTATTTTTGTATCCATTTCCTGTAAGCATGAGCTCAGGAAGTGATAAAGTTGACACAGTGGCTGATGGATTTTTCAGGAACTCATGCCAAGTTGTTTCCTGATGCCAAACACAATGGAACAGGAAATATGGCACGTGACCAGAAAAATCTTACTGTTTTAAATAAGTTTTCTCTCTCATTCAGGCTCTAAGCAGAAATTTCCCAGAATATTTAAATATTTCTTCAATATGATGAATGAATCTACACGTGGTCATATAGTTATCTTCGGCATAGTTTTCTTATTAGCCTAACATTTAGAAGTCTCAGATTAGGAAATAGTTCAAGAAATTCATAACTCTTTAGAACAGATTAAATAAAATATATTTTTGGAGGAAAGGATTTGATCAACTAGGAAAGCAAAATTGTCTCAGTGTAATTTACATGAATTTAATTTAATTTAAAATAATAATCTACTTATTAATGTATTACAGTTGATATTACATATTATATACAATGTTACATACAATAAGTAATGTTGCATCATGTGATAAACCACAAATTTTCACAGTAAAAGTTTATAGATCTAAGGGATCTTATGGACTTTACTTCTAAGAAATACTTTGTAGAATGCTAAATTATTTGTTCTTTTAATGGGACCAATTGGTGCCAAACATTTACTTTTCATCCCATCTTTATCCCCAAAGGTTTATTAATTTTTAAAAAGTTTTTCTCCTCTCCAAAAACCCCTAACTTCTATGACTTTTTGGAAGTTTTCTTCTAGTTATTATCAATTTGGCTTGCATATTCAGTCATATTTTTTTCTCAAAGATTGATATTAAAGTTTTTATGGGAACACTGTAATCAACTAAGTCAGCAGCCAAATACAGACTTTGAAAATATTATTCATGTTCCATAAGAGTCTTTTCAAGTGCAAAACCACATCATCATTTAATGTGCAATCTATCTAAATGAACATTCTAAAAATTAGGCCTGTTGAGTTAAATAATTCTACTCTGTTCTCAACTGTCAGTACCTAAATTGATTATAGGCTAAGAGTTAGGAGGCCTTTGGCCTCTCTCAGAAGAAACTTAAACATAGATTATCTTCTTTAAGCAAACATGTTCACTGAACAATCATCTTATAAATGTTTAGGTCTCCTAGCTGAACTGCTCAGCTCCTGAGTACAGGCAGCTTTGAGAAAATAACAAAAAACATACATGTTAATGGATTGTCCATGGTTCTGTTGGTAAAGCAGAACTGTGGTTCAGACCTACAAATTTTAATAATATCATAATTTAGTTATGTTTTAAGAAATGGGATAAAAATAAACAAGCAAGAAAGCAATGAAAATCTTAAAAAATTAGAATTTGGGGGAGAATATGATATAATACAATGATGAATGTATTACATATAGAACTGACTCACAAATAAACTTTAACTTTCTTTCATCTACTTTCGACTCTAAATTCATTATGAGCTATCTATCTTTTATAGCAGAAGTACCTAAGTCCAAAAGAAAGAAACAGAAAAAAGGATAATGGACCAAACAAGAGAATGAAAGAAGAAAGATACAAAAAAATGAGAGAGAGAGAAAAAAGAGAGGACAGGAGACACACCCACCTATACACACAAACACACAGAAAGAGAGAGAGAGACAGAGAGACAAAGAGAGAGAAGTGTTTATACTCTCTCCTATGTTTTCATCATATTGTTACTGTGATTCAGGTAAGATTCTGGGTCCAAACAGCAATGTTGACAAGTAGCTGATCTGGGTGTCCCGGAAATAACCCAACTCCTAAACAGATACAAATTATAATCCAGGAGACTTATGGGATAAGCAATCTAAACAGACACCTATCTTTTATTTATTTTTACCAAATATATTCCCAACTTTAAACTTTAACAAGTAAAAGGAAAAACCAGGAAACTTTAAAAGAAAAGCAAAGAAGGGTAAAAAATACAAAACAAAACTATTTTAGTTGGTATTGCTGGGGAAGCAAGAGATTGTGCTGATAAGGACAAGAAGGAACCAAGAGGGAAAGCTGACTAAGGAGTATAATTATTCTGCAAAACCCATACCCCTAGTGGAGACAAAATTTTATCGTTTATCTCATTTTAACCCAGAAATTCTCCTGGAAATATATTACATTACAATTTTTTTCTAATGTAAGAGACTAGTAATCTATTACCTTAACTTGATGCTTCTGGATGGTTTATTTCAGAAAGCCATTGTCTCTAGCACACAAAAAATGGTGGAACAATTTACCATTGCTTATTGCTGGCGAGCGGCCTAGTCACGGTGTTTAAAGCCAAGCTAGATTTACAAAGAAAAAAATAACATCATCTGATGAATCATATAATTTTTTTACTGTCTTACATCTCCAAAACAATTTAATTTTTTTTAACCATCACTCTAAAATTTGTTTTAAAATAATCTAAATTCTAAGACATCTAAAAAGTAGTCTTTTATCAAAACATTTTCTAGTTTTTATATATTACTTAGGATTTCTGCCTTTTCTCAACTTTAATATTTATGATTCTTCACATTTTAATGTTTTGCAAGTTGAAAAATCTTACAATAGAATTGTACATTGAATATAATCTTTCGTTTAAGAGAAAAAAATGTTTACCTGTTTTCCCCAAAATACCTGTTGTGTAGTCTATGTGTTCTTAGAATCAAGAAAATATTAAATAGTGAAGTAGTAGATTATAAAATAACATATGTAAGAAATAAGTATATTTATGTTTTTATTAATATTAACTTCAAGTTTATTATTGCTTCATAGACTATTAGTTAATAATCATATTAGAATTACATTTACTACAAACATAAAAATAAAAGAAACTTTTGGCATTTATCAGGGTAATTCCAGAAGATTTTGCAATATTTTTCAATTAAGCAAAAGAATTCTTTATCTCGCAGTGGGAATTAGGGGACTTTATCTCTGCCTTGGTCAAAACTTTGCTTAGAATCATTGAAGTATTTGTTATTCAGATTTAAAACCATGGCAATAATTTCTACAGGACAGAGCGGAGTATAAAAGTCCAGAAGATGTTGAGCAGTGTTTATCTTGAGGGGAACTTCTGAAAGTAGTGAAAAGGGTAAATAAAAAGGAACAGCCAGAGCAGCTCAGTTTTCACTAAGGAGAAAGTCACCATTGCCTTAAACAAAGCAGAGATATCGCCCATCACTAAAGCATGACACATCGACAAAGGAACCAGACTGCGGAGGTTGCATCTGTTTGCCCCATATTTTAACTTTATTTTGGTATACTGACATTTGAAGTGGCTCTGATTGGTCTGGAATTAGCCTTCTTATCGTGTGAAACATCTGTACTGTATTGTTCCAAAGGATTAGCCACCCACTAGGGATTCTGTGAAGTCAGGACAATGGGGGTCATTAAAGGTGCAAACATTTATTTTCCGGTCTCTAGTTGAGCAGGGGAAAGCCATGCAGCTGATGGATTTTTCTTTTTGCTTTCTTTTAATCCAAAGTTTAGCATTCTTGCAAATATAACTAAACAACAGCAATCCATGCTAGAGTTGTTACACTGGAATTGATGACTTTAGGAATTCAGAGTTATTTACTGTCCAAAGGAGAGAAGAAAGGAAAACAGAGATTCTTTGTCAAAGTTAGGAGTTGAAGGCAAACTAGAGCAAGCCTTTTCAAGAAAGGGACTTGAGATGATTCTGAGTGAGATAGCAGGAACAGTCTTAGGCTGTATGGCAAACTAAAATACATTTTTCTTCTGCAGTTCTGTGACTTGCGATCAAGATTTTTTTCTTTTCATTTGGTACTCTAATCCCTCAATTATCCTCTTTCTAAATCTCCTGAAAGTGTAGTTATAACTTAAAACACTTTGATATTTGGATGGAGAAATAAGTTTCCTAATGTTATGGATTGAAATGTATCTCCTCCAAAAAATATATATTGAAGTTGCAACACTCATTACCTCAGAATGTAAACTTATTTCAATATACAGTCTTTACGGATGTAGTTAATTGAGATGAGGTCATACTAGAGAAAGGTGGGCTGCCAAGCCAATAAGACCAGTGTCCTTATAAGAAAGCAACCAGGTGAAGACAGAGACAAACAGGAAGAATGCCATATGATGACGAATGCAGGGATTGAAGTTGTGCAGCTGCAAGCCAAAGAATGCCAAAGATTGCCAACAAACCACTAGAAGCCAGGAAGAGGCAAGGGAGGGTCCCCCACAGATTTCAGAAGGAGCATGCCAGTGCTGATACCTTGATTTTGGACTTCTAATCTCCAGAACGTTAAAACAATAAATTTCCGTTTGAAGCTACTCGGTATGTGGTACTTTGTTAATGCAATTCTAGGAAACTAATATACCTAGCATCATACATTTAATAAATGAGGCTTAGATTTATATTTAAGTTTTCCTGACTGCAAAATGATATGTCCATATATCCTTTTATCATGTAGATTGCATTAGGGACAATGTACAGATAGAGTAGATATGGTAAATAGTGGTGGTGTTGACACATCACTCAAGCAAATGTGCCATCTCCCAAATTTCTCTGCACATTAAAGACACTCTGATGAGGCATCTACTAGTCCACTCTGTACACTTGCTAAATAATGCCTAGCATAACACTTCTGAAAGACCGAATACCTTTTGAGCTCTGTGAGGTACACGATTTAAATGCCAATTATATTAACTAGAACAGTATTTTTCAAATTGTGGGTTGTGACCTATTAGTGATGATAAAATCAATTTAATGGGTAACTCCCACCCACTCATCCCCCCAAATGAAACTAAATTGAATGAAATTTAATAGTAGCTCTGAAGTGCACTGTACATTCTCCAAGTATTCTTTTGGAAACATTTGCATGTCTATGCTTGTGTGGCAGGAGAAGAGGTGTGTGTGTGTGTGTGTGTGTGTGTGTGTGTGTGTGCACGCGAGCGCATTAAGTTGTGATATAAAATGCATTTCTTATTATGGGTCACAGAGAAAAATATTTGGAAGACTCAGGATTAGGCTATATCCCATAAGTGACTATTACTTTATTACATTAAGAAATCCAGAATAAATAGATTTAAATAAATTTAATATGTTTTATTTTACAGAAAGTATTGTTAATAATCTCACAATTCCAAAGATGTTTATTATTTTTACAAATGATAAAAACTTGTGGATTTGTGGTGAGGATAAAAGAATTCCATGACTGTCAAATTGCTTTTTCTTCAATCACAGACTTGCCAAAATATTTTAAATATCATGAAATTTCATATTTGATTTTCAAATGAGTTTTTGTAGTTATCTAGACCTCCTGTGAGAGGAACAATAATAGGTCAAGGAAACATTTGTAGCAAGTATTTTCAAAGCTTGAATATACAATATCAACAAATAAAGCAGAAAAAAAAATCTGTGAAAAAATAACATATAACTTTCAAAATAAATCACCTAGAAGTAAACAACTAAATATATTATTGCTCAATTGGACATTCTCCTGTTCCTAATGTGAAAGAATCTCTTTATTTTCAGTCCCTCAAAGGTTATCTAGTTACTGCCTTCTAAGGCAATTAAGAGGTGTAGCTGCCCAAATAGATATGATTTACCAGCATTATCAGAGGAAAAGCTAGATCTGACATTGGTGTCCTAATTCCCAGACTTGTTTTCTTTTTTTTAAATCATACATTGTTTTCTCATATAACATAGCCAAATCAATAACTTTTATACATGAATTACCACAATTGACAAAAGACAAAATAGAAAATCTAAGTAAAGTAACACAATTGAATTAGTAATTAAAATCCTTCCCACAAAGAACAGGTCAGTTCCAGATGACTTCATTGAATATTTCTGCTAAATGTTTAAAAAAATCTATATCAATCTAAACAACAATAACAAAAATCTTTCGGAACATAGAGGAGGAAGAAATATTCCACAACTCGTTCTATGAGACCAGTGGTTGTCAGATGATACCAAAGCCAGACTAACACAAGAAAATTACCATGAGAAAATTAAACAGACCAATAATGCTCATGAATATAGATACAAAATTCCTTAAATTAATTTTAGCAAGCAGAATCTTACAACATATAAAAAGTATTATACAACATAACCAAATGGGATTTGTATTCAGAAATCACTTAATGTAATAAACCATATTAAAATAAAAAACAAGCTTCAAACTATCATTTCAACAAATATATAAGAAATATTTGAAAAATCTCACATCTATCCTGATAAAAACTCTCAATTTACTAGGAATTAAAGGAAACTTTCTCAGTTGATAACAGCACCTGGAAAACTTACAGCAAACAGAATTAATGATGAAAGATTAAATGTTTCTTCCCTAAAATTAAGAACAAGACAAAAATGTCTGTTCTTGACATTTTTATTCAACCTCATACTAAAGGTTCTTTTTAGCCAGTGAAATCTAGCAAGAAAAAGAAAAGAAATAAAAGACCTACAGTTTGTGATGAAGGAAGTGAGACTGACTTTATTTTTAGATAATAAGATTTCGAATGTTAAAAATCTTAAAGAAACCACAAAATTCCTGCTAGAACTAATCATTGAGTTCAACGAGGTAGCAATATATAAAATCAATATACAAAAATCAATAGAATATCCACCTAATAAAAAAATTATTTAAATAAAACTTTAAATTTCATTTAGAATATCACCAAAAGGAAAATGCTTAAGAATAAAATTAACAAAAAATGCAAGACATGTACACTAAATATTATAAAATACTGCTGAGAGAAATTAAATTTAAAACAATAGAAAGACTATGTTTATGGATTGAAAAGTAAATTGTTATTATGACTGTTCTTCACAAATTTTTCTGTAGGTTGAACTAAATTCTTATTAAAATCCCAGCAAGGTTTTTAATAGAAATTTACAAGCTTATCCTAAAATTTATGTAGAAGAGAGAATGACTACAAATAGGCAAAACAATTTTGAAGAGAACAAAGTGAAGAACTTATACTTGATTTCAAAACTTAATATGAAGCTGCTCTAATCCAGACAGTGATTTCAAAACTTATACTTGATTTCAAAACTTAATATGAAGCTTCTCTAATCCAGACAGTGAGGCACCTGCTATAGAGATAAGCATACAGAGCAACGGAACAGGATTAACATCTAGAAATAAACTCTTACATTTATGATTGATTAATTTTCAATACAGGCCACAAAGAAACTCATTGGGGGGGATTTTCAACAAATAATAATGGAACAATAAGAATCCCTTACATAAAGAGATTAATTTAGTCTCTAATTCCACACATAAAAATTGACCAGAGACCTAAATTTATCATCATCTAAAATGTTACATGTTATAGAAGAAAATATAGGAGAAAATCCTTATGACCTTGGGTTATACAAAGAATTTTTAATATAACACCAAAAGCAAAAGCCATAAAAGAAAAAAATAAGTTGTTAAATTGGATTTCACCAAATACAAATGTGTGAACTTCAAAAAACATAATTACGAGGTAAAAGAATGGGGGTTGAAGGAGAGATGGACAGAGTACAGATGATTTTTAGGGCAGTGAAAATACTCTGTATGAAACTATAATGATTAATAAATGTTATTATGCATTTGCCCCAGTGCATAGAATGCCATTGCAAGCGTAAACTCTAAGATAAACCATAGACTTTGGGTGGTAATTGCATATTAACATAGGGTCATCAACTGTAATAAATATACCACTTTGGTAGGGACAATAATAATGAGAGAGGCTGTGCATGTTTGGGGACTGGCAGTGTACGAGAACTCTCTGTACTTTCCTTAGCTGTAAACCTAACATTGCTCTACAAAAATAAAGAAAAAAGTGAAAAGAAAGCCAAAAAACTAGAAGAAAATATTTACAAATTATAGTTCTGATAAAGCACTCACATCCAGCTCATGTAAAGACCTCTTACAACTCATAATAAAAATATAAACGATCCAATTAAAAATTGGCAAAAATGTGTTCTTAGGGCTGCTGTAACAAAGTACCACAAACTAGGTAGCTTAAAACAACAGAAATTTATTGTCTTACTATTCCAGATGCTATATATTCAAAAGGGCCATGCTCCCTCTGAAACTGTGGCTAGAAACCTTTCTTGCCTCTTCCTCGCTTCTGGTGTTTGCTGGCAGTCTTTGACATTCCTCAGCTTGCAGAGCATCACTCTAGTCTCTGCTTCTGCCATCACAAAGCGTTCTTCCCTTCCGCGTTTATGTCTTTCTATGGTGTTCTCTCTGTGTTTCTCCCCTCCTTATAAAAATACCAGTTTTATTGGATTAAGATCCTGCCCTATTCTAGTATGACTTCATCTTAACTCGATTACATCAGTAAAAACCCTATTTCCAAATAAGGTCACAGTCCCAGGTACCAGGGGTTAGGACTTCAAAATATCTTATAGGAGAACACAGCTAAACCCATAAACGTATGTAAATGGACATATCACCAAAAAGATATACAAATTGTCAATAAGCACATGAAAAGATGTTCAATATCAATAGTCATTAAGATAATGTAAATTAAAACTTCAGTAAAATATCACTTTATACACATTTGATTTCATATTATAAAATTGATAGGCACTAACAAGTATTGGCTAGAATGTGGAGAAATTGGAAATTGAACACATCATTCCAGGACATATAAAATAGTGGAAGTTTGGCATTTAAAAAAAAAGATTAAATATAATCTTACTATATAATCCAGTAATTTCTCTCTTAGACAACAACAAAAGAAAAATCAAAACATATGTTCACACAAAGATTTATATATGAATATTTACAACAGCATTAGTGTAATAAGAAAGAAATTTAAATAATCTAAATGCCTATCAATTGGTAAAGGATAAATAAAATGTGGTTTATACAGGTAACAGAATACTATTTATCAATACAATGATGCTTGACTACAACATGAATGCATTTTAATAACATTAAGCTAAGCAAAGGAAGTTAGATAGTTGGGTTCCAAATACTACATACTGTGTGATTCAGTTTTAATGAAATTCCAGAAGAGGTAAATCTATAGAGAGAAGGTCAGTGGTTGTTTGAGGCGAGGTGTGGGTTTAGGGACTGACTGACAAGAGGAATGTAGGTTGAGATGACAAAGATATTCTAAAGCTGGAGTGTGGTGATGGTTTCACAACTCTAAAAACTTACTAAAAATCATGTTTGTGTGTGCATTTAGAATAGGTGATCGGCAAGTAAATTATACCTCAACAGAACTATAAAAAAATTACCAGAAAGGATGGTGATTGGGCAGTATAGATGGAACAAGCTTAGGTAATATATTAATGAACACTGAAGCTGGGTGATAATTAATGGGCATTTATTATAGTATTTTCTTTTACTTCAGTGCAAATTTGACATTTTTCATAACATATTTTTTAATTAAAGGAAAAATCAATGATAGAAGTTTGTACCTCAAGAAACTAGAAAAAGAGAAAATTACAAATAAGTAAACATAAGGAAGCAAATAATAAAGATTAAAACTATAAATCAATGAAACTGAAACCAGAAGAAATAAAACAGAGAACAATCAACAAAGTCCAAAGTAAGTCCTTTGAAAAAGTCAGTAAAATTGATAAAATCATAACGACATTGAAGAAAAAAAAATATTTGTTGTAGAAATCACTACAAATCTTATAGACACTAAAATGATAAGAAGATATTATAAACAACTTTGAATGAACCTTAGCCAAAGTGAACAGATTCTTTGAAATATACATGTTACAAAACTAACATAGAAGAAAATCAGAAATCGAAATTGTACTATAGCTGTTCAAGAAATTTAATCAGTAATTAAATCCATCCCATGAGAAAATTTTACTTAGTTTCACTTGTGAATTCTGGCAAACATATAAGAAGGAAACTGTCATTATTATTCTGACTCTTTCAATAGAAAATGAGGGGAGATATATATATGTATATACACACACACATACACACACACACATACATGCACACACACACAATTTTCCTTCAGGCATGATGTTCATATGGCTAAAATCATAAACCTTTTATACTATTGTTCTTTTTATATCACTCAGTAATATCATAATTCTTTTTTTACAATCATAAATATATAATAGACTATTCTCATAATATTCTATGCCACAGATATATTAGAAATAATATATATCACTTACATAACACAAATAGAATGATATATACAAATTTTTAAGCGTATAACTAATCACCATCTCATCTGAATGTCACAAAACATTATGCAATTGCCCATTTTGTAGGTTTGTAAAATAAGACAGAGAGGTTAGGTAATATGCCCAAAGCTACATAGCCAAGAACTGGCAGAGTAACATTGTTTACCACTACACGCTACTGCTTCCATGATACAGTCTAATTTACTCATTCTCTAACTTAGGCTGGACATTTAGTCTCGATTATCTATTTGCGTAACACTGTTAATGGTTTGAATTGAGTACATTTCTTTGTAATTAATTTTTCTTCTAAGTCTTAAGCATTATTCCTGTGAGGGCGGGGGAGCGGGGAGGGAAACCATCTTGGGAGGTAAAGTAAATCCATTATATCTTTCCATGGGATCTTTTTTCTCCAAGATCTGTAGTTCCCTCTCCCCTCTATTATTTTAGGAGCCAATGCCCCTGGAATTATATAGTACATAGAGAACAAAAAATCACCTCTGCTGAAGGTCAGTTTATTTCCTTCAAAAGAGAGTATTGTAATTGAAAGCAACTTTTGTTTCACTTCTTGCTATCTTATTTCAAATTAAATCACCTATATCTTACATTATTTATCATTATAAAAATAGCATGATCAATATTTAATACTTGTTCATTTAACTTTAAAAGTTTTTTTTCTAGACTACTTGTATAATATGTATTATTTGTATTTCTCCCACTTGGAAATACATATAAATCCATTGTATACAATGCATTGATATAATAAAATATAATTAATGTGTTAGTATATATACATATGTTAGAATATACACACATATTATATATAAATATATTATATTTGAATTAGAGTATATATATTCTAATTCATATATATATGAAGTCATAGTATTTTATTTAAACATTTATCTAAGTGAGTTTTTCTTCTTGGTAATCTAGTGAAAAGAAAGATTACTTGTTGAAAGTTTATTATATATCAAATATTGTACCAAACAGTTTATATGTTGTGTGAATATTATTTCATTTAATTCTCGCAATAATTTTGTGAGGGCAGCATTACGTATGAGAAAACTGAGATACCCTAGCTTGAGAGTTTAGGTAAATTTTCCAATGTTGCAGATTTAATATATTCAGAATTCTAAAGGCATACTGTCTGATTTCAAAGTATATAACCTGAACTACAAAGCAATACTATCTTGATGGCATAGATCCTCTATTGACAGTATAGTCTAGAACTGTTACTAGATTAACATATCTACTGAAATAAGTGTCGTAATATGGCAGTTTTCTTAACTCCGTTGCACTTGTGAATCATTGGGGAAACTTTTAAAATACTGAAGCTTGGACTCCAGCTTACATAAATAAAAACAGAGTATTAAGATGTTTGGTCTAAACAGCATTTTTAAAGGTATTTCAGTGACAGAAAGCAAGTCAGGGTTGTAATCGTCTGTAATAAAACATAGTACATAAACCAGTACTTCTTTGAAGTTTGCAGAACAGTGTTACACTTTTTTTCTCATCTTCTAATAATAAGGTATCAAAGTTTTCATTTTAGAAACAAATCATTTGTTAGTATGACATTATTAAGTTGATTTAAATCTTTGAATAAGTATGTATATTTGCAAACTCTGTCTAAATCTATTTAGGTGAAAATATCTTCTTATATTTCTCAATAAAACAATAGGCAATAACTGTTGTTATTAGAGAATGGATTAACAGCAGGGTTGGATTATAATCATTGTTAGATCACATCATTTTAAAAACTTTGGAAAAGAGTTATATAAGTATATAGGTAATTAACTAATTAATGAAATATGAAATTAAATTAAGTTTAAAAAATTATGATCTTACAAATACTTAGACACAAGTTTTAGAAACAAGTGGAGGTAAAGCATTTATACAAATGAAAATAAAATAACCAGTCACTTATTATTGAAAATATCAGGGTTTGGGAAAAAAAATATCTTAGAATACCAAACTGAAAAAGAAACTAATGCTAAATGATATAAACAGTGAAAGATAGCAAAGCAATATTTTTAAGGGGAATGCAAGAAGATAGCAACTGGCCAATTCACTCCATACGTAATGTAATAGATAAGGAAGGAATAACATATTTGACCAGTCCTTTCAATTTTTTGTGACTAACTCAAAAATAACCCACATTCATTAAAAGTTCTTCAATCCTAAATGATGAAGAGAACTGAGTGGTTTGTAGTTTCAAAAAGACTAAGAAAATGTAGAAAATTGATTATGGACAAATATATACATATGAAATAATTGGGAAAGTACAAATATCTCATAAGGTTGAAATTATAGAAAATGTGATGGCTGATAAAGCATAATAGCATAATATTGAAGAAGATGAAAATTGGGCTAAATTTTTTTCTGACAGTGACAATTATTAGGTTATGGCACAATCACCCATGTGAACAGATGAAAACTCACTTGTGACAGTGAGGATGAAAAAAATCACTCTAAAATGTAGTCTAAGATGAGGCTGTATTGCATAGACTAGGACAAGTGACCTAATGGTATTTAATTCTAATTGTATACCTTAGAGTGAGTTTATATTTTCCAAAATTGAAAAAAAATGTGCTCTGTTTAATTATAGTTATTCTTAATAAAATGTTATCTTCATACATTACTGTTTTAATTAGTATATTTCACACTATGCTCTGTAGAAACATCTGTGTAAGGACAACTTCAGAATTTTTATATCGTAGAGCTTTTCATTGCTGGATAGGATTGGAATTTGTGGAGCAGGGATAAGCTTGATTTCTCGAAGCAGATTTTAAGCAAGCTCATGGTTTTTAGATGGGTTGCATGTTAATTTAAGTGGGTTATTTAATCATGCTACATTGGGTTTGCCTGAGGGAGACCATGACTATGAAAAACGTGCTTATTTGATCTTTAGTTAAAAGTAATTGACTTCAATGAAGTCACCTTCCCTAGGGTGAGGAAGGTAAGTTTGACTCAAGGGCAAGTCAAAGGTGTTGGTGTGATGACTGTTTTCCAGATTTAGAACAAAGTTTAAGTTTTGGGGAACACAGAGAGCCATGGGGTTCAGGATGAGCATTTTCCTAAGAAAGGTAGTGATTAAAGGTTATTTAATCCATTTTGAAACATCAACCTGAAGAGTAGATTAGGGCCACCAATTAAAGATGAAGCCATATTCCAAATCTAAAAGGAGGCCAGAGTGAACTGGACAGAATGAGTCTAAAATAAACATGATTCTGGAAAATATTCAAGAATATTTTAGGGTGACTTAAAACTACAGAGATTATCTGAAACCTTCTCAGGTTCGATTACCGCATCATCAAATGCAATTTAAAAATTAACTTAAATAAACACTATATTCAGGAAAATGGTTACCTTTTGGGGAAAGTAAGGGGAGGAGAAAGAAAAGAAGCACATATTTAGATGCAATGACATTGGTAATGTTCTATTTCTTAAAAGGGATGAAGAATTCACAATTATTCATTTCATAATTATGCTTCATCACTTACATATACTTTTTATGGGTTCTATATGCATCAAATGCTGTCATTAAACTTCTAAAAGTTAAGAATATTAATTCAAAACAAGAAATATCATAACCCTTTTATTTGTAGAATGTCAACAAAAATAATGGATAATAGTATACTGAGCACTTTTACCACATGGGGAGCTATTGACATGCACTTTATATTTATTTGCTGTATAGTTTTTCTTGAAGTAATTGAGAATGGGAAAAAAGTAAAAGAGAAGCAACATCTTTGATGACAGTTTGGATTTTCAAATCTGTGAGCAGGAAATTGTAAGATATTGAAGAGGTTTATTCAAAAAGTAAAAGCTGAAAATAATCTGTTATATCTCTTTAGGCACAGTTGTTTGAAATATCATATTCCTGTTATTCATTCATTATTTATTCAGCATCTGTCATAATTCTACTGCACATAACCACTCAAACAAAACTTGGTTCTTCTGATACTTGATTCATGTTTCTCAGATTTAATAAAGTATTTGTCCCTGTTTAAAAGGAGTATAGGGAAAAATCAGCCCTTGGAAGGCCTTTCAGATACCTGACTGTGTCTAAGCAAATTTAATTCATAATACTTAGTTTTCTACAATTTCCAAATCACACTGTGTTAAACTTGATGTGAAAAACACACATACTCATACCCCCATCACATATATAATTATAGAGAATACAAGTGAAAAAGAAGAGAATAGCACACCTTTCCTATTTGATCAGCTATATAGGTGCCATCACAAGGCTTTCCACATCTTTGGGAAATAGGAATTCACAAGATGCTAGAGAGAATTGGACAGAGCAAATGAAGAATAAACACAGGAATGATATCTCTAGTTTAGCAGAAACATAGTGTCACCTACTACAATATCTACTGTCAGAAGTAGCAGTTAAGAATCAATCTCTTGCCCATCTTTCCAACCACAATCATCCCTGTTAGTTAAAGTTCAAGAATAAGGTGTCTGGCTGCTAGTCGTGCTTATTGAGGTGGCTTCGTCCGCCATGTGATTTGGCCCCATGGGTGAGAGTGACTCATTTCTATCTCAGCACATTTCCTACAGGGCAGGTAATATTGAGAGCTGTTGCCTTGGCAGGCATTTCTTCTTAATAGCAACAGCTTACCAGTCGTTGAGATCACAAGTTACAGCTAAAACACTAACAAAAACTCTCCTTGTTATCTCTTTTTTTTTTTTTTTAAGCTTACCAGTCGTTGAGATCACAAGGTACAGCTAAAACACTAACAGAAACTCTCCTTGTTATCTCTCTCTTTTTTTTTTTTCTTGACTAAGAGAATAAGAATTTGTAAAATGTAGTAAAATATAATAAGCGTGCTCATAGTTGATACAGGTAACTTGTATTGCTTAAGTATTACCTTAACGTTTTCCTTCTCAAATATCAACAGCTATGGTTGAAAAATCAACTGTGGGTGATTTTAATCTATTTCACCAAGGACCTTTGACATTGTCTGGAGGCAGTTTTGATTATCATGACTACAAGGGGATGTGCTACTGACATGCAGTGGGTAGGGGTCAAGGACCCCACTACACATCCTACATTGTACATGGCAGCACCCATAAGAAATAATGAATTGGTCCAAAATGTCTCTAGTGCTGCTATTGAGAAACCGGAATCTATAGACTTCATCATATCCCTGAAAGGTAGTCCCTAAGAGTCCTCTGTCCACATACCAGCTATTAGAAACCATTAGCAACAAGGAAAAGTTGTCATGAAAATTCAGCTAGTTCTCTATACATTCTAACTTCACACATTGTCACTTTTGTTTGCGTTTAGACAGTTACTTCTTCAAATCTTCCTTCACAGTGTTAGTTTTGGACAAACCCAAGGATACTGATGAAAATGAGAACTCTTCTTAAATGTAAGAAAGCCAGTAAATTGCCAGAGAAGTGTGTTTGTGTGTGTGTGTGTGTGTGTGTGTGTGTGTGTGTTTAAGGAATATATTATTATTGCTATTATTTTTGATGACTTTGACCTTCTTAAAATCCATTATTTTGCAATTTTCTCCCATTGAAAACTACTCAATAATTACTATTGAGTAAGACAAATGATTCTGGATAGTTTGTAGCCAATAATTTCTAAATCTGTGTATCTATTTTCTTAGCAGAAGACCCACATCTACTGTGCATTTGATTTTGGACGCCTGCTAGCAAATTTCAACATGCTCAAAATTGCATATCTTTCTGTTAAATCCTTCCCCCTTATCGTCTATTTTATTCTAAAAATCTGACTGTCATCCTTGATTTTGTTGGCTTCTTTACAAGTCTCTATAATCTTTTTTAGAGGGAAATCCATTAACATAAAATCGCAAATAGATATAACTTTTTTAATAAAATTTGCAAATGTTATAGAATCCAGTAATAGTGTTGGTGAGGCTGTGAAACCAACAAGGTACCAGCAAGGTATTGTATACTGCTTATGGACATATAAACTGATTCGACCACTAGGGAGCATAATATGACATTATCTAGTAGTATAAGGATGCAAATACCAAGCTCCAGCAATTGATTTCTGAAGTATATATACCCAAAGATATTCTTACATGTATGCTCCCAGATAGACGTAAAAGTTGTTCACAATGTCATCATATGTAAAACATCTCTGGTTTATTTATACAGTGCAATGCACGGTAATGTACTCTATCAATAGAATGAAATTTCACAACTTAAAGTGAATTTTCAACATTAAAATAAAACATGAATTAATTTTCAAAAATATAATATTGAACAAAACTAATTTCACAGATTATTAGCAGCAATGAGTCAAAATTACACAAAATTTCACAGTATACCCTAAACTTTAGATGATTAGTAATAATACTAGAGGTAGGCTCTAATCTTCTGTGCATAGTCTTTCTCTGTGCATGTACATAATAACTATGTATGTGCATATGTTACCAATTAAATGTAATATGCTGAAGAAGAGTTCATTCAGACCTCTTTAAATGGCAGAAGCCAGCTATGGGGATACTCGTTTTAAGAGTTAAAACTGAAACTGAATGAATAGCTATTAAAACTATTACACTGTTCATTTCTGCACTGAATGGGAGGCTGAACTCAATGAACTCAAAAATATCTTCAGTTTCTCAGATCAAATCTTATAATGGAAAAAAAAGAGGAAGAAAAAGGTAATCACTTTTCTTCCCAAATTATTCTGCAAATAAGAGTATAATTTAGTTTAAAATAATTTACAGCTCTTCTAATCTCAAAACCATTTCCCATACAGTATATGCCACATGGAATATGAACAGAGCAGCCTGAGTTTTGTTTTCAAGGGAATAAACAATTTAAAATGAATATACATCTATATTTATGTGTATTTTCTACAAACAAGATAGTATTTATAGCTTAAGTATTAGGTGTCTAAAAATATACTTTATACAGCTGTATTTAGCAGTTAGGACCCAATGCTGAATTACTAATTTTGTTTTTGAGTTTTACATAAAGCATTACTAATCTTACCCATTAGCAGAATAAGAGACTGTAAATTGTGTAATTGGAGGTCTAGAGGGTATTGCACAGAGGAGAGAGACAGTCTGAGTTCATAGATTTTCTGCACATTCTTTCATCAGGTTGAACAATATATGGCCTTGTGGGAGATGCTTATCTTCAGGGATTCTCCATGACAATTCATTATTAAAACAAAGATGAATAATGCCCATCTCTTTCAAAGCCCTGATTTCTCAATCCTTTCTTTCTGCTTAATTATCTTCCTATAAAATCAATGAGTAGTAGATTGGATGTGGGTGGGGGGAAATCCATTAGTTTCAGAATCCAAAAGACTGAGTTGCTGACCAAACTTCATCACAATCTAGCCGTGTGATTCCTGGGCATTATAAATAACATGTTTGGACTTTGGGGCGGAGTGGTCGGTATGGCTATCATAGAAATTACACAGCTGCTTTATTAACCTGGCAAAGATATAGAGCAAATGGAATTTACTCTGTTGAATACTTGCTATTCACTGTACACTGACCTAGTTCCTGAGGGGAGGAGGGATATAAAGCAAAGGCAGTGCCCTGGAAAATTTCACTGATTTGGAAATCAAACAGGAAAACATTTTACAGATGTGGAATATAAACCACTCAAAGATATGATTATCATGTATCTTCCTTATACGACAGAGTGCTTGGAATGTGGAAAGTACTCGAGCTCCTTATATAAATCATCTCATATAATTTCCACTTAACCCTGACATCAGTATTATTATTCCCACTTTACACGTGAGGAAAATAAAACCAAGAAAGATATAAATGACAAAAGTGAGACTAAAACTCAGGTTATATGAACAAATTTTGCAATAAAAAGTGCATCACTAAGGTAATTTGCATACTATATATACATAGCAAAGCTTTGAGGCATTTCTACAATGAATATGTAATTAAATAGTTAAATATGGTTGAAAAACTATAAATATGGTAAAAAGGTATCAATGTAACTTCATTAAGGTTTTAACCACAATAATTCAGTCTTCATGCCTCAGTTCTGATTTCCTTTTAATTTCACGCTCAGTTAAAAAACTATAGTTTACTTGTTTCCACTTTTAAGTTCAAGGCTAGTCCCAACTGAAAAGTAATTCTGCACTAAGCACCATGAAGCATCCTGATGAAGAGAGATAATTTTTTCCTTTGGGAATTTTCAAGGTTTCCCAGGTCTGCTGTAACACAGCTGTTTCCTGCTTACCCAGCACTCCTTCTTCAGTTCATGGTTCTTTGAGATTTCTCCTAATTTCTGATCCTTTAACCCTGAAGTTCAAATGTCTTCTAGAAGAACCTGCCCTTCCTGGTTTCTGATTTACAGTCATTCTCTGTCAAGCAAAGGAGAATGCATTTTACTGCTGGACCAGATACCATCATCCCGTCCATAGCATCCATGGCTCTGTCTTCTCTTGAATCTCACTCTTGCTTTGTCCTGTCTTAACATCCCTAGTGTTATAGCATTTATTTTCCTACACTGACAAAATTAGTCATGAATTGTCTTCCTTTCCAAGACATAAATAGAACTGAGTTGTTCTAATCATAGCTGACTATTTTCTATAGAAGATAAACTTTTAAGCATTGATGAGTGGCAGGTACCAAGAAAGTGAGAATAGGCAGGTCTTCTTTGGAATGTTAGTCCCAAAACAGAATATCAAGATAATTACCAGCAGGGCAATCAAAACTAAAACCATACTATGTGCTACTTGTTTGTCCTATGGACAGATGACTTCTGAACCACCTTGAGATGCTGCAGCACAAGACAAGATTTGCAAAACGATCTAACTCTTGTTGCCTTTTATGTTTTGTACAGATCTCATATTAGAAGAATAAATTTAGAAGTAAATGCGATCTTCAGTATTACATGCTATACACTAAAGTTCCTTGAATTGCATATTCAGAATACATCATTGCAGTAGGTTCATGACCTGTGATTTTATGAAAGGAATAATACATCTGAAAAATGGTCTACCCTGACTGTTTCAATGAAGAAATAATCAAATTCATATGCTCCTTTAACAATCACTCGAAGTGTAATCAAAATACTACTTAAAAAATTGAGGAAGATGTTGTATGCCCCTGAAGATATTGACAATACATTAGAAGGACAGCAGACAATCTGAAAGCACCATTCCTCCTCTTAGCTTTATACTGCTCTATCACCAAGTCAAGCCTAAAATGTGCAGGCAGAAATCATTGCCAAGGGAAACTGTAGCACTACATCAAATTAAGCAATATGGAGAATTTATGCTAACATAAAAACGATGATTTTAATGGTCTCTTTTGGTAATGACCCTGGCATTGAAAGGACATATGTGTAGGATATGGCTTTATATTAGATGCTACTGCCCTGAAAGTTTTACAACAGAAAAGGTAGTTTGTAATCACATTCAATATTTACCTTAACCTTAGAGGATTTTGAAATTTACAAAAGATCAGCTCTGAATGAAATGAGTCAGATAGAGAAAGACAAATATCACATGATTTCACTTACATGTGGAACCTAAAGAACAAAATAAACAACAACAACAAAAGCAGAAATAAAGTCATAGATACAGAAAATATTTTGAGGGCTATTAAATGAGATGGAAGTTGGCGGGGGCAAAAAAAAAGGCAAAGAGATTAAGAAGTACAAATAGATAGTTGCAGAATAGACATGGAGATAGATGTAGAGTGTCGCATAGGGAAGATAGTTAATAATGTAATAAATATGCAAGGGGGAAGAAAGGTACTAGATTGGGGTGATCGCTTTGTGACTTATGTGGATCTCTGATCACTATGCTATACAAATGAAATAAATATGTTATTGTATGCCTGCTATAAATGAAAATAAAAAAAAACCTCATTGAATTGTACAATGTAAATACAAGCAACTAATTGTCTATTATATGTCAATAAAGCTGGAAAAAATATTTGTAAAATTAAAAAAAAGAAATTTATAAAAGATCATGGTAAACTCAAAAGAAATAATAATTAAAATTGTACAGTTCAAATCTTCAAAGTATTCTTAATCTCTAAAACAATTGTAGATTATAATCTATCATAACGTTTAGTATTTAATTGTGTAATGAGAGTATTGAGATTATGGCAAATAGTATAAATTATCCTTTTACAAAGTTTTTAAACATATATATTTTAAAAGGCTTATTTAATATAGATGAATATAAGGTTAAGTTTTTAGTGAAAAAGATACACCGAGAGATTCATTCTAGGTATTAGAATTCAGAAAGTTATTTTTTCTCTGAATTCACTGAGTGAATTATTTTCCAGAGACTAAAAAGCATATTTTCGTTAATTCTCCTTCAAGATGGAATTATTTTAAATTTCTTCTTCGTGTTTCATTTAAAACACACACAACACTATCAATCAAAAACAGAATGTTCCTGTTTAATATGATGTACTGTAAATTAAGAAACATACCTATATTGTTGGATTTTTGTTATTATCACATGAAAGTTTTTATCACTCTTTAGTAAACTTCTAGCCATTACACATTGTCACTATTAGGAAAATAATTCAACTATTTTTACTATTTTTATTTTTTAAGTGTGAGTTCCTAATGATTCTGTAGGACTTAAAATTAACAAAGATACAAAAGCCCATTCTCTGTGACCAGAGTTTCATGGTATAAGTAATTTCTCTCTCTATTCCACACACACACACACACACACACACACACACGCATACACACACGAACATAATATTAAAATAATATTTTCATTTTGACAGTTAGTTACGTGCATAATAACCAAAGATTAGTGGTATTTGCTTGACATTTATGATAATTAATCTTATGTTTACTTTGCAAATAATGCTAACAATTTTCCAAATCTCATGCTTAACCTACATAATTATAATGCTCCTCGTTGCTGCTCCTAAAGAGAGTGACAATTATGTCTTAGGTTTCACTGCTCTGTTGAGAGGATCTAGGTAGGGGTGGAGGCGAATAGGCTAGAGCACTTCCAAATGCTACTTCCAAAATTTGATGATAAATTGATACTCGCTCTTCTACCCAGTAATTCTTGGAGGCAAAAAAAAGAACAAATCTCCCAGGCAGCTCTAATACTACCAGCCATCATTCCAACCGGATTATGGGATACAAGACTGAATATAATTAATACTAAAATTTCAATCAGTTAACTAATAATGATTAATATTAGAAAGTGTTGCAACCAATGTCACAAATGACTGATATTGGACTTATCCATACGTTGATAGTAAAGTACTAAAAAAGCAAGAGAGTAAGTGGCTGAGATAAGAAGAAAAGGGTCCTCTTAAATTGTGAATCAAAAAGGAGGTGGGAAATAAGTCACTTGCCTACTTCCATAATTTGACATGGTCAGTCTGCTTCTCTCTAAAATTTTATGTGTAAATTCAAGCTATCCTCATAAATGCCTATACTTTATTAATAAAGCCATGGGCTTGCCATACTGGAGAGTTTGATCTGATTGGTGTAAAACTGGTAATTTGCGGAGCAATTATTTTTCTATTTGCTTCAATGCCTATGGCTGACCACCTCAGTCTTTAAATGGACATTGAAAAATGGTGTAACAGCATATTGGTGTGCTGAGCAAAGACACTGAATGGGTGCTAGGGAAAAAAAAAAGAGAGGAAAAGCAATTGCTCAATGTCTCCACACCAGAGGAAAGCATCGCTCGTTTTCTATTCTGGCACTTGTTAATTAGTAAAATTGGGTTGAGATTGCCATGAAGAATAGAAATTTAAACATGTCACTTTACCCAGAGATAAACTGTCTTGGTTACATGAACTGGAAAAAAAATTAACATAAAGAGAAAAGGGCAGAGCTCGAGGAGGAACAGAACTGTGAGACCAGGTTAAGGGTCCAAGAGTAAAAGCTGGTCAAGGACTACATCATTACATAACATGCTCTCAGGTAGGCAGAGGATGGATATCCTGCAACCGGAAAGCTGGTGCCTGAGAATGGAAGTGAATGACTAGGAGACTCTGGTATCAAAAACTTAAATCAAAATTCAAGTCTTTAAGCAAGTGAAACCAAAGCACCAGAAATTAATGTCATATTATTTATGTGTTGATAAAGCTGATCTCCTGACATCAGAGACCTCTTCCTGCCAGAGTGACAGGCAGCGAGATTTTCTAAACAATTTCTATAAAATTTACCTGAACTGAAAACTCAGGTACAGATAGTCATCTATAAACTCTTTATATTATTATGCCAATTTATTAATAGCAGCCACTTTGCATTTTCTGAAAATAAATTGGGGTCTAGGAGAAACTTAGGCAGCCTAAACACATCAGTTGTACACAGTTAAGTGATTTAGAACTGACGGCTGAAATAACAGCAAAATATCCCACCTCGAGCTAAAAATAATGCAATAAGGAAAGCAAATTTGTAATTATACCCAAGAGAAATGAACAAAAGAGAAGTTAATCTTGACCATGTGGAATTATTTTGTATTGTAGCATAAAGACTAGGAAAAGAGTTTGAGATTACCTTCCATTTGGGATTGATTATACGTGCTATTTTCCACATATTATTCCTCTACCAGAGTATGTACAGTAGTTCTATTTCTTTCTTATTTGGTCTCTGTGAAAATAGTGATTGCAGTAGATATCTTGATATATTTCCTACTTGGATCAATTTTGTCCTTAAGGCTAGAATAAGGCTAGATGAGGAGAACTTGAAAATATAAATCTAAGCAAGAATTAAAGATAATGGAAGAATTTGGACAGGGCATGTAATTTAGTATAACACTAGAATTTTCTCTCTCAAATGATTTTACACAAAGTTTTTGCAATAATTCTCTGGAAATATTCCTGTGGCTAGGATAGTGAAGAATGATATAATGGTATTAATTAAAGCTGTGTGTGTGTGTGTGTGTGTGTGTGTGTGTGTGTGTGTGTGTGTGTTTTAACTGATGGAATTACTGCAGAATCATGAAAGTTAGCCTAATAAAAATACTATCAATTAATCTCTAACACAGTCAATGAGATAAGTATTTACCATAATCTCAGTTTTACAAATGTATTAACCAAATATGAACGTGTTTAATTAATCAGACCAAGATCAAACAGTTAGTAAGTCATAGAGTTAAAGGCTCTGGTGTCTTAGAGACTAGATTTCCAGTCCATTTTCTCACTCAACCTCAAAATTATTGCCCAGGTGTAAAATATAACAAACACTAGAGAGTCAAGAGTACTTAATAACAAGTACTGCCACCTTGAGGAGAACACTTAATGTATCTGATACAATACAGAAAAATACAATGATTGGATTAAATAATTAATTGGTAAGGTCCATGGCAGAGCTCAGAAGTGTGAAAGACAACTCTATGAGTGATAGATAGGCATTGACTTACCCTGCTTTTGCTCTGAGATGTCTTAGGTGAATTCTTATTCAGTGACAAGAATACAAACTGCATGAAATTTTTAACTCCCTAATCCAGCCCTCTGCATAGCAGCACCAGTACAACTAGGACAAATAAAGTCGGTCACATTATGCCCCACATTGGAAGGCAGAGTTTATCACAGTGAGCAAGGCGTAAAAATGGGAGACGCTCAAGGTTCCACAGACAACTTGAGCTCAAGAAATACTCATCCCTCTGATTGCTTGGAAACATTATTCTAAAAAATCTTAGAAATTTATGCAAAGCACTGTTTTAAAGAAGAACGATGATTAAACTAGAGCTTAATCTAGTTCCAGTTCCGTGAGAAACTGAGACGGTGAGTGATCTTGGATAAATTATCTAAATCTCTGGGTCTCAAAATATTAATTTTTAAAATAAAAGAGTTGCACTAAACTCTAAAGTTTCACTCTGTTCTAAAATGATAGGATTTTGTATCCACAGAGGAATACCCACATTGGGGTAGAATATAGGAAAGTGACACTTTGTGCAGAGTGTCATTGAGAAGACAACCTACTTGCTGTTCTTTGAAAGCCTGGGATGTGCACTCTCAAAGAATGAACATATTTCCCTCATAAATTTAAGACAATTATTATTCAATATTACAGCTTAAGAACTGATTCTAAATTTTAAAACTCATCTATAAATGGAAAAATGAAGTAGTTTTAACATAAGATTAATAAAAAAAATAAAGAAACTCCAAATTTTCAATGCCACATTTCCTTTTTAATATTGCAAACTTGATTTTTTTGACAAATGCAGATGAAATCAGTGCAATTTACCTAAGAAGCTAAATTGAATCAGAACTACTTATATTTTGAGTTTATAATCCAGTTAAAGTGAAATATTGCTGTTGAGGGATGTAATACCAAAAAACATTTTATGGAGACAAATCACCTCATAGATTCTGGCTGCAATTTCTTTTCTAGGCACATGGTTTTTCAAGGTGTTTGTCCCAATCCTGTCAGTAGAATTTTATGTGAAGGGTCTTAGTTTAATATTCTTTGAACAATGTCTTGAGCTATTTGGATAATAGGTACTATATAAATCTAATAAACAAATGGTAAATGTTAGAAAATATTAAATGAGAGCACATTAAAATGAAGTTTCATTATGCTGTGTTTGGATTTGACAGTGTTCATAAACCATAACATGTTTAGATTAAATCCATTTCCAATATAATAGCAGTTCACCACATGTTTTGAAAATGATTTTAAAAACTTGAACCTCCCTGAAAATTATCACACTTTTCCTAAATTTTTCAGCTTTCAGCTGCAGCTGAAAAGTTTCAGTTATAATAGTCCAAATTATTCATCAATCAAAATCACAAATTATTTGTCATGTCTGTTTATAAATATTATAATATCGCTGGGGTATCCAAAATTAGATTTCAATTTCTCAAAGTTCATAGGTTCAAGTGTAAAGCATATTTAAGCATACCTGAACACTAAGGTGATAAGAGTGTAAGAAATATGAACA
Source organism: Pteropus alecto (assembly GCF_000325575.1). Classification (NCBI taxonomy): domain Eukaryota; kingdom Metazoa; phylum Chordata; class Mammalia; order Chiroptera; family Pteropodidae; genus Pteropus; species Pteropus alecto. The sequence goes on from NW_006494609.1 coordinate 10,048,786, forward strand.
ACAATGTAAAATGGAATAAACCTTAGCTTCAATTAAGGAATAATTAATAATTTTCAATATTTAATGGATTACATAATACTCATGTACTAAGCACAAATTAATTTTAAAACATATATTCAAATAAGAGTTGGCTGTCTCTACCTGCATAGTCGATCAGCGATATGAAAATATTCTACCTTTTCCACTCCTTCTTACCCTATACTTTTTCTTTGTTCTTGCTATATCTTACAAAAACTTGATTGCTCATGGTTCATCTTTAGATACATATGAGTGTACCATCACTGTCTAAAAATGATGAAAGGAACTTAATTTTCCTCTCATCCAGCATTGCCATTTTATAGTTGTCATAATTGAGAAAAAGAGTGCCTACTTTACTTAGTCAATCAAATTAATTAATGGCTAACTCATCACTCTGGCCCATAGAAAAGAGGATATCTCAACATGAAAAAGAGGGGAATCCTAACTCCACTCCTTTATTCCTGAGATTTCACTGACTATAATGTACATACTAAAAGTAAGGATAAGTTTGAAATAGATTATGAAGAATGTAAATCTTGCATGTGTTTAGGAAGTCTGATTCCTAGGGAATATATAAGGGATGAAATGTTCATTTCTTCATTGACAGAAATTAGTCAGTGAAAAAGCATGATATTTGAAGCTGTTGGGACTAGACAAAAGTAGGCAAAGTGTCTCTTCTATATGGAAAATTTGTAACTCAATGGAATATATTTGAATTGGTGTGTCAGTTAAATACGGGACCCCTAATAAAGTCAGTAAACATATGTGTCTAGCATTAAAGAAGAGGATCATAATTTTTACCTTCTGAGACTTAAAAATGGGGGCTTTCCATGCAGGTTGATAGGTAAATTACAGTTTTGCCAGAAACTGTATGTATGTGTGTTTGTGTGTGTGTGTGTGTATACATGTGTTTGGGCGGCAGGAATGTTATCATTGTTTATAAGTAACACTTAGTACTTCCTGATACAGGTGACATCAGTTGAGAGGGAAGTTAGATAGTGTTGGTCAAGGGTAAAACCAACTTTAACAAAAAATCATGAAATTAGATCCAAATCAATAGTACTGACAAAAGAGTACCAGACCAAGACAATTTTATATTTTAATCTACAACTTGGATAAATTAAAGGCAACATTTTCCAACACGTAGGGCTTCTACTTTTGGAGAATACATACTAAACACTCAGAATTACTTGAATCTGTCTGACCTTTGGCAATAGTAATTCGAAACATCCTTTTCTTGCCCACCAGTACCATGGAAACATGAAAAGCAAGCTACAATATTTTTTTGTGTGTTTTCTACATTCTTGTTGAATCTCTTTTCTCTTAGGGAAAAATCAATAGTAAATTGTGGGAATGGAAATGAATCTATGAAATAGCTCTACCACTTAAGAAAATTGCAACATACTTGAGATATATCAGAGAGATATAGGCATACATACACAAACATATCAGAAATTCCGTATGAAAATATTCTTAGATCTATACTGAGCACTTAGAGGAATGTTTGCCAGTTAATACATTACTGATGAATATTTTTGAATATGGAAAGTAATAGTTTAGACTATAATGGCCTTTGGAGATCAGAAAAGATACTAGGCAATGTGTACAAAGTTAGGAAACTCTTCACAGAAAAGACCAGTTTGATAAAGGAGTAGACTATGCACAGGCACAGAAGTATATGGAGGGTATTACATAACATGAGCAAAGTTCAGGAGTATAATAGGTATGATTTATGTGAAGGGCTTAACTAAAAGAGTAACTTTAGCCAGTCGTTTATACCTATACAGGGCCATATAGGCCATATGAGGTAGGTAAGTTATGATTTGATTTTCTGAAAAGATCAATTGTAGTTCACTTGAATAAACTCTTCTTTATGTACAGTGGTTAAGTGGCTTACAGAAAATACAGAACTTGGTGTTCGAGACTTTTTTATAAGGTCGATTTTCATTGTTATTGTTATGTAGAGTAAAGCATACCTTTAGAGTTTAACATGCCTTTATCAAATATTTCCTTACCAGTTATTTACAGAGTGTGGGAGATATTGTATCTTACCCAGTAAAATTTCTACTTTTCCCTTTCCTAAACTTTTCCTAACTTTATTCAGGCATATAACACCCTCCCCCAACACACACACACACACACACACACACACACACACGCATATACACACTTACACATGTGCTTTGGGAATACTAGTGCTGACCTCTGCAGGGACAAAATGCTTTGAAGGTACTTCATTCTCCCAACTCTAGACCATATTAATTTTCTTCAGAAATTAAGGTCTAAGGTAACTATCTTTTAATTTTTTTTATTTGATAGCAGAGACTGTTTCAAAAATAGCAATGCGACCTAATTAAAGTAAGTATAAAGCAGAAAGACATCTCCCTGCCTTTAAGAGAAAAAGATTAAAAAACAAGCTCTCTCTCCCCCTGAATGACCAAGTATGTTATTGAGGAGCCTGAACCTACTGCCTCTATTTTTCAGTCACATAGAAGAAAATAAAGGCCACTAGGTTAAGCCAAACATCAAGCATGAGCCACCTTTGGACTCCCAATATACACATCACTAAATTGTAAAGCCTGTATCTGGTTTTCTGTTACCTACAGCAGACACAGTCCTAATTAAAATACAGAACTTAAAAAAAATCCAATTAGAGAGCTAAGCACAGATTATGATTTTGTTCATATGTTATTCTATGTCAATTCCTCATAAAACATTTATATGCAGATTTTTTACAATACAGATTGACCTTTTAGTGTTCTAAAATCTTCCCATAATATGACACAATTTCTTGTTAGCATAAGACAAACTTAATTAACTCTGAACATTTCTGTTACTTTAGATAAATCCAATGGCATGTCCTTAGAGTAAAGTAATTGGCTTCTCAGTATAATGCATATTATACTAATTATAATATATCTTCTAAACATGACAGAATACACATGCCTTAAATTAACTTCATTTGAGTTTAGGGAAACTTGGATGATAACTCCAAATTTATATTCTTTTTAAAAATTAGACTTACTTCTCTCCAACTCTAGTTATTTATCTGGTCAAATAAATATATTTCTCTAAGGTAATCAAAGTGTCAAGGAGAACCCATGGTATCTGTAGAGTCGAAGAAGAATCATGGCATCAAATTTGATTTAAACATATTTCAAACCATGAGAAAAAATAAATTGCTAGTTGGCTTTCCTTTTGAAAAATACTTTTTCATAAGTTTATCGAAACATTTGAAGGACTTTTATGGATTTTAGCTTTATGATAAATAAGCTGCACACTTTGCTTGCATCCACTGAAAATCACTTAAAGTAAAAGCAGCACTGAGTATCTATGATGTCATTTGAAAATGCGGTGCAGTATTCTCGTTGGTAGTTGCTTAAGGGCTGCCTTTGTGCTACCAGAATGAGCTCATTTACTTAAAGTATATGTTCTGTTAAAAGATTGATTTTCTCCTATACATTTCCTATATCGCCTCTCTTCTTCAAACAAGCAAAGTTTATATTTGGAGGTGTCATGATCAGACCAATTGTGTTTTGCAGTTATCATTTCCATCATCTGGAACTCTCATGTTTCTGCCAATGATAAGATGGACTCAAACTTGAAATAATTCAAGGAATAGAGATCAAGCTACTTTTCCCAGAAGGGTCAATTTTGGGGACTATGGCATGATTTACTAAAATCACAGAGCTACTTCTTGTATAAACTGCAACGTAGATCCTGAGCCTCCACACATCAGGCCAGCTCAATTCATCACTGCTTATCTAAACATCCAAAATATGAAATGGCAAAGAAGCACCAATCCTAAAATCATTATGATTATTTTAATAATATCTGTATAATATAGTACTATTTGTAATAAACTTATATAGATGCTATTTGTATATTCTCATACTATTACTAAGGTAGTCTTCTTTTTAATATTTCTTAGATTATTTTTCTGCCTCCTTTCCCTTTCATAAAGGAACAGGCCTAGATGTTGCAATTTCTTTTGGGGTGTGTAATTCAAGGTCACATATATCTCATTCACTGAGCATTGAAACTGTTTATGTTATGTAACCCTGATGATCTCCATCCACAATTGAATGATCAAGGGGAGAATGACTGCATTTAAAATTAGAATTCGGACACTTAGTTTCTCATTAATCTGTGTTGAGTTTGAATTAAGAAATCATGGAAAGTCAAATGGCCATGTTCACACCGAAGTAGAGAAAGGTGTTTTTCAGAGAGGGAGACAAAAATAATAATAAAAAAATCTATCTGGACCAGGAGCAGCCAAGAAAAGAAACCATAGTTTCAGAATGTGGAGAAAATAGGAACATGGGCACTACCAGGAGAAATTTACCCAACACATCCAATAATTTGTCTTTGTTTAATACATTTTTTTTGTAACCAAAATAAATCAAATATTTTGGGACTCTCACATATAAAAACCATCAACTTTCTTTATGTGCACAGAAGTCCATGTAGCATTAGCATACAGGCATGATAAATAAAAGTAAAGAAATAAAACCAAAAAAAGACTGCATTTTTAATTCTCAAAAACTATTATATTTTTTTAAAGAATATTTCTTATTCTTTGAGCTTATGTTAGATCAGAGCTTGGTGTAGTTGTACATCAACTTATTTAATTATTAATTTGGAAAAGCTTATTGTGAGCTAAGTGTCTCTGAAAGGCATTGACTATATAATAATAGTAAAAACCAGTACATGGAAGCAACCAAAGTGTCCTGCAATAGATGGTTAGATAAAGAAGCTGTGGTACATATACAATGGAATATTGTTAACTTATTTAATTATTAATTTGGGAAAGCTTATTGTGAGCTAAGTGTCATTGAAAGGCATTGACTATATAATAATAATAAAAACCATCACATGGAAGCAACCAAAGTGTCCTGCGATAGATGATTAAATAAAGAAGCTGTGGTATATATATACAATGGAATATTACTCAGCCACAAGAAGAGATGTAATACTGCCATTTGCGACAACATGGATGGACCTCAAGATAATTATGCTAAGTGAAATAAACCAGAGAGAAAAAGTTGAAAATCACAAGATATTACTTATATGTGGGATATAAACCTAAAAGCAACAAATGAACAGGACAAACAAAGAGACTCATGAACATGGACTATAGACTAGTGGTTACCAGAAGGTAGAGGGGAGAGGTAGACAGGGTAAAGGCAGTCAAATATATGATGACAGAAAGAAATATAACTATGAGAGGTGAACAACAGTGTAAATACATATATGCTTTACTGTTATTGGATTTCGTTAACCAATGTCACCATCAAAATAAATAAATTAATTATTTTTTTAAAAAATGATAAAAACATATCAAAATTTCAGCTGTCTTTTTTTGACAAATGAATTCTAAAGTTTATATAGAAATGAAGGAACCCAGATTAGCCAAAATATTCTTGGAAAAGAAGAACAAAATTGGAGCACTCACACTTTCCAATTTCTTAACTTCCTCAAAGCTACAGTAAAAATGATAGTGTGATACAACCACAAGCATAGATATATAGATCAATGGAATAGAGCTGCAAGTCCAGAAATAAATCATGACATTTGCAGTCAATTGATTTTGGATAAAGGTGCCATGACATAGGAATGGAGTAAGAATACTCTTTCAACAAATGGTGTCAGGACAACTGGATATTCTCTTAAAAATAAAGTTGGACTCAATTTAAAAAATTAATCAAAATGAATTATAAATGTAAATATAAGAGCTAAAATTATAAAACCCATAAAAAAATAGGAATACATTTTTATGACCTTCGATTAGGCAGTGGTTTCTTGAAGAGCACAAGCAACAAAAAAAATTTGGACTCAAAAGAACTAAACTCTCTTGTGCTTCAAGGCATACCATAAACAAAGTGAAAATACAACCCAGAGACTAGGAGAACATATTTAAAAATTATATATCTGCTATAGAACTTGTATCCAGAATATAAAGAAATTTTATAACTGAACAATAAAAAGATAAATAACCCAGTTAAAAACTGGACAAAGGATTTTAATATCTATTTTTTTTCTAAAGAGATATAGAAATGGCCTATAAGAACATAAAAATATGCTCAGCCCCATTAGTCACTAGGAAAATGCAAATCAAAATTATTTCATACTCAGTAGAATGGTTAAAAAAAAAAGAAACACAATAACAGATATTGGAAGGATGTGGAGAAATTTCAACCCTCATACACTGGTGGTGTGATTTTTAAATGGTGCAGCTACTTTGGAACAGTTTGGCTATTCGTTAATATCTTGTAAATAGTTTCCGTCTGAGCCAGCAAATCCATTCTTATGTATAAAACCAGCAGAAATAAAACCTATGTCAATGCGAAAACATGCACATGCATATTTACAGCAGCATTATTCACAGTAGCCAAAAGTGGAAACAATTCAATTATCCATCAACTGTAAATATAACCAGAATGTGATATAGCTATATAATGAAATATTATTTGGAAATAAAAAAAGGAATGACTTACTTATACATGCTACAATATGGATAAACTTCGAAAATATTATGCTAAATGGCAAAAGCCAGGTACAAAAAATGATATACTGTAAGAAATGTTTACAATAGGCAAATCCATGGAAACAGATAACAGATGTGTCATTCTAGGTCTTGGGGCAGGGAGCAGTGGAGAGTGGCTACTAATGGATTCAGGGTTTCTTTTTGGGTTATGAAATGTTCTGAAATAAGATAATGGCGTGGTTGCACAACTCTGTAAATATACTAACAGAAAAATATGAATTGCACATTTTAAAAGTGTGACTTTTATGGTATATGAATTATACTTTAATAACTCTCTATAAAAAGTAAAAATAATGAAACACCTAGTAAGTTACAGATCTGGACCATGAGCCCATGCAATCTTGTCTCAGAACTGCATATATTAACCAACCTTTACTCCTCAGGTTGAACATTAGTTTTACAGACCTCCTCTGTAAGTGTTGATCCTTTCAGTAGGTCTATGGGTAGTCAGATAGCAATTACTATCTTAATACTGAGGGTAAGGTGAACTGGGTTAAAGTGACCATAAAGAACGCAGAACTCACGAGCATATTGGTGGTGTGACTGAAAGCCCAGTGCTTGCTTTCTAAATCCAGGATGGTTTCTTTCATCTCATTATTCCATGTTACTGCTAAATAGATCTAGTACTAAATATATTTTTTCGTACTTGTTTTTGTTCATATGTTAATAATTTTTATTTCCTGGAATTTATATTAATAAATGATGAATTCTTTCAATTGCCTTCTAAAATCTGTGCAAATGCTGAGCGGTGAAATAAAATTTACAGACCCATGCCTCGATGTGATAAGATTTATCACAAATTTATATTCTGATGATAACAGCAACTTAACCTCCTAAGCCAACTCAATTTCAAGTCTCATTCTTTTGAAAAGGGAGGTTCTTAATAATTACACTTCTTTAAACATGGAGTTAATGAAGAAATCAGCATATTGCACACCCACACAAAGTATGTTCCAAGCTAATGTATTAAACCAATGTGGAAGTGCAGCCATGACCAATATATTCTTTGAAATATTGATTCACTGACAGACTATTACCCTTTTTCTAAAGTTTTTCAATTCATATGGAAACAATTCATTATCCCAGCAAACATCCGAAGCACAAACAAATCAATGAATCGTGCACACAAACCGATACATTAAAATTATAGTTCAATAAAATTCTTGCATGCAACTAGTTTTCACACGTGCCAATCTAACTTTGTCAAGCACTTACAAATATTAACGTTGATTTTTCCCTAAATAGCACTAAATTTAGGCGAATCAACATACAATTTAGGGTTTCTCCCTTTTATTGTACTAAATATGCATAAGATCACAGAAGTCTATCAATTTCTGGTAGGTTAGTTGTTATGTGCAAATACCACCTTTACTACTTTTTAACTCTAGAGTATAGATATTTTAGTATCAGAAAAAAGCCAGCAATTCCAGACAGATATCATTTCTTGGTTCACATAAGAGCAGCTTGTGAAAATAAAGTAATTACTGCTTTATGCCACTAGGTTATTATCGAGACGTGATTAATTTGGTTCTTACGACAATATAGAAGTTCTTATTATCACTTAAAACCAGTTTGGAGATTTTTCATGTAGGTGATGAATCTTATATTTGGTTAGAAGTATACACTGTTCATTAGTGGGTTTGTATTATTTTACTATCATACTTTTACCACAGTTTTAAATTTAACTTCCTATCTAAGATGAAATTGCAACTAAAATGAAAGTTATTAGAACTCGTGCAGGCTGGCAGCTTTGATTGGAAATGCCAGCTGCCACAGAGACCCCACGCAACCATTCGTCTTCCTAGGAAGAAGGGCTCCATCTTGACATCATGCATGATACTTTCTGAAGTCTCCATGCCTAATAAATATACCAGACTTCAGAGGCCACATCTTTGCACATCTGTTTAAAAAAGCCAACTTACTATAAAAAGTGACATTAACCTTTAATTTTAATTCCTTTCTGTCTCTTAGTCCAGGATGCTGGATTGCTCGCTCAGTATAAAATCATGCAGCGTGTTATTGGAATGTCATCAGCATGAATAACGGATCCCATGCTTGTAAAGATGAACCTCAGAAAGAAGGATAACCAATATGGCCATCACCGTTCTCATGGGCATTTTGAATAGAATGTCTAGATTACCACTTTATCTCTCCTGGTTTCCCTATAACTATGCTTTATTATAAATTAGCCACTTCGTAAATAAACTTTCTTTGTTTTATCCAGTTTCTGATATTTCATCTGTTTCTCGTTAGGAGCCTACTGAACTTATAGTATCATTTGAGATCAAATAAAGACCTGCTTTTTGTTCTGATATCTCTACATAGAGTAAGAAACTTACTTAAATACTTAGATCTAGTTTGTAGAATATAAAGATCTAGAACATCCACTGAAATGCTTAACTACCTTTTTTTTTTTTCTTTTTTGATGGAATTCTTTGGTGTTCCATAGCCAAAGTCTGTACTTATACAACTTGGGAAAATCCAGCCATAAGAGATTTCTGATATTATCTAATATCATTCTTCTCATGGAGAGATTTTTTTTCTAGGCTGAGAAAGATATCAGACACATATCTAAATTAATTGAATTGAGACAAAGCCTCCTATTTATAGCCCAGTAAAATAAATATTCAAGTTTCTTGCACTGTCAATTATTTTTACCAAGTATTATCAGGTACATTTTGACCTGTTGCATATAATCTTGAAAAATAACTGTTGAGATCTTCCTGGAGTGCAATTTATAGAAAAACGCTTTTATGCCTTTTCTCATTAAAACACATTTATAATGAAATATTTATGCAACAGAAATAAGCAAAAAAAGACTGGTTCTTTTTAAGTCAACTCCCTCTTAATTGTTAATATCTCACTAGTTGCTTTTTTTTCATCACCATTTGCTGATGCCACTTCTTTACTGGCCTCTTAACTTTGAGGTAAACTTTCCTTTGTCCATCTATACACACTGCCTTAGTTTTCTGACCAATCTTATTACTTTACCTTTTATATTCCAATGATTCCTTGATTTCTCTCCAGCATGATATTCTCCCCGAAATACTGACACGTATATAAAACTACCTACTCAATAACTCCTCTTGGAAATCTCATAAACATCTCACATTTAACAAACTGCTGATCTTAACTCCAAATGATGCATTTATAGTCTTTTCCATTCTTCTGGATACTCTGCCTAAAATTGGAGTTATTCTTAATGACTCACTTTCTTTACATCCAATCCATCAACAAATTCTGTTTATTTTCAGAACATATGAAGGATCCAACTCCTTCTTACTATCTCCACTGTTATCTCTCTCTGATATAACCTGTTATCATCTCTGTCTTTAAATGATGCACTGGGCTTCTAATTAGTTCTGTGCTTCCGAATCCCTCCCACACCCTTAAACTGTCTATTATCTATACTGCTTCCAGAGCGATTGAATTAAAACTGAGGTCAGATGATGTCCTTCTATAACAAAGACAACCTTTTGTATTCTTTCCCACAGCTGCCAAAACAAAGTGTCACGAAGTACGTTGATAAAACAACAGAATTTTCTTCTCTTAAATTATGGGAACTAAAGTCAGAGGTTAGTTGTCAGCAAGGCTGTATTTTCTCTGAATGCTCTAGGAACGAATCCTCCACTGTCCCCAGTGATGGCTGGTAATCCATAGCACTCCTCATTTTGTGACTACATCATTCCAATCTTTGCTTCCATCTTCACATGTCCTTTTTCTTGTGTCTCCTCTGTGCCTTTGTATACAGAAGTTTCTCTCATTTCTTTTATAAAGACACCAGTCATAAGTTTTAGGGCCCACTCTAATCCAGTATGATTTCATCTTAACTTGATTATTTTACAGACACCTTATTCCAAAATAAGGTTGCATTCACAGGTTCCAGGTAGACATGAACTTTAGAAGGACTCTACCATACGCATGTACTCCTCCATCCCACTTAGAGCAATTTTTTCCCCTAGAAGATACTTGAGATAATTTTGGTGTTTGAAACTGGAGTTGTTATGAGCAGCTAGAGATCAGAGGCCTGGGATGTTGTTAAACATCCTACAGTCACAGGACAGTGTCCCAAAAGAAGGAATTATTAGTGCCAAAATATTAATAGTGCCGAGGTTAGGAAGTCTTGTTCTTGGAGTAAAAGTCAAGATACTAACAACGGCTGAAAGGCCCTTCATATCTGCTCATTCTGCTCCAGCTCCAATGGCACCCTCCTTTCCCTTGAATAGACCAGTCACGCTCCAACACTCACTATTTGCTTTGTTTGGACTTCTCACCTTGCTGATATCAGCATCATGAAATTCCTTACTCTTTCAAATCTTTTTTTAAAATGTCTTCTTCTTGATGAATCCTATTCTGATTACCCCATTTCAACTGCAGCTGCCATCCCAAAACACTGGTAATTAGATTCTATTATTTTTCAAGAAATTCATAACCTTTTATACTAAACTATTGGCTTATTTATTAAGTTTATTGTCAGTCTTTTATCTTCTCTCACCAAAAAAAAAAAAAAGTTACATAAAAATAGGGATTTTTCACATGATATCACTTATATGTGGGATAGAAACCTAAAAGCAACAAATGAACAAGACAAACAGAGACTCATGGGCATAGACTATAGACTATAGACTATAGTAGTTACCAGAGGGTAGAGGATGTGGGAGGAGGGGGTTGGTAGATGGGGTAAAAGGAGTCAAATATGTGGTACAGAAAGAATAACTATGGGAGGTGAACACACAGTGTAAATATATATATTTCAAATATATATTTACTGTTAAAATGTACAGCTGAAACATTGGATTTCATTAACCAATGTTACCATAAAAAATAAATAAATTAATTAATTTTTTAAAATAAAGATTTTTGTCTGTTATTCTCAGTGAAATATGCTCATTGCCTACAGTGGTGCTTAGAGCCCAGGCCACTTTTAAGCCAGAAGCACTATCTGCATAATTTTGTACTTTCTTGAAAATATTTTGCTTAGATTTATCCTATGGAATGACTGTTAGTTTGAGATACTATAAGGCTTCGATAGGTCCGTGAAATATCTAATGCTCAAGTCATGACCCAATGGATAAGCATGTTGAATTTTTGTCCGCATACAGGTAGGTAGTACATCATGCATGGTCAACATTGCTTCAATAGCTTTCAAATGAGCAAATGATTATGGACTGGAAATTTGAAAAGTATGATGATGGACAATGTGAAGTAGTAGTCACAATGCTGAGCTATTTGTGCTTATTTATTTAGGTTCTAAAAAGTTAAATAAATAAATGTCATGAGAAAAATAATACATTATCCATTGTTTATTACATGGGACATTACGGAATTTAAGTTTCTAGAAAATAATATTGTTCTCTAACAATATCTCTGCCACATGCTGTTTGTTAAATAATTGGTAAATAATGTTTGTATACGTCATTGAATTTTTATGTTTAAGTCCTAGCTCTGATGATAACTGAGATAGATGAACAATGTCCTATTTCTGAAGCCTATTTACCCAACTTGTAAATATATATGATAGCTGCCTTTCAGGACTGTGTTCAGATAGTGAAAATAATTCCTAACAGAGAACATAATATGTAATTCATAATTATTAGTTTCCACTCTCTACCCCTTAGCTCACCATTTCTCCCAACTAATGAACTTGTAAATAGCATGGTATTTGTAGAAGATTGCTGAATTGTAGAAGATTGCTGAATTGAATTTATAAAATGACAAAAAATATGTGAAATGTTATTTAACCATGAGGCAAAATCAGGTCTTTAAGTATAAAACCATAATTTGCTTGGTTCTAGCATTTTACTATTATTGTTAGTATCGTTTTTGTTTCATCAACTTTACTCATTCATTTTAAGTCTCAATTCTATTCTGAAGGCAAATAATAACTAAATTCTTTTCCTTTTACTTCCAATAGGCCATTGAATGTAGCACTGTAAATGAAATAAAAATATCCTGAAATTTTGGCTCTATCCCTGTTTGGGGCACTCAGATACAGATTCAAGTAGAATTTGGAAAAGAGCAATAAAAACATGAAAAGGCCTGACAGACTTGATTTATGAGTTCAGATTAACATAATTACAGAACACATATCTTAGGGATAAAAAAATAATAACCCCGAAGGGAAACTATCATGAAAAAACATGCATAACTACTACAATTGTGCCAGATAGCAAATTACATCACAGAGAAAGAGAAATAATGGATATTTGTTAAGAAAGTTTAATACCACAGTACAAAAAGAAAAAAAAACCTAGAAAAAGAACATTTAGACTAAAGATCAGAAATTGTAACCTAAGAGAACCTAATGCCAGCTGTGGGATATTCTCCCTAGGGAAGCAAAGCAGGGGAGGGGTTGGTAAAAATATCTCAGTTACTCATAATGAAATGAAACTAAGAAATTAGAAATCATTTGTTTTCAGTCCCAGATTGACTACTGTATGAATTCTGTTTCATTCTGTTCTGTTGTTTAATTATACACATGCATGCATGTATACTGGAAATCATTCTGGGCAGAAGCATGATTATGAAACTCCGAGAGAGGCTATTTAAATTTCTATTTTAGTGATGGTAGATAAATGTAATATCAGTGTACACAGCTGCTTTGTTGCGAAAGCAAAAAGAAAGAGTAGAAGTCAACTCCCCACCATCTCGTTGGAATTTTGTCAAAGCCTAAAATATAAAACCCAGAAATGACCCTTGTAACAGGTTAATAGAATGTTTCATTGGGAGGATTAAAGCAAGGGTTTGCTCCACCTAGACAGATAATCTACCAGAAATGTGTAGCTTTTCTCAAAGCGACTTCAAAGATATATAAATTCCATTATAACTGATTTCTCTTAACCTTTTCATAAAATCTTTCCATCTTTCAAGAACCTCAAGTCCTTTTAACCAGCCTTAATTAGATTGTCTCAAACAATGTGCAAAAAAATTTTAAATGATATCTAATATATTCAGTGTAAGAAGGACCACATTCCTTAGCTGGATTCATCCTCTTCCTCTCTTTGATACTAAGAAAATGTGTTCTTTGACAGGACGGGTCATCGCAGGTCTGCACATGACACATGATAATTTATGGTGGGAATTTTTGCTCGTCAGGTTTCAGTGAGTCGTGGACGACGGCAGGAACATTGCTCTTCTGAGCAATCCATTGGCATTTGGGGAGAAAAGAGAGTGAAAATAATCTCTGTTTAAGTGTCTTAATGTGTAATTTCTAATTAAAATGCCTTTGCTTGCTATATTGTCTTTGCTTTCAAATGGAAAGATGTTCAGTTTCTGGATTTTAAAAAAAAATCAAACTGAAAGAGGTCTTATTTGAAATGTGAATTGCAGTTGTCAATGCAGCAAATGGTCATGATCATGCTGATTTGTGAGTCTTTCAGAACAGACGTCTAGATCTCATATTGAGCTAGTTTTACCACAAAGTAGTGGGTTAACGGAGCTTCTCTCCCCCTTAGTTCCTGTGAGAATAGCTTATGCAACCAAAAAGTAGCATCATTTTCTATTTCTTCACATCGCTGAACAAATGTTAGACTCTCGATTTATATTGTTGATTCCATTTTTCCATCTGGTTTATAGTGAATGCACTTAAAGTTCATAAAATAAATAGACTCAGAAATAAACTTTAAATAGGTTCATTCTTTAGATTTCTTAGCAATTGTAAATACACATGGTTTCTAGATATTTCTTTTCTCGTCTCTTCAAATATTTGGGCAGATTAGATGTGCTCCTCTTTACACATCAAAAATAAGAACTAAGCACACATTTCTAATAAGTTCAAAGAGATAATATTTGGAAAACTGAGAGATATTATTTCAAAATACTTATTCCTGATTGGAAATAAATTGTGAAACTGAAAGTCCAGTTACCTTTGATGAAATTTAATGAATATATAAACATTGGTAAAACTGCTAAGTATTTGCACTAAACATTTGCTAAGGTTCATATATACACTTAAATAAGCTTGGGGTTTCCATATCTATGAGATTGTCTGAACTTCAAACTTGACAAAAGACATTATTTTCTCATTCTCAAATTTATCTCTCTCCTGGACTATGCAGTGATTAGATTACTTCTTAAAGCTTGATAGTGGTCCAGATAGCTGAATTTGCACAATGAAGGCTAATAATAGAAAAAAAGAAATGTTAGTTTTAGGTGATTTTTATTCCTTGAGACCAGTTTCATAAACCCCTAGGCTAAACTAATGTAATTCCCATTGATATGGTAGGCTGTTTAAGCTTTGTTTGAGTTCCTTAATGCAAAATAATTGCCCATATAATTATTTATGTAGTGTAGGTAAACTCTATTAAACTCTATTAATTTGTAGGCTCTGATTAGCAAAATTAAAATATAGATGTGCTATTAGTTATAATGGCTATATAAATTATGATTCTAATGATTGATTTTATAAAGATTATTATCAAGTATTTTCATATGACATGATATTTAAGAAACTTGTTCAATTTAGGATTAATTTCAACCATTTCTATCAAGGCAAACCCCTTCTCTTAAAGTTTATATCACTGCTGTAGAACTGAAGTTTATGTGAATATATATGTAACATTCTTACATATATTATAGTAGATATATATAATATATTAATCTCTTGGTTTCTCAGATCTCAGAAATCAAATACATTGAATTCTTTTTACCATTTCCTAATTTAAACTATTGCCAATTTAAACTATGGCTAAAATATATATGTTGTGAAACTTCACTCTTTTTGGTATAATATCAATCCTTCTAGAAATCAAATTTCTTGCAGCATAATTATAATTGGTGGATAGTATAAATTTATAAAAGTCTGTTGCTTAATATTTTTCCACTTGATTTAATTCAGCAGCTTACCGTTAGACTTTAAGCTCTGTGATCTGTCTTTTAAATACATACATTTGTAATTAAAGAAGCTACTACTCTTTAAGACTGGCATTAAATGGTCATTTCATAACCCACCTGCTACAACCTTCGTATACTCTCTAGTTTCCTTATCTGGAAGAGTTGTGTATTTATTACAAACACACCTTTTGGTTCCCAAAGTTCTTGTGAAAATAAGGGACATAGTGTTCCTGGCATATGAGACAAACAGTTCATTTATTTTTTTCAATGGCAGCCTCACCAGAGGAAAGGGAAGGAAGCCATTCTCACCATTTCTCCACAATACTAAAGCACTAGACTCGGCCCTTTGCCACCTCGTGTCACCTGTAGAAAACAGTAATTATAAGCAAAACTTTCCTGGCTTGGCTTTTAATTTTATCTCAGATTGGGAAGTGGCTGTCACTTATTTTTCAACTCATCGATTATCCAACACGTGTCAATATATCTACATGGAAAATACTGGTAACCTGACCCAAAGATCTCACAGTCAAGTTCAGACAACAGCCTCTACCTCTAGTTTACTTGTACTGTGGACTTCGAAATAATTTAGAGTTACCACTCACTCAAGCTTTCACTATTCTTGCTGTTTCTTCTTTTTCTTCATTTTTAGATCTCAAGGAGGTCTAATCGTTTTCTGAAGTCCTTCTCTCAAGGTTTCTCCAGACAGTCCTCATCCCCTGAAACCTCAGAACATGTTAAGAATTCCTTTCTCTGCACCATAGACACCATATGCACAACGAGAGAACACTTGCCACATAGTTTTGTCGCACTGTTTATCTGTCTGTCTGCCCCTCAGACAGCGAGCAATGTGAGAGCAGGATTTTTCTCTCTGATCACCAACGTATCACGAAAGCCTGTCTCAGAATTTGGCAGAACATGTATTGGAAGAAAAAAAAAAAAAAGAAATGAAGTGAAATGAAATGAAATGGACATCCTTGGCAAATGACTCCATGGAGTCTCCTTGTCAGCCTCCTATGATGGAATTTCGTTTTCTCCAGAATATGTCTGTTGGGAGTGGGGGTGGGTGATGTCTCTGTTTAAATATTAGATTCAAACACTCTTCAGCAATTTATTTTAACTTCTTTTTTTAAAAGGCTAAAACATAGTGTTTTGTTAGACATAGTATGTTTGTAATAAAACATACGAACAAAGCAAAACAAAACAATTAGCAACAATCAGGACTAAACACCTGGTATGCGAAATTTTGGCAGAGTCAATTTCCCAGTGGAGGCTTAGTTAGAGCTGAGGCCACTTCAACCTCTCGAGGTTGTCATTTGGTGATTTAGAACAAAGAAGGTGATCTATTGCCTGGTGGTCACATGGTGTTCTTTCAACCCGTTATCTGTCAAGATGGGAAGAAGATAATGCCAGTTTACATCATTTACAGTGAGACTGGAGAAGCAGGAAGCAGGCAGGTTGAAAGTGCACAGCTCACATTGCTTCCTTGAGGCTCCCCCATCCTCAGAAACAATGCATATTTCTCTGAAGATTAGCTGGCTGAATGGCAAAAAATCACACACACACACACACACACACACACACACACACACACACACCCCAGAAAGGGAAAAAAGCAAAGACAGAGGAAAAGATCAAAAGTCCTCTGCAATAAGACTGAAAATTAATTTAAATTTCTTACCATAACAAGATAACAATATGTGAATTTAAATCAACAATGTGCAAAAACTGGTGAATGGAAATGAAAATACTAATTTTAAAAGGAATGTTTTTAAAGCAGTAGCATATAACTATAATTCAAAACTATAACTATGACCTATTCATAATATAATTGTTCAAACACCAATTTTTATTTTTGCATATTACTTAAAACAATTATGTAAGTTTACATAATAGTACATTTGGTAGATATAGATTAATTTTAATTATTATATTACTTTGGTTTTATTTTAGCTGCTGAATAAATTTTTATTGTGTCCACGTGACTTGATTTATATATCCTATGGAAATTGTTGCATCAAACTTGAGACTACATTAATCCTGCAATGAAAGTCTTTATATATTTTGTCTGCTTAGGACAAAGTTCCGGGGTAGAATTCCTTAATCACAAGGTATGACCATTGCAAGAGCTCTTGTTTTGCACAGCATATTGCTTATTAAAGGTCTGCTTTGAAGTTACCATGCCAAGAGCAATGGATGAGCACATCAATTTTACCAACTCGCAGTAAACCTTTTCATTTTTCAATAGTATATTTACTTAGTATATCTAAAAGCTTGTTTTTGATGCTTAAATCTTATGGGTTTTTAAATCAGATGTAACTTGTCCCTTTATGTACCGTTCCCATGTATTTATTAGGAAAATGAGGTTATAGATAAAGTCTATGCAAAATAGATGTAAACCGTTTGGTGTTTTTTTAACGTTTTAAGTATATAGAACTTTTGAATCTGTATATATTAAATCTGTCCAAATTTTCTTTGAGGATATCACCATCATTACAAAGCAGAGAGAGTTAAATTTCTCCCAATTTTGATATATTATTATGTTTTGGATAGTTTTGTTTTTCCCTGTACTTTACTTTTAATGTAAAGCTCTTTAATCCATTTAAAATTTACTTAGAAGGATGGTACAATAAATGGGTTAAATTTTATCCTTATAATTTTTAAATCAAAATTATTATTCAGTTATCTTGGCCTCATCTATCATGTAATCTTTTCTTACTCCCTTAATTTTAAAGCTTACTTTTTCATACCTATTGAACTTTTATATGTCATTGTATCTATTTATGGCTTTCCATTGATGTGTGCTTTCATTTATGCCAGTGTTATATTACCTTAAATATTGTTTCATTTCAGTGGGGCTTGTAGCAACATGTTGAGTTGTACCTCCTATTCTCCCTTAATATCCTTTTGAAAATGTTCTTTCCTATTTCTTTTATGATGTCACTTTAAAAACACACAAGATTTAAAATTACCCTCACTCGAAATAATCATTAGATGTTCTATCGCCTCCAATGTAGAATCAAGTATCAAATTACAGATTGTTTTAAAATTAGATTTATATTTGGCTTTAAGAAACTGTCTTATAAAAACATATTTTTAGGTCTTCCTCTTCTGTATTTAGTTTAAAGGTATTTAGGAGTTTTTTCTTGGGAATGAAATTCAGGAACAATCACTCAAAATATCTGTTTTACTACTTTGTAATCATGTTTAGAATTTAGATTCTCTGTATAAGTATTACCCAGCTTAATATTTCACATGATGTAGCATATTGGATAACAAGGACTATTTTTTTATAGTCATTAACTATAATAAAATATTGTACTAATGTGTATTTGGTTACACTAGAGAATTCTTATATACATTACATATTTATTTATTTATATTTAATAAAACAATAGAAATTATTCCTAATCACATGTTATTCAAAGCTGAATAAAATAATATTAAGCTAAAAAACTTTTACCTAAGACATTGGGATAATTCTACATGACTAGATTGATTAAGGAAAAATTACATATTTATTTAGTCCTTCAATAGTTAATATGGGAGTGATCAAACTTATGCAAAATATATACTAAACTTTAAAAAAATTTCTAATAAAATCAAATTTAAATGGATTTTCTATGCCCTATGCATATAAATTGGGATACAATACACTATGAAAATAGATGGTGTCACATTTTCTATATTTTCCCTCCGGATTTATAAAGTATGCCAGGGGACCTACATCCCTTAAGTATTTGTCAAGAGAGAGTTAGGGAAA